>NC_056730.1:66837046-66920946 GCF_019279795.1 Protopterus annectens
GCTGTGCTATTTCGGTTCTTTGCTCTTTGCATTTCTACTACATCCCCTACTATCTTTGCATTCCTATGCCTCCCCTTTCCCGTTTGCAGGAGTCTGCATGCAGAGTTGTCAGCTGCCGCCGTTTGCCCTTCCTGGATTGATTGGTGTTGATTGCTCATTACGGCTCCAATTACACTGCTTCCGCATTTCCTCATATTCTCCGCGTTACCTTCCTATATCCGTGGTTGTTGACGGGAGGCCGTCACATGACTGGGTTGGGGAACGTAGTCATCCTCGTGCACATGCATCCATGCGGGCATTATGTACTCTCAGCGCATCTATTTCCTCACACGCCAATCCTGCTGCTGTGATGTGCATTGTACAGCCCATGTTTGCTGGCCTCCAATGTGCTTCCTCCTACAGTGGCACACCCCTCTGCGATTGACATGTATCCCGTGTAGGCCACTCCTCGGTGTACTACCGCTGCGCCGTTTGCTCCATCCTTACACCGGCGCCGGTTTTGCGATTCACTATTATCTGCCTCATTTGCATAGCATTGACTGCTAATACATGGTTACGGCGCCGAACACTGCCGCCACTCCTTGACAACCCTTGCACTGGGGTTGAGGCTTTCCATACATACTATGGTGTGTGGTGGCTGTGCATCTGATGTGTATTATACTGCTCCTTTAGGACATTCTCATATTATTTAATTGTTTTGCACCTTCTGTGCACATATCCGAGGGTTCTGCTGTGGTTTCTGCGTACATAACAATTATGTCATTATTTACAGTTTGGGCATGTTTTCTTTGGACATTCTCGGTGCCTTTCGCCATTGGCATATTGCACCTGTATGATACCTGACGTTGACAGCCTTCCATTACTCCTTGGTCATGTTTGGCTAAATGTAAACCGTTTTTGGTTTACATTGACGCGCCTCACGCACGCCTGCCCAACCGTGAATCGCTATTTGCCTTCATTTGCATGGTGCAATACCGCACACAGTGTGATTAGCATACCTACGCCGGGGCAACCGCGCGCGCCGGTAGTGCACGTGGGATTGATTCATACCTGAATCGCTCGGTGGCCATATTTGGCTTTATAACGCCGACGCTATGCGGGAGCCTGGCGCAAGGTTCATGAATCCCGGGGATATTGTTACGTATCACAGACATTATTCCAAATGAAAGTGTCTGAATTTGTTCACTATTGTTCTGTCTTTCAATATAAGATTTACTCTGTATTGTAACTTGACATTCTGTTGTTAAAACCATTTATTTGTTACTTGCCACCAAAGTGAGTTTTCCATTATGAAAGAAATGCAGTTTGTGCAGTTTTATACCTCAGTGCTGCAGGAGTGTGATTGCTATCTACTGTCTAGTTAGCACTGTATTGCCTAAGCATTTTGTATGTTTGTGCTCATACTCCTTTTACAAAATGCAGAGTACTTTGCCGTATTTTGGTTTATCACAGCATATTTGCATGGATTTGTACTGTTCTTAAGGCTTAACCGGATTAGGTAGGAGACAGTTTACTGAGCATATCGCAAGACTTAAGCTGCGTTTCTGCCTTTAAGGCAATAAAAGCCTGAGTTAGTTGTGACTTCACCAATTGGTTATCTTATCTCTATAGCTGCAAAACAAGAATCTTTATTGATGAGAAATATGTAACTCCATCCATTATAGTACTTGGCTAGTTTCTCCAGCTAGGTTAATATTGGGAATATTTAAAATGCTTCCATCACTTCCTGTGTGGCAACTAATCACTGGTTAAAAATTATTATTTTTCTGTTTTCTATATCTAAAGTCTAGATTTGGCCTTTGAGCAAGAGATGTGATCTTGCAAAAGCCAGAACCATAGCTCAGGTGGAGCAAAGGGGGGACATTTGCATTGGGAACAAGCTGTCACAGTTGGGATTGGGCAACCAGAGTGGAAGTGGAATACAGACATTTCAATCAGTACCACAATGTGCCAGTATTCATTCTTGTAAGCATTTAAGCCTTATAAAAGTAGTTGTGTGGGTATTTAGTGGATTTGAATTATGGTACATCTGCGGAACTGGCAGAATTTTTTTTTGTTTTGTTTGTTTTGCTTATTGACTCTGCAGAAGACTTTTTTTCACATTCAGCATATTAAGTTCACTGCCATAAGTGCTATACTTTTTCTTGAGTTTTTGCTGATTGTTTTACCTACCACACTACTGATTAACTTTATCTGTATCGTATTATGTCAAAGAATCCTCATATTGCTACTCATATGAAAACATGTTTCTTTTTTGTCTTTTATATATATTTTCTGCATAAATCAAGTGAAATGTCCAGTGTCAAATATTGTTATTTACTGTCATATATTGAGCATTTAGTATATAGATTCTGGTTCTGGCCATAGGTACAGCTCTGGTTTTTAATGAAAGTTGTCCTTAGACAAATCCTCACAGCTGTTAACAAATTTAAACTAAAACTAAAATAAAATAAAATAAAATATTTACTTCAATCTAATCATTTCCTTTGAGGGTTGTTTTGCTGTTCTGTCCCTGGCTATTTTATTTTATATTGTTTTATTTGATGTTATTTTGTTTTTTTGAATTTCCGGCAGATTATATTTTGATCAAACTTTTAGTTCTTTTGTTTTTGGGAGTTCTGAAATATATGGCTAGAGCAAGCTAGAGTTGCAATCAAGATTTATAAATAACACTTTTACTTGTATACCAGCTTCTAGAATGCAGCTATACCTCCACAAGGACAAAACACCACCCCATTTTTAAACAACATACATATTTAAAAAATGCATTCTTGGAGAGAAATGCCATTTAAAATATATATAGTCACAAATTATGGAAGTCATGGTAAGTATATCAAGTCTTATTTGTTGAAGCTTTGGCACATTAAATTGCACAAAATAAATATTTTTTAAACTGTACACCATGGCCAAGGCAGCCCACAGGATTTTTGCAGGAGGGTGCAAACATAGCGCCCCCACCACACAACCCTCCTCCCAAGCAGCCCCCACATACACACACACACACACACACAGCCATTCCAGTGCCCTATTACTTGGCTATTTCTTCCTAGTTGCCATAAACACTGTTGAAAACTCTCAATATGCATACTGTTTTATACTTTACTTCTACAATGACTAAAGATATTTGGATTTAATTTACAACTTTTATTTCAAATTTTATAGCACAAACACTGAGACATTTGCTAAACAAAGCAATAGTCTTACAATGAAAACACACTTAATATTAAAACTTCTCTCCCTTTGAAGGTCACATTCACAGAAACAGCATTGAAACTCACATTCAAAGAGAATGCATCTGGGCAGTGGCGGATTAAGTTTACCTTTGGGCTATTTTCAAATCATAGGCCCTCTTGCACACATTTTTAGGACCATGCAAAAGTACTGTGATTCACCTTCCTGACTGTATTAATTATAATATATAATAATTGAATTATATCCCCTACGTAATACAGCACCACTTGTTAGAGTGTGGTTTAAATTTATATTTTTGAACATTTTTCCAGTAAGCAGTGAAACAAAACATATGAACCAGTAATGACAAACTGCTCGGTTCAGAACATTTCAACCATAAAAGGCCACCCAGACTTCTGTCATTGCAATCCACCAATATAGGTCAATATGCATAATCTCTGCAGAAGTAAGTCATGTAAATAATTCCACATTAAAAAATATCTCAAACTAATGAAGAGATTGTTGCTATAAAACAACTTATATTTCAGTGTTTCATCTACAAATTCAGTGCCTGTTGCCCTTGAAGAATAAATTCCCTGTGTTACATTAAAAGAAATGGTAAGCTGGTATATTACAACAGGGAGTGGGTGACAAGCTAAAAAGAGATTTAAAGTTAGTAGACGTCTCATCCAAAGGAGGGCATACTAAGGACTGCAGTACCTAACTCTACCCCTTAAAATACAAATTTACATGCTGTCGAAGTAGAAGCTACAGGCCTCTGTATCAAGATGCAAGTATGCAACCTGCTGTGCTACTAACACTGCTTTAAAATTCTATACCCCAATAATGATACCAATTGCTAAACATAACAGTTGTACATTTTAAGCAGAGTTAGCTTGAACAGCAGTAAACTTCTCTTCCCTTGAAGCTCACAGTTCCTTGAAAATGCACTTGAAAATAAATTCCACCAGCTAATTTTAGGTAATTTCACTCTCTCTCTCTCTCACACACACACACAACACACACACACACACACACACACACACACACACACACACACACACACAGCTAACACACCTCAAAGCACTGCAAAGCCTTTGTGTGGCATTGTTTTTTTAACAACTGAAACATGATGGGAAAACACTGACCCTCATCTGGGAATTGAAACCTGGCTCACTTGAACTCTGTGCAATTGTCTGGTAGCAGGAAGAATCCAACAGATAATACTTGGGTTATTTTATAGACAAGGGTTAGTGCTTTCTTTTTCACCTCTCAGCTGCTATAAAATAATGCAATGCAGAGGATATGTACAGTACATCATGCAGATGTAGGCACTTTGAAGTAAACATGTATACCAGTGAGACACAAGTATATAATTACATTTACCATAACACTCAATGGTGAAAATCAGTAAATTAATACAGTCTGCAAGAGAGACAGAAATAATATTGAGTTTTTTAAAAATATATATAATTTTAATACAGCTGTTAGGATATATGTACATTACTTTTCAACTCCTTCAGATATAATTATGTACTGTGATTCCAAAAGATAAAAGCATTAGCTTTTTCTGCAAAAGCATCACCCACCACCCAAAAAACACACACAAAGAAAAATGTATCTAGAAATAAGATGATTATCTAGCAGCATATCATAATCATAGCATTCTCTTTCATTTATTCTCTTATTTTCTCTTTTTCATATCCACTCTCATTCTCCTCCTTATCCCCCCCCTCGAATCCTCTCTGTCTACCTCTGTCATTCATTCCCTCTCTTGTATGTTCTCCCTCTCTCATTCATTCTTGCACCCTCTGTTCTATTTTTCCTTTCTCTCCCTCTCTTATTCATTCTCTTTTCTTCTCTCATTCATTTTCTCACTCTCCCTCCCTCTCTCATTCATTCTCTATCTCTCCTGTATCCTCCTCTTCCCTCATTCATTCTCCCACTCTCTCGTGTATCCTTTTTCTCCCTCTCACTTTCATTTTCTCCCTCTTTCTCTCTCTCCTTCTCTCATTCATTTACTCACAAACAAAAAGTTACAAGCACCCGCAACACTAAAATAATCCAGCAACAATTTCCAGTGGAATAAATTATCTTAGGGTCCTTTAAACATAAGACTAAATGGTCAGCTAAAACAAATAAAAAATAGCAAGGACGGTAAAAACAGCTCTGACCAGCAAAATGGTACAGTTTGGTAGCCTAAGTCAATCAACAGAAGTTCAAATAATGAAGGGGACAGCTCTGCATTTGCAACTTTTTCCAAGAACCAACTAATTAAAACAGATGCAGAAAATGTGGATTTACCATTTTCACTGTCCAGCTATTGCAATCCCTATTCCATTGCCATTTACTTTGCAAACTGAAAATGGCAGTGTTCTTTTCTTTGCTGGCTGAACTCCCCCAATTTACAGAAAAATGGTCTGATCACCGAGAGCATTACTACAATAACACCCAAAGCAAAAACATTACTTGAAGTAAGCTGAAGGACTTAACGTGCACCTGAAGCCATAATCTAAGAAGACACGTGACATTAAGCAGTATGACTGCAAAATCCTTCAAGAAAGTATATACGTCAGGCAACAGAAAAGTGTTAAAACAGTGCCTATGGCTGGAATGGCATCCGATAGCTTACCTGAAGAAAAAAAAAAAAAAGAAAGAAGCTGTTCGTTCACGGGCCTAGCAGAAGAAAAGAAGAATTAAACTGGGAACATCCTCATACGATCCAACAAACCAGTGTGGCTCTCTAACAGCGATCCATGCATCCACTCCCCACCACCAAATGGAAACACACCTTTCAACATTTCAAATATAAATATGAAAAATAAAAACTAAGAATACTGCTTCAATTGTTCCCCATTTTTTAAACGCAACTGCAGAACATTTATTGTTGCTTGATCCCATCTTCCTGATAGCTCGCTTGTTTACCTTGACAAGTTCAACCGAAAAACATGAACGGTGCCCACCCCTCCCCACTTAAGGAGCCAGAGATGGCTGAAATCTGACAGTAACTTGGCTTTACACTGACAGCTACGTACTACAAGACACTAGGGCCTAGGTGGAAGCTACTGACATTTGTCTCAAGTGTGCTGCTTTCACATTTGGTGCCAAGCTTAAAGCTGATATTGACTAAAAAAAATAGCAGGAGCGTCTTTCTTGTGTGACTGTGATCAAGTTAACACACCTTAAATGCTGTACACACCACCACCACATGAATCCAATAATGTGAGCTAAGGATGTCTTTCTGGTCACAAAAATCTTTCCTTCAATCTGCATACTGCCACTGTTAATCTGGATAACTCTCCTCAACTGTCAATGGTCAGAAACAGAGATAGTTTGAGGAGGAACTGAGGCTCATTATGTGATTGCAACCTCCAATAGCATCTCCAGACTCCAAACCAATGAACGATACAACTTTCACAAAAAAAAGAGTAAGTTGAAATAAAAAAAATGTACAGGTTTGCCAGTACATTTTACGATTTCAACAAATCATCACAGATAATTTAAGAAAATCCAGGGGGGGTGCAAGTGTACCCCCTTGCACCTGCCTGCTGGGGCCCTTGACCATGGCATGTATGATGCATGCCTGGCTATGTCCTTAGGCCAAACTTAAGATTAAACTAACTTCCATTCAGCACCATAGGTTTTACTGAATGCAAGTTACAATGTATCATGGAGGATATCTCTTTCTTTGTAAACAGTGGGCCAGATTCTAAAGGAGTTATTCTCAGTGTAAGTCTGCCATAATTCTGAAATACCTGCTCTCAGTGTCAGTGACTTACTTTTGTGTAAGGTCTGTCTATAAACAGGCTTACTATGGGGACCAGATACCGTAGCAGCTGCTCTCAGTGTAAGTGGTAACTTACACTGAGAACAAGTCTTTTGGAATTGGGCCATCATAATTATCTTTTAAAAATACAGTTTGCAAAAATGTTTTCAACCAGTGTATTAGAAACTCATATGATTCAGAATGGTCTTATTAATCCTTTTGTTAAAGAAGAAGTGAGGGCTGAAGGCTTACTTGCCTGTATTATTTTTTAGCATTATTCTGTGGAAAGAAAATAGGTCTTATTATGTGTGACTTAGATAAAAAAAGCATATATTTTATGAATATATTAATTTGTGCAGTTTAAGTCTGTCAAGAAGTTCTGTGTCACTGAGATGTGAGAACACTGTGATCTTTGCATTGTTACATTTTTGATTTTTCACCTAGAAAGGGATGGGTTTTATTTTGTGTGTGAATCTGCTTTTATGCAAAATGCTGCTCTTTTTAAGCAGCATTTTAATAAACAATGCATCAAACTACTGTCACAATAGTTTGGTATTATACCAATTATACTATATGAGATCAATTAATTTGTTTAGGTTCCCTTTGCTTTTCCTATTGACTGCAAGATTTAGGTTTCAATAGACAATTTGGGTGTAAGCATCGTAACAATGTGCAATGAACCATTTTGGTGGGAGGGCTATAGTAGGCAACTAATGCCCTGGTAGAGTGGCACCTTTTGAAAAGATGACTGTAAGTTCCAGCTGCAGTTCTTGGGGATCCCTTTTTTAAAAATGACCACCTTAAGATCATAACACCCCCCCCCCCCATTCAAGCTACAGTGGTGCTATGTAATTGTGGAATGAAAGAATGAACACAACTAAATAAACAAGCAAATAACTAAATAACAAGATAACTTGCCGTTCTGATTTATTGCTGATTTATGTCTGAGTCATAGCTTCTTGACAATCACAAGCTTACTTCGCAGATCATAGATTTACATACTGGCTCCTTATTTTTACCATGTATACATGTAGAGAAGGGTGTATTTCATACTTGCATCTGTTTTGAAAACAATTGAAATAAGTTTTTTATGACAGCAAGAAGACAGAATGTCAGAGTCAGCAACTCGTGCAAAATAACAAATTACTGATCCTCAGAAAGTATGACAGATGGTTGAATCAGAGCTTTGTAATCAAAAAGAATGACTCGATTTCAACAAAGAAATGCTTTTTCAAAAAAGAGACTAAGTGAGCTAGAGAATGTTGTGGACAGGCATAAGCCGTTCCTCATCAGGATCAAGGGAGTGGATAGATAGATTAGCTATTCCATATGTAGGGCCTGCACTTTACCTAATATATCATCAGTAGATTAAGTGAGTGATGAAATAATGACCTGCTGTAAAAACAGGTTTATGGAAGTGACACAGGCTCACAAACATAAGGAAAATAATAATGTTGTATGATTATATTATTGGATGCATAAGTAAGAAACAGAGAGCAACTAAGAGGTCAGTAGACTGTCTACTGTCTTGGTTGTGAATAAGGAAAGTGAATCCTTATGCTTGGAAAAACATGAAAAAGAGGGTGGGATGACATTGCCCACTTAGAGACAAATGAGCTGGTTTGAGAAGGAATACAAATAGAATGTCAATTTCTGAAATGGTGAGTAAGACTCTTGGACAAATAGTAGAAATCTTAAGATCATTCAAGGTTCCTGTCAATGACATTGGTGAGGTTAAGTCCTCCACACCCAACTCCATGAGTGTCCATACAAAATTGAACAAGCGACATAGAACTCAAGGCACTGGCTTCAATGAGGACTTAGGATCCAGTCAAAGGGATTTAGGCAGTGTAGCATAGTAGAATTTCCAGTTGTCAATAATTTTTCCTTTCAGTCAGGAAATCAACATCTCTTTCAAGAAATCTGAAAATCGGGGTCTCTGTCAGGAAATCCAGTTATGGTGACTACTTGAAAGGCATTTTGAATCAATCTAAGAGATAATACAATTCTGAAAGTATTTCCTAAAATGTTTACTGTTGCAGTTAGATTTCCTATCTGCATTCGTATTATTTTGAAAGAATAGCCTTTTGTTTATTTAACCTGACATACTGTGTAATGTGAAATGTGACCATTACCACACAATTAAACTACCTAGGAAAATCCACTTTATGATGAATCTTAAAAGAAGTACACAAAATCTAAAAGGTCTTAAGACAAGATTCATTAACCATTTTCTCATCATGCTAAGCAAAATTGAGAGATGACCTGGGATGGGAAAGTTTTTTTTCAGTTCAGGAAACAAATCTACATGAAGAAGCTAGATGGAAAAAAGGCAGAGCCATGATATATGAAAATGACCATAAAATTAACTGTGTTGTATATTAATGAAGTAAAAAAAACATGGTGATTCTGAAACATTGTAATGATGAGCAACCACAATGTACACACATTAACAATGAGCACAGCCATTTCCAATGTTTCCAAGCAGAGAAGAAATCAAAAGTATGCTAGAGGTTGTCACAGCAATTGTAAACTTGTATCTGCAAGAGGCCTTTATAGCACCTGCTACTGCTGCTGCCAGTGGTGCATGACATTACCTCCCTGAGGCACTGGGTCTTATGACCATGCTTAACCTTCGATGCCCTGCATGACATCCCTATAATGAACTGTTACTGAGTGGACATGGACACCATACAACAAATAGTGGACATATGTTGGCCATGTCTGCAACGAATACTCGTCTCAGTGGATACTAAGGTATGTGAAGTTTTACATATTTTAGCTATGGGGACTTTTCACCAACCTACTGGAGGCATAATTGGGGTTGAGAATACTCCACCAATTCCTCAATGCCATGCTTCAACATGTGGAGAAACATATGTGGTTCACACATACTCCAGAGGAGGCAGCTGACACCATGTGGGACTTCTATGCTACAGCCCATTTTCCTGATGTACTGGGGCCATATAAATAACCCACATAGTGAAATGGGATGGAGGCATGAGAATTGCAAAGAATAAATCCAACTGCCAGGTGATCTGCAATACACAGGATATCATCCACAATGTGTGTGCAGTCTATCAAGGAAGTTTCCATGAGTTCCACATATTTCACACATGTGACCATTACCAATAGATTGTGAAAGATAACTTCCCCCAAGGACATCTAGTGGGGGATGCCCTAGAACCTTGACTCATGACCCCAGTGAGAAACCCACATAACCCAGTAGTTCAAGGTTACAACTATTACCATTCACAAACCAGAAACATCACAGAATATGTGTTTGGAATGCTGAAGTCACAATTCCACTGCCTGGAAACATCTGGCAATACGATCCCAGCATAGGTTTAAAAATTCTGTTTGCGCCATTCCACGTAATTAAATACTGAGGAAGTAGGTTTAACATGGTGATGGTGGCTAGATACTGCAGTTCCCATCACCACAGGCAGTGATGGATAGGACACAATAGGAGTCAGAAGAGGAGCCACCAGCTGGAACTAATCATATGAGGCAGAGGAGGGACAATACACTATGGCACTAGATAAGAGGCACATAGCTTTACTACGTAACTATTATAAGAGCTAAGCAGATGCAGACAAGTAATGATAATGAATACAAAAACAACAGACTGTGCTTGTTCATGTATAGGCTAGACACTTTGTGCATCTGACATAGGCAGCTGAAGTCAGAATGTGCAAAGACAGGGCACAGTTATCATAATCTGCACAGGTAAGGGAGGAGGTAAAGGAGTTCATGTCTTTCAAAAGGAAGTGTGTGAGTGTGAGTGCTGAGGTGTAACAAAATGAATAAGTGCACTTATGGGCACATTATGGGGTGTGGGGAGGTTAATGGATCAAAGTACCTGGCTGACTGTGTTTGTGTGTGGGGGGATCTGCCATACACTGTCATGGTACATGCATGTGTGCCTGTACAGATATAGCCTCAGCACATGGAGTAGTACTGTGTCATGGCCTACTGGACAGGTCTAAAGCATGCATGGCAGAAGGTGCAGCTTCCTGTGCATACCCCTGTCCATAAGAAGTGGATCTGCCAGGAGTTACACTAGCTGTTCCATGACCCTGGCCAAATATCAGTATGCTACATGAATGTGACCAACATCTGCTGCAGGAGGTGTCCGCAAGACCATGGCCATGATCAAGGTGGTACAGTAGTCTTCTGCTTCAGTACCAAGCCTTCCACTTTGTTGGTGGCATTAGGGATCATGTCACAGCCTCTCTATCTGACCATATCATAGTGTCGTCCCTGGCCACTCACAGTATTGACATTGTTCACCAGATACAGTCATGGAAGGGCTTGTCAGCAATTTGTGGGAGGCCTGCAGTACCACCTCATTCTCAGAATTATTAAACTTAGACTTTTGGCCACATGTGACCTTAGCTGCCTGTATCTTAGACATATCCCTGTTGGTTTTGAAAATAACTATAATTAACAGCAATGATTCTATGCAGGTAGCACATTATGAAAATGCTGCTAACATGCCATGTACCATGTGCCATGGCTTACTACGGCCTGCGAGAAGCATAGGTGTATCCACAAAAGCAACATCACAGTCTTAGCCATTTCCATTGTTCCTATCCCTTGCACCCCCAACAGATGAATAACAGGTTCATGAGTGCAATTTATCAGGCAGACAACCTCCCAAACATGGGCACAATACACACACATATCAAAGTAATTATCTTGTATAAATAATGTTTGAATATTACTAATATTACATTTGTATTTGGCAAACTATGTTCATATCAACCAGCTTTACCATGCTGGCATGCAACTATAGCCAGTACAAATGGGGGCAAAGTATTTCTGCAGACATCTTTTCTAATGCAGCTACACTGACAGAAAAACTGAAACAGTTTTTGTATCCCTTACAGTACACAGCAGACATAAATGCTATACATCATGCAAAGAAGCAGGTATAACAAATATTACATACCTTAAATTTTGCCGACTCCTGTTGTGTAACAACTCTCACAATGCAGAGAAATTCATCTTCCAATGTGCGATGATGATCACTGCACCACTTCTCACTTATATCATATAGATTACCCCTCTGGTCAGACTCTGCTACACTTTGCTGTGAAGGAAAGGTTAGTTTGCTGTTATTTTTTGTATTTCTGTATTGCCTTTCTATATTTTGAATACTGTAGTTTGTTTTCTTTACCTTGTGTTTTGCTTGCATTCTGTTTTAACAGCATATTAAAACTTCAAAAGAGACCACAGCTCTCTCTGTTCTGAGTCAGGCAGAATTTTTTCCCTCCCTCCCTCCCACCCATTTAAGTTGTCTTGTTGAATACCACTGTCTTTCTAGTTGCCCACCTCTTATGTTAATCTGACCATATATCTAAACCATCACTTTGGAATCCCCTTCAATTATTTAAATTTATTGGCCATCCTACAGTATTTCATAGTACCAAAATACAAAAGTAACCACCCCTTTCAGTCCATCTTGCTGTTTTAAAAATAGTAACTCTCCACTAAACCTTAACTTTTTAAACAGGTAAAACTCAAGTTACCTACTTTCATATCTAACTTCTCTAGTGCACACTGCAGAGTGCATTCTTTTCAATCTTACCTTTAAGCATCCCTGTTACTGCTTTTTCTCTCTACCTAAAAGATCATCTCTACTTGACTCCAAGTAGATTTTTCTCTATCTGTTAAACCTAGCACTTGCTCCTACAGTACTTATTACCTTGATATGGCACTCTTATAGATAGCACCCCAAAAAGGCAAACCCCATTTTTAAAGTTTTTGTCTAGTCCTTCTAGCATGTCGAGGGATCAGTTGCTAGTGTCCTGTCCTGCTCAGCTGGTGGACCTGGGAATATTGAGGCAATGTTACAATTGCCTCATGTAGAGGCTGAGCTCTCTCAACAGGGGACTGGCAAGACCAGTCAGGAGGAGAAGTTTACCACACACACTATAGACCCAGTCTCACATAGTACCATCACAACCGCAAATCATACACATAAACACACAAAGACATAAAATCTACCAAAACAGCAGAGGCCACCAAAGCAGACACCCAAACAACCACCACCTCAGAACACACAACCTGCAACACACAGACCCTCACACAGTCTCAGGAAACAGTCACAGCCCCTTAGGCCAAACACAATCCCAGACAGGCGAGTCATTTGTGACTCCATAGTCAGACACACTGGCCCAGGCAGGTATGACCCTGACCTTGAGCAGTATCCTACCTTCACCAAGAATAATGCCACAATACAGAGATAAGATGATCAGCTTTAACAATTGGCTTAAACTGGTGTCATTCAAAAGGATCAATGTCTGTCTGCCTGGGATGACATGCTGGACAAGCCAGCTTGCTCGCAAAGGAACGGCTTGCACCTGTCACCTGGGATTCGATTGGCAAAAGGGCTCTTCTTGCCCCATAGTGCCTTTTTAGGCAAGGCTCAAATTCTAAACCTACCACCCTAGAACACAAAAAGGAAAAAAACTAAGGGTAATGCTGCTCAATGCCAGAAGTCTAAATCTCAAAATGGCCCTTCTCAGTATGGAGAACATCGATGTCTGTGCAGTGACAGAAACCTGGTTCCACTATCAGGTTTTACCTCTTATCATGCGCCCAAAATCCGGACAATACCAAGAAAGGAGGGGTATCCATATTCATCAAGGACACCCACACCTCAAGACTGGAGACCATCCAGCTGCAATTAACCTTAGGCAAGTCTGCTCTGCAAATTGTAGCTTGTTACAGGCCACCCTCACAAACTCAGGAACCTCAGTTCGCCTTCCTGAAAACACTAGAGGGATAAATGTATCACCATACACGATCAAACTAGGTGACATCAATTACCATAATATAGCGTGGGAACACTACTCAAGCCCAAACACTGGAATTCATAAACTCAAATGCCATGGAACAACTAGTCACCATCCCCACAAGAGGTGAAAACATACTTGATCTCATCATCACGAACATGGGAGCACAATGTTCAACACCGGAAGTATACCCCTCACTGGTGAGATCAGATCACAAACTAGGAGGTCCTCATCCCACCCACCTGAAATAAAAAGACCACAGTAAAGAACTTCACTTCTAAAGACTAGTGTGGTCTCCTTTAAGGAAACAGTACTCAAGCCACTGAATCACTTACAAATGCCTTCTACCAGCACCTGCAGGACTGCATGGATAAAGCAATCCCAAGCAAAACAAAGACTCTTTGTACCCAGTCTGGTGGACCCCAGCCATAAACAAACTCTACAACAAAAGGAGGAAGCTACTACAAGATAGAGCAAAATCCTTAAAAGGTAAGACACCCCTGATCACTATAAGTAAAAAACTAAGAGCTCTCATAAAATCATCCAAAGCAAATTTTGAGAGAAAAATAGCTAAAGACTCAAAAGACAATCATAAGGCCTTCTTTAGCTATGTTAGAAACCTGGGAGGAAACTCCCAGATATGCTCAGAACTAGTTCAAAATGATGTGAAGATTACTGATCCTACAGACATTGCCAACATACTGGCTGACAGGTTCAGTGCAAACTTCTCCCCTCCCCAAAGGAGAGATATCTTGCAGCCCCAAACATCTCCAACGCCCAAGTGAGAACTGCTCTCTCCAAAGCAAAAACACAGCATCCATGGGACCTGATGGTGTGAATTAAACCCACAGCTAGGACAGCTGTTTAATCATAGTCTTACCTCTGGATGCAACTGTGGTCCCACTTTAAGCCTTATCTGCAAAGCCATGGAGAGGATCATAATGGACCTCATAAATAAAGACATAGGAATTTGCAGACTTTGGATCCATCCCAGTTTGGCTTTGTCAAAGGCAGATCATGCCTTCTAAACTTGGTTGACTTTTTGAAACAGTCACCAAAGCCATTGATGAGGAAAGGCAGTCCATACAGCCTACCGTATCATTGAAAAACTCATCAGCTTAAATGTTAACCCATACATCACAAGATGGGTTGCAAACTGGCTGAGGACAGAACCCACAGGGTCAGAGTTGCTGGCGCCATGTCAGACTCAAAGCCGGGTCACAAGTGGTGTACCACAGGGCTCAGTCCTGGGCCCACTCTTGTTTGGCATCTACTTTTCCAAAGTACAAGCAAACACAGGAGGGTTATGGCTGACAAAGTTTGCAGATGACTGCAAACTCACATCTGACACAGATATCCTTCAGAAGGGTCTCACAGAAATGGATAACTGGTGCCAGAGCCATGGCCTAAAGTTAAATGCCAAAATGCATAGTCATAAAAACAAGGTTACCCCTAGCTACCAAATAGGTGGCAATCCACTGAGCACAGAAGAAGTTATCAGGGACCTGGGGACCCAGGTTGATAGTAGTCTGTCATTCGACACCCATGTAGCTAAAGTAGTTAAGAAGACCTTCTACATTGCCCACCTTATCATGAAGGGATTCTCATCTAGATCAAGGGAGGTCATAGTCTCCCTATACTCATCACTCATCAGACCAATGATTGAGTACAATGCCCCATTATGTATCTGACCCGACACTTGCAGCAGCTGGAGAGGCCACAAAAGTTCCTCACCAAAAGGATAAAGGGTCTCAAACATCTGTCCTATGCTGCCCGACTGAAAGAACTCCAGCTCTATTCAAGAGGTGACCTTTGCCTAACATACAAGGCCATGTCAAACCCAGATTTGATGAATATGCTTCACCTCAAAAATCTAGATCCGTCAGAGCCACAAGAGGGATAGATTCATCACCCAAAGACTCCTATGCTGTGGAATAAAATGTATATGTGAGGCAGAGCACCTCGCTGGCCTTGTTCAAGAGAAATCTTGACCAATGGATGGGAGATTGAACCTATGAACCTATGAACCTATTAGATTTCAACTCCTTATTGTTTCTTAAGTATTCAAACTGCATGATGAATAAAATTTGCAAAATCTTGTGTTGTGTTCTATATGATGCCGTGCACACACCTGA
This sequence comes from Protopterus annectens, assembly GCF_019279795.1. Classification (NCBI taxonomy): domain Eukaryota; kingdom Metazoa; phylum Chordata; order Ceratodontiformes; family Protopteridae; genus Protopterus; species Protopterus annectens. Next base: position 66,852,922 of record NC_056730.1, read on the forward strand.
GCACTTGAGATGATGTCTGCATACATATGGGAAGCCATTATAACAGGGAATGAGAAATTGTCAGACTCATAACGTCCAAGTATACCTCATTAGAAGTAATGTTCCACAAACTAGTGATTTAAGGTCCATGTTCCATAGTCATGCACATTGAAAGAGTCTGTCATGCATTCAAGTGCTACAAATACATTGAAGTAATAGCCATGAAAAATAGTGAATGATATTAATGCAACAAAATAATATTGTAGAAAAGTATATTTTCACATTTTAATAATACAGTTAGATTCCAACTAGTAGGCATTGGTAAAGTGTTGGTAAATATTGGCCATTTGTTCCACAAATATGTGAGAGTAAAAGGTTCACACTTGTGGTCATGCAATCTGAAGCAGACATCACTGTTGACCATATATTCACAGTAGCAAACAGAGGGATTGTGGTCTGCCAGGTTGCACACCTTAAAATGCAAGTTGGAACCATGATTGTACCGTAGCTGCATTTTATAAGTATGCCAGCTGACCTTCTGTTGCACCTTCTGCTGTCTCCCAACTGTCATCAAGTTCCTGTTCTCCCAATTTCAACCTTTGTTGAGGGCAAAAAATAGCTGAACATAAAGCACATGTGTTCAAGAGGTGCTCATGGAAGGAAATTGCTATTTCTGTATGCCTACATTGCACTACAGTTTGGCATGAAGCAGCATTCCTAATCATCGATGAACAGAGGGTAATGATAGTTCACCTCCCATGGCAAAAACAAAATTACTGTGCATTCTCTAATATCCTGCTATCAGTTGTGCATCTGACAAGAAAATTGGTGCACATCAGTTAGCAAATATGACATAAAAAAACCCCATAAAAGTAGTATAAAGTGATGCAACCACTTCCATGGCTCAATGTAGTAATAGGTTCATAGGTTTATTGGTAGGTACTAGGCTATCGGCCCAAGGGTTTAAGTAAGCCTAGCCAACAAGGTTCCCTGGCTTACGCCACCCAAGAAAGTTAATTTCCTGTGCCTCTGTCAAGCAGAGCCACATAAGTGATCACCAGGGTGTATTTCCTATTTCCCATCCACTTATCATGATTTTTCTTGAAGAGTGCTAATGAGGAACTTTGCTTGACATAGATGGGTAGCTTGTTCCAGAGTACAGGAAGTCTCTGGGACAGGAATCTATCCCTCTAACATGTTCTGTTTATTGTGGTGACAAGGTTTAGGTCCCTAGAGCGTGTAGCTCAAAGGGATTGGGATTTCTTTAGGTGTAGCATGTCCAACAGCTCTGCGTTTAACATAGCTTTATATGTTAGGCAGAGATCTCCTCAGACTAGGTGATATGCTACAGAGTAAAGCTGGAGTTTTTTGTGATGGTCAGTGTAGGGCATCTGTTTAATTCCAGTAATCCTCCTTGTGAGGTACTTCTGTGGCCTTTCAAGCTGCTGCAGATGTCTTGTGAGGTACATTCCAAAAAGGGTGTTGTACTCTATAATGGGTCTAATGAGTGCCGAGTAGAGGGGAACAATGACCTCTTTTTTCCTGGATAAGAACCCTTTTGTGATGAGGTGCACCACATAGAAGGATTTCCTGACTACTGTGGCGATATGATTATCAAAGGAGAGACTACTGTCCACCTGGGTCCCAAGGTCTCTTATCACACATTTGGCATTAAGTAGACTGCCGTTTATGTGATAGTTCATAGGTACAGAGTTTTTACCAAAGGGGATGACAATACACTTTTTGGCACTGACCTTGAGGCTATGCCTCTGACACCAGGCATCTGTCTCAGTGAGGCCCCTCTGTAGGATGTCCACATCATTTGGGGACTCAACTGTGGCTCCTAGTTTGCAGTAATCTGTGTACTTCGTTAGCCAGAGGCCTTCTGTGTTAGCCTGTACTTCAGAGAAGTAGATACCAAACAGGAGAGCTCCCAGGACTGAACCCTGTGGTACTCCACTTGTCACCGGTTTGAAGTCAGATTTGGACTCTGCAACTTTTACAGTGTGGGTTCTGTCAGTGAGCCAGTTGGCTCATAATGAGTTGGTATCAGAATGATGTGAAATTTCCTTAGTGCACTATGTGCATGACAATAATCCACTGAGGGTGAGATGTTGTTGTACAACATCAGTCTCAGTTTGCAACTATAGTCCATTACAATAAATATCTTTTTACATCTTTTGTCTGAGAGTATCAGTGGCATCTGTAGCAAATGTTATGCTTGTTAGACTATGACTGAACTATGTTTGGGATTGAATCCCTTTATGTGCATTTCTTTTTACCTGATGTTCAGTGTTGTGTTAACCTGAAATGTGTTTTATTGACATATGCCCTGTGAAATATATACAGCATGCATAGTTGATGTTCTGCTTAGAGGCATTATTGACATATACTCATGTGTTCCAATCCATTCTTATTTAAATTTTGTACGATTTGAGATTATTTATGATGAAATGACACAATCCTATCATCTGTTTGAATATTTTTCACATAATAACTAAATAAATGCACATATTTCTGTTGCATTCTGTCACTAGTAAGTTAATAATATGATGTAAAAAACAGAATATATAATGTGTTGACTACAAATCCTTTACAGACACAGTATACATTGTTTTACAGTGGTGTGCAGGCAGGCTGCAAATAACTTATATTCCCATGATATTTCGTCATATTGTCAACCTTTGACATGTTTCAAAACAACATAAGCACAATGCACACACATACGCAAACACAAGTACACACACATACACACATACACTCAATGTGCGACAGTTGGCATAGAGCAACTATGTTATATATAGGTAGGTGAGGATAAATATCAGTTTTCATCTTATGGCAAAAACTGAAAAAATTATTTGGCCCAGTGAATGGCTTGGTGACCGTTGCAAGACTGAGTTTAAACTCAAGGCACTAAAGAAAGCAGTAATGATATGAATATAAGTTGAAAAATGAATCATGTTGCAGCAGATGTGTTGCACAATTTGTCAGTAAGTTATGCGGAGGATTTCTATTGCGATTATTTAAGTCCATTTAAAATGGCTCCTTTTTCAGTATTCTTTACTGTTGCAAAAGTCTCTGCAAATGTGTGCTGTGTGACAACTTTACTATAAGCTATTATGTGACATCTGCAGGTAGGAGACAAGTCAAAAGAGTTAGGGTAAGACAGTAAGGGGTTTGAATCCCTTGAAATGTCAGTCATGACAACGTGAACAGTTGCCTCCATGTTATGCTCATCTCATTTGTTTTGTGAATCATTCCATGTGCACATGCTCTGAAAGTTAAATTGTCAAGTTAAATGCAGCTGGTGTCCCATTGTTAACTATATTAAGCTGGAGTCGCTGTTGTGCATATATTCTCACCAGCAAAAAATGGAAGGAGGACTGCCATATTCTCACGGTAACGTATAACTGAAGTCATAAAAGTACAGTATTTACATTATATTTCTTCTGACATTCATCACACAAATGCCACTCCCACTATTCTCAATCATGCACAGAGGATGGGGAATGGGAGATTTGCTTTACATGCCGATTCAGTTCCATTTATCCTAACATCTTAGAAGAAGAAGAAGCTTATAGCTAGTGAAGGGAAAGTTAGTACTCCTTTTAGAGCACAGAGGTTGGGTGATGAAGGGAGCAAGATCTTTCTAAATCTCCTTATGAAGCATTGCAGCCACAGGCACGTGCAGGGAGCTAGGCTGGGTCTCAGTAGAAGGCTATAGTTTGGCCAAGGCTATCATCCATGACACTGGCTTCCCACACATGGAACAACACTGCTGTCACTACTATAGTGACATAAGCTACAGAAAAATCAGGTTTGAGAAGTCACTACCTCTGTACTGCAAGTATAACAGAAATTTATCCAAACACCCTGATAATGTATGGCACCATACACATTTATATATTGCCCTATTTATATCTCTAGCTCCTGAGGAGATTAAAGGAGTTAGAAGACGCAGATGGGGTAATGGGAGCACCTGAGAGAGCACCAGAGTAATTGTAGCTTCTACTGTAAAACATGGACTGTGTTTCAGTAGAGACAGGTACTGATTCAAATACTGTTAAATTACATTTATACAGCAAGATCTTCCTTTACTGAGATCCCATACAGTAATTACTACACACGTGCAAAGGAAAAGAATGTTGATTCTACATGCCAGCATCTGCATGGCTTGGTAAGTGGTCCATTGTGTTGTCTTATGTAAACTGATAATTGTTATGATGGCTGTGTGTTCAATTCCCCACCAATACAAAAATGAATGCAATTGTTTTCATGACCTAAATGTATTTTATAATATAGTAATACAATTAGACATAACATAGTTAGCATGTTAAAATATATGTGTATGTTCTATGTTGACATTATTATTTTCATTCACTGTAACTTATAATTATTATAAAATACTTAAAAGTGGCATTTTCATTATTTTTGTATTTCTCTTCCACTATCCTATTTGTCCATATAGTTTTCTTTCATTTTTGTTACTATTATATGCAGCAGCACAGAGACGTGGAACAATCATTCTGACAAGACCTGTTGTCTCCCACCGGGTAGCAGTAGCAGTGTCACCACCACCACCACCACCACAAGAGGTACTCAATACATCTGGGTCAAAACCTGCCAGAGCTGCCACCACACCACCTTCTCTACCTGCACCGCCTCCCCTGTGCTGCCTACAATTATTGAGGTAGGACCCACTGATGACAGTTCCCAGATTGAGGAGTGATTTCATCCGTGTCACAGCTGACAGAGAATCCATCTCTTGACACCTACAAAAAGGCCAGTCACAAGCAGGGTCCCTCAGGGATCGGTCCAGAGACCCCTACTTTTTGGCATTTACTTCTCTAAAGTCAAGACCAATGTCAGGGGCCTCTGGGTGACCAAATTTGCAGATAATTGCAAATTAGGAGCAGTCATAGAATACCCCACTGACACGTATGTTCTCCTGGAAGGGATGACACAGACAAATAACTTGTGTCAGAACCATGGACTAAAATGAAATGCCAAGAAATGTATAATAGTGTCCTCTGGGAAGTTATCCACCCTTGGTAACTATCATATTAACAACCCAACCCTAAGAATCGATTCAGTAATCAGACTTGAGACACACATTGACAGTAACCTAGCCTTTGACCATTATGTGTCTACAGTAGTGAGGAAATCATTCTATGTTGTGTAACTTATTACCAAAAGTATGGCACCTATGTCCAAGGTGGTAATTGTTCCACTGTATTTGGTGTTCATCAGACCTATCATTGAGTACAATGCCCCTTTGGTATGTACCTGTTCAGGCATATCCACAGAGGTTCCTCACTAAAAGAACACAGTAATAAGTAACTGTGCAGGCCGTCTCAAAGCCCTGTCCATGTATTCTGTGTCCTACAGCCTGTTGAGGGGAGCTCTATGCCTTGCATGCAAGACATTGTCAGACCCCACTCTGATGGATCTCCTGCATATTCACAAAACAAACAGCATCAGCATTACCTCTTCTAAAGGCTTAAACCTTGCCTCTGATACAACTAGGAACTATTGGAGAAACAGGTCTGTATCCTAGAAACTACCTCTTCTCTGGAACAGGCTCCCCATTCATGTGAAACAGAGTTCTGTCTTAACCCAATTCAAGTGTAACTTGGACAATTGGATGGGGGCAGGCGATTCAAACCTGGTTTGGAACCTATATCTCTAATGGACAAGGTTCATCTCCAAAGCCCCTGCTTGTAAATGTTTCATCTCAGGTCTATATTATAAGCCCAACCACTTAGCTTGTCAAAAGCCAAAACGTTGACAGCTAAATGGAGAAAGCTTAAAATCATGAACAGCCACTTTTGTGAATTCTTTCATCGGGAAAGAATTTGCTTGGCCATTATCGGGAATTTGCCCTTTCCCCAATGTAGAGTGATCTCGGAGTTGGTATGTTTAGTTAGGGGGGTATGGCGGGGTGAAACCCCCCCCCACTTTGTTAGGGTTTGGAAGTTTATTTTAATTTGCGATGGCCAAGTGAATTCTTTCCGGATGAAAGAATTCCCATAGGTGGCCATTTGCGATTTTAAGCTTTACTGTTTAGCTGTTGACATTTTGGAGTTCGACAAGCTAAGTGGTCGAGCTTATAATATAGACCCTTTCATCTCCCACTTCTGCTTACACTTATCAAGGGTACCAGAACTTGTCAGAGATTTGGGATGCATGTCTATGCTTAAAATCGACCTTGTTATCATTAGCCAAGTACACATCTATGAATCTATGAGCCCCTAAATCCTTTCCCTATACATGGTGTTCCACTTATCTTTTGTGTCTATAATCCCCCTATGTTATGCAATCCACCCTTTACCATTGTCTGTCCTCTGTTTGTCTGATATCTTCTTCACCAGTGTGGTCCCCCTTCCCTCAGTATTTTGTCACACATCCTATCAGTCATGTCTGTCTTTCTCTGTGCAACTTCCAACTCTTGCCTATCACTGACAGACCCTGACTTCCTTCCCCATCTTTCCGTTCTCAAAAAATAAATAAATAAACAAGCAAACACAAACAAACAAACAAATAAATATTTAATGTCAAATAACTCTTAACTTCACACCTATATTTGTGGTTTATACATATTATTTGGTTCCAGTGCTCAGACTACATAGTGTGTTATTTTGACACAATATTTGCAACATAAAATAATAAAGATAAACATGATTACTTTAAGAAAAAGTTGAGAAATATGGTCCTATCCCACATCCCTCCTGATAATTTCTGAATTGTACATATATTGTTCTACTCTCTACCTTTTTCGCATTTTATCTCGGTCCTCTCCTCCCATTTCCAGCCCTTAAAGTAGTCCAAAAATAGAAAGAAAAAATGGAAATAGCTATTTTCGGTACTTTTCCGTTATGGGGGCAACACTTTAAACGTGGTTGCTGAGCTCCAAATCCAGTCACTTATCATGTATTTTTTCTTAATATAACCAGATGTGTGTAAAAAATTATTTTACTTAATGATATTTTATAAAGAAGATGGTATTTCTAAATTTTTCACACACCTGGTTAAAAGACATGATAAAGCACTGGATTTGAGCTCAACAATCGCATTTAAAGTGTTTCCCTCCTGCGTACCAAACAGAGAAATCAAAGAGAAGGAATGAACCAAATCGCGAAAAACCTAGTTTTTAATTACTTAAAACAGTAATAATATGCTTGGTGTCTGCCCTACAAAATATTCAAATTAAGCCTCTACCTTGAAAGTGTGTGCGTGTAAATCTCCTGCCTGCAGCTGTTGTGTCCACAACTCGTGAGTTGATTGGCTATCACAGTGCTGAGAGGGACTATCGTTACCCATTAGAGCATAATGAGTTATTAAATAAATGTGTTCCATAGCAGATAAAGTACCAGTACAGTCTACATGCAGATAGGGGTGAGTAATGGGCATTTTGTCCAACAAAGACATTACCAGTCTGCTGATTACCCTAATAGAAGGGAAGGGGATATAGTAGGGGCCCTTGAATTGAATGAATTAAAATGGATTCTAAACCTTAGGGCTCATGTAGAGCCTGGTTTGAATTCGGCCCTTAGCATTAGACCTGCACTTTTATGAATTAATGAAGGTTGCTTTTTGTATGTTTCATAATGTTATTTATTAAATATTGATTATTATATGCACATGCAATCAGATGCACTCTCATATTTACTATAAGAGTTTTAACTGTTTTTATTATTGGTTTCTTGTTTTACCCTTCCTTTTTCTTCCTCTTGTTGCTTGACTCTCCCCTATTCTCTTTTTCCTAGTTTCTTTACCCTTTTTCCCTTCTTTTTCTTTTTATTTCATCTTCCCTTCCTTCCACCCTTCCCCTTCCCTCCCCCCCCCTTCCATCTTCCACTTCTATTTCTTTTCATTTTGTCCCTTCTTACCTTTTCTTAGCTATTCTTATATTCTTTTCATGTTTATTTACATTTCTGCTTTTAATATAATGTACACACTTCATTCTCTTTTCTACACATAGATTTTTATTCCATTTTATTCTGCATATATTATATTGTATTTTTCATCAACTACACTCGTTGCTAACTGAGGTTTTTTCATGCTTTGTTATGAATTAATGTGGTTTATGTTGATTAATTTCTGATGGTGACTTTGTTTTGATATGTACACATTAGTAGGGATATTTTTTATTAAATTCTCCAGTCTGGACAACGTGGTTCCCTTAAGGCAATGTAAATAGATGTATACGTATATTTTTTGACTAAGCTTGGTTATCACTAGAGCAAGCATCAACAGTTTGATAATACCAAACCATGACGAGCATTGTAAATGTGCATTAAATTACTTGAGTGTCCAAATTGATTGTTAATTAGGGCGTGTGCTTTGTATATAAGGATAAGGAATAGTCCTGTGTAATGTAACCTGATGAAGCGCACTAGGAAAGTGCGTGAAAGCGCTTGTTCTCCTCTCTAAATAAATAAATTGTTCGTTTTATTCATCTTCATTCGTGGTGGTTTCCAGTGATTTACAAGATACTTAATGATATTTTATAAAGGAGATGGTATTTCTAAATTTTACACACACCTGGTTAAAAGACATGATAAAGCACTGGATTTGAGCTCAATGATCGCATTTAAAGTGTTTCCCTCCTGCGTACCAAACAAAGAAATCAAAGTGAAGGAATGAACCAAATTGCGAGAAACCTAGTTTTTAATTTCTTAACACAGTAATAATATGCTTGGTGTCTGCCCTACAAAATATTCAAATTAAGCCTCTACCTTGAAAGTGTGTGCGTGTAAATCTCCTGCCTGCAGCTGTTGTGCCCACAACTCGTGAGTTGATTGGCTATCACAGTGCTGAGAGGGACTATCGTTACCCATTAGAGCATAATGAGTTATTAAATAAATGTGTTCCATAGCAGATAAAGTACCAGTACAGTCTACATGCAGATAGGGGTGAGTAATGGGCATTTTGTCCAACAAAGACATTACCAGTCTGCTGACTGCAGTCTTTTCAGTGACAAGTTCATGTCACAGGATGACGAAACAGGATGTGATAAGCTTTTGCAGTTTTGCAAATATATTGTTAATGCCTTGGTGCAGAGTAATGTACCCAGTTACCGAAAAGACTGCTAAGTGCTTCTTTCATTCGTGGAGGAAAACTGCATATAGTAACACTTGTATTTTAGATCACACTGTGTTTTAAGTAAATGACGCTGAATCATTTGTGTCTTTCTTAGAGACGTTAGCTAAAGATGTCATTTCTACAGAAAGAAACACATACAATGTAGAAAAAGGACATTTATTAAAGTAGTACGTGAATATGCCATTCGTATGTGAATTTAAAAGTGGAAAGTGTGGACTTACTTTATTAGAAAAGTACATTAATATTGTACATCAGTCTGAAATGATTAAGAATTAGTTGAAGCAGTAATCTGGAATCGCAGTAATAAGTTTAAGCACTGTGTCAGTGAGATTGTAGAAAAAAAGTTCTCTTTTAGTTTGATTTTGAACGAGAGGTACAAAGTGATAGACTTAATTTCAGACAAAGAAGTGCTTAATAACCTGCTGTAACATTTTTCATTATAGGAGCAACATTTTAAACTCAGTCACTGAGCTCTGAATCCAGTGTCTTGTCATGTCCTTCTACTCTTAATCTAACCAGGTGTGTATAAAATATTTTACTGGATAATACTTAAAAAAATGAGATGTCAATTCTACATTTTACACAAGACCGAAAAGACATGACAAGACACTAGATTCAGAGCTCAGCAACCACGTTTAAAGTGTTGCCCCGATAACGGAAAAGTACCCTATTTTTTACTAATCCTTTGAGAGATGGTTGGCATAGAGCAGCATCATTGGTTATCAGTCAACAAATGGCAATTTTAGTTCTCCTACTATGGCAAAAATGAAAAAAAAAGTTACTATGCACACACACACACACACACACACACACACACACACACACACACACACACACACACGCACAAAGACTTTGCCATGTGTTATGTACCTGTGATGTGTCAATGCATGTCCGTAAGCAAATAAGACATAATTAAAGCATTTCTTTATCATTTTATTGAAGGTCCATTACCTCGAACCTTTGTTCACTGAACCATATACAATGAACATTCACTTTCTCAAATGTCAGTTCAAGGAATTACTTTCCCAGGGGAAAATAACATGTTGCCAGCAACTTTTTCCCCACTATAGTGCAATTTTTTCCCCACTATAGTGCAATCTCAGAGTTGGTATATATTTATATATATATATATATATATATATATATATATATATATATATATATATATATATGTATATATATAGTAAAGGGGGTGTGGGTTTCCTCTGAGTTTCCTCCCACATCCCAAAGACATGCAGTAGGTAGATTGGATACTCTAAATTGGCCCTAGGCTGGCACCTAAACACCGTAAAACTCCACTGCCAATCTTGAGCGGACTGATGATCCGCTGTGGTGACCCCTAACCAGGAAAAGCTGAAAGAAGAAGAAGAAGAAGTAAAGGGGATGTGGGGGGGTGCAGTCCCCCACCTGGGTGGATTTAAAATACTGTGCTTTTTGTGACAATTTGAATGCTTGGCAACTTGTTACTTTTCCTGGGAAATTATTTCTTTGAAGTGAACTTTCATTGACGTGAACGTTCGCTGTATATGGCTCGAAGAACAAAGGTTCATCATATTGAATCTTCCATAAAATGATATAGACTCAACTGAATTAATATATTGCTGATATAAGGAGTCCATTCCAGTGAACTCATTGCAGCATTCTAATACACTGAGGGTAGGATGTTGGTTTACATTTTTCTTAGTCTACAGCTGTCTTCCATTCAGCTAGTAAATATACTACATTTGAAGAAAGACATCAAGAAATAAAAACTGAAATCCTTTGAATTTTTCTTTATTAATATAGATCTGCAAATATTATCACTGATAGCCCCATACAGCCAGACTGATTTACAACCCTCTACAAGGCTCTGGTATAGAGAATATAATTATGAGAAGCATGAGTTTTACTCTCTTGTGTTATATATATCCCTGTCACCCAACTCCACTCTGTTTGATCTGTATTTGTATTTGTATCCACACATGTGAGTTCCCTTTTAAACATTCCCTTCAGCTGTGGGGTGTTAGTCACATGCAGTATAAGTTCTTCTGTGGCCTCACATGATGATGCATTGATCTGTAGCATATGAAATACTCAAACATGTCTTCCATTCTACTAGTGTGTACCATACATCACAATATTAGAAACATTATATATATATATATATATATATATATATATATATATATATATATATACATACATATAGTTTCACTTTATAATCCCAAAATCCTGAAATATCGAATTTCAGAATCTTGAGATCATAAAGCCAAAACTTAAAATCCCGAAACCCCAGAAGCACAAATTTCAAATTTGCAACTCCTACACTAACCATATATCACACACATACACATACACACACCTTCACCCCATACAAAAACACACAAACCTACACTACATACAAGCAGGGGGCCAAGCCCCCCCGCAGCTCCCCATGTGGGGAGCTGTGCCCCCCACACCCCCTTACTTAAATATACTAACTCCAAGGTCACACTACACAGACAAATGCACAAAAACATCACCATACAGGCTGCATTCCCCTCGCACAGACATATTACAGTAACAAAATACACTGACACACACTAAAGCCCCTAACTAATACCCTTAAACATAAATACTTACCTACACTTCCAGCTATCCATTCACACAGCGCAACACCAGAAGCACTAATTCAATATCTCCGGACTTCGGGATTTTGAAATTCACCCTTTTGGGGTTTCAGAGTTTTGAACTTTCGGCTTCATAATCTCGGGATTCTGAAATTCAATATTTCAGTATTTTAGGATTATGAAGTGTTCCTACCCACACACACACACACACATACATATATATATATATATATATATATATATATATATATATATATATATCATTCACTACAACATTTCATTTCGAGTAATAAATGTATCACATCACACGCAAATAGACAAAGAGTTTTACAACAAAACAAATTACTCTTTCTGCGTTTAACATTGTGTGACTTTTGGCAGAGATCAGCTTTTCTACTGATAGGAAATTATAACCGACAGTTCATGTCTTAAGGCAAAAGGGTACAAAATTCCTTGAGAAGCACTAATGATTTGCTGACCTTTGCACAAGTAAGCCCATCCTCAATGTGAGACCAAAAGCAATTATGATATAAACATAAATAAACAGCTTCCATGGCTGAATGTAATCCTGTTGTGGTGTTTAACTTGTCAGTAAGGTATGTGGAGTGCTGAGATCCACTGATTATTGGTGTCTGGTTAGCGTTGCTCATTTTGCAGTTTTCCAGACTGTTGCAACACTCCTTTCAAATGTGTGCTTTCTGACAACTGTTGTATAATGTTTTCACTGGCATCAGTAGCTAGTACACATCAAAATAATACAAGTTAAGGTGACAGGATTTCAAATCCAATTAGGTGTACATTGTATCAGTGTGAAAAGCATTGCATATCCTGCAGTAATGCCATAGTGAGCAAATATGTTGTGAGGTATACTACTTGAATGTAACAGGTGAAGGATTTTGATCCCATGAGTCCTGTAATCTTTTTAACACTGCCCATTTTAATTTTCACATGCTGTTGGTAACATCCTTTCAAGTGAGTGATTTCTGGCAACTGTTGTTTAACTTCTTCTGTGGTGTCAGTAGCTAGTATGCACATCATGAAAATGTGACTTAGGCAGGATGGGTTTGAAATCCAATAAGATACATGTTACATTAGTGTGAATAGCATTCTACATCATGCAGTACTGACAGTAAATAAACATGTATGGTAAAGTACTTGGATGTGACAGTTCGACAGGTGGAGGTTTTTGACCCCAGAGTTCTATTCCCTTTTACCCCAATCATTTTCATTATCACACACTGTTGGTAACATCCATTGAAATGTGTGCTTTCTAGCAACTACTGTAGAACTTTTTGTGTGGCATTAATAGCTAGTACACAAGTCAAGAGTATGTCAATTGTACAGACAGAATTTTGTATCCAATGAGCTGTACATTTACATCAATATGAACAGCACTGGATATCATACAGTACTATAGTCATAACATGATGAGTACATTGTCAATACATTAGGGGGAGGATTGTGAGTCCATGACTGTTAGATGCTGTGAACAAGGTTCATAGTAGTTTCTACAGGGTTCTACCATTCCCTTGAAATCTGTATGTAAGTACAACCTTATAATATTTTTTTTTCCTGAGGCATCACTTGTTATTGTAATGTGCAGAATATCAGTTTGGCAGATAGGGGTTCAAATTCATGATGTTCTAGCATGAAGAATACCGACAAATATAATTATCATATGCTAATAATGTGCCATGTGAGTATAGGTACAACCAGCTATTATGTGGAGGAACCTGACTGTAGACCAAAAATAAATAAATAAATAATTGGACATTATTTTATGGAAAGCAAACCTTTTCATATTTTGTACATAGGTTACTCATTCATTAATTGGATGTTTTTACCAAGCCACAGCAGAACGTAAATGGCATTATAAAACACATGCATAAAAGTATTCATTTTTCTATTCACAGATCACATCCTTTTCAAGATCATTAACAAACAATGTTCTGCAACACTCAAGCTGTATTCAAAACCAAATTCCTGATTGAATAAATACATAGTACACCCCCCACATCATCTATCACCTATTCTTGGAGTAGAAACTGAGGAATTTCATAAATTTGTTAAACTAGTCAAAGACCCATGCTAAGACAGTTTTCTTTCATAGCTGTATTTTTAAAACATGTTTGCATTCCCCATTAATTTTTTTTTCAATGTGTATAAGCAAAGCACCTGCCTCACCCCAGAATGCTAAACTTTACAATTACTATGCCAAAACATAAAATTTACCATTAGATAGTGCACCACATGCAGCAACAACTGTGATATAACTTCAGTAGTAGCAGCATTCTCATATCTAGTAATATCAAAACTTAATCTAGCAGCTTTTACATAGCTGCATCTTGTGTCTGTGTGAGTATGCATTTTGTGTGCGTGTGTGTGTGTGTGTGTGTGTGTGTGTGTGTGTGTGTGTGTGTGTGTGTGTGTGTTTCCATTTGCTTGTCACCCTGTCTGGGTTTGAGTATATGTAATTTCTATGATAGACTGGAATCCTGACTGGAATTTTTTCTTTGCTTTTCACTGCATCAGTACTAGAATGTGCCCTGGAATATGTGCATTCTCAAATTGAATAAAGTAGATATTATAAATAAACAAATGAATAAATGCATATCTCTTCTATGTTATTGAAAAGGACCATGTGCTTTTCCTAGAACTGGTGTAATCTTTGGACAACCCGAACACTGCTGGGTTATCAGAACTTGTTAGAGATTTGGGATGCAAGGCTAGGCTTAAAAAGGCCTTTGTGGTCATTAGCCTAGTAAACACCTATGAACCTATAATGAGAGCAACAATCATCCCTCAAGACCTGTCATTTAATCTTCAGTTTCAAAAATAGAATCACTGGCAGTGTATGTGGAACATAAGTGAAAACTTGTGGTCAGGTCAGTTCAATTCCTTATTCTGAACTCTGCATACCTTATTAAGATACTTAAAAATGCTAGAGTCAGGAGTCAAGATTTTTAGTGATGGCTGACATTTACAGTCTGAATACTATCATTCTCAGTGGCATAGAATTCATATGGTTTTAAAGATTATCTTTTGAACAAGAGCTCTTTCCCTGTTAAAGAAGTCAAATGTCTTGTTTCATTTTTGGTGATGCTGCTTAGGCACAACTATTTTATGTCTGACAAACATTTTTATCATAAAATACAAGGTGTGGCCCCCAGCTTTGCAAATATTGTACTTGATTATTGAGAAGACATGCTTATCTTTGATGATGGTGTGTGTGTGTGTGTGTGTGTGTGTGTGTGTGTGTGTGTGTGTGTGTGTGTGTGTGTGTGTGTGTGTGTGTGTACATGTGTTTTTTTTAAGTATATGTCATTATATTGATGATTTGTTTTTTATTTGGGCAGGATGACAAGAACTGTTGAATTTATTAACTTACTTCAGGAGTATTTGAACTGGTTGTCCAGGTTTCTAAGATTTACCTTTTCCCCCCCGGTTGGGTAGCATTCGAAAGACATGCATGCGTAAATGGGCATGTCTTTGTTGAAGGTTGGGCATCTAGTTGGCACCTCGGCATTTTGTAAAAAATCTACTGCCAATCATTAGTGGACCGGAGATCTGCTGTGGCGACCTCATACCGGGAAAAAGCCAAAAGACAAATGAACAAACTTTTTCTGTGAGAAACATGAGTGCAGTATTTTTGGATATTAAGTTGGAAAAATGTCTTCAAAATGATAGACTGCTTAAGACCCAGATTTCGACAAGTCCATGCACAAGTAGAATAGATGAATCTTGATATAAACAATTTTATGAGAAAGTGTGAGGATTTTGAAAGCTCACATTACCACCTTTCAGTTGTGCAGTACAGAAACATACTTGTGAAGTCTGTAGGACTTTCACCAAAACAAATGCCGTTGGGTAGATGTATGTATTTTTCATAGTCTTCTCTGATCTATTTCAAGTGGAGAAAATATTCACCGGTAGGTGAAGTTAAAAACCTGCTGTGTGCATTCAGTAATAGAGAAGCAACTCAGTGGATAACTAAACGTGCATGTCCTAGTTTTATTTTAAATCCAAAATTTAGCCCGATAACTGCTTTCAGAGGTGACACAGCTGCAGATAATTAAACTCCATAGCTAGCGGTACGGATTCTTAAACCAGTTACTTCAAGTTTGTTGCAGAATCAATTTGCTTTCAGTACGTTTCCTTCCATGGCAGAGTAGTGCTTTTATAAAGGGAACAATGCCTCCCTAGAGCGTCCAATGTAGGTGAGCTGTCAGTCCTTCATATAACTGGAATCAGCAGCAATATAGTGTGCAACCCACAGCAACCAAATTCCTTCAGCATCCTTGGTCAATAATCAAGGAAATCTGTAAGTATCTCCATATTGTCTGTAATTTCTGATGTTTTTGTTATAAACAGTTCCACCATTTTTGACTGTAAGGCAATATTTATTAAATTATTGTCTTGTTCCTTCAGTACCATTTATATCAATGGTTATCAAACTCCAAATAACTGAATATTGACTTCTAGGTATGCATCCAGGACCATGAGCAGCAGTTAACTTCTCTTCCCTTGAAATTCACAATTCCTTGAAAATGCACTGACACTCACAATTCCTTGAAAATGCACCAAAATTCATAGGCTGGTAGTTGGAGTAGAGGATTCAGGCTCTTGTTTTCTGAAGGAACAATTCCTTCCCTCCATGAAGCCCAGGCCAGATGATAATCCACAGCAGCAGTTTCTTAGCTCTGAGCCTGCAGCAGTAACCATAAGTTCCTGCTTGATCATTTCCTTAGCTCTGCTCCTCCCCAAATGAATTAATGTTAAACTGAAATTAAGTATTGCTGTCAATATTTTACTATACAAGAAGTTTTTCACAAATGAGATAGATAAGGCTACCTGGAAGCTCCTCCAGGGACATACTTGTTCTCCTGAAACAATAACACCAACTTCAGTGATATGCTGTTGTGCACTTTCCATTGAGCTGTCTAGATTCCTGACAGCGGGCAGGACTTCTTAATTTGCTGTTAGTGGTAGCTCTATACCAGGCCCCCCAGTACCCATCCATTCATGGGCCATTGGAGTTATTGTACTCCATGCAGAAGAAATCATGTCAGTGGCACTATGGTGCACCTGATCATATGTTCTGCTGTGGCCACCTCCTGCATTCACATCAGCAACTATCTGCTGCCAAATTTGCATTCTGCCTGTCATATCTCCACGTCGTCTCTCAAGCAGAAAGGCAACATGTCACCTAAAAGCTTCTACAATTACCTCATTCTCAATGTCACTGAAGCGGGGGAGATTGGGTATGGGACACCTGGGTGCCATAGTCCTAGATGACCTAAAAACACAACAGAAGGATAATACACATAAGCACCACATAAAGTACAGTTTTGTACCTACCATAAATGTAGATGTTCGAAGATCCACATTGCTGCAGTCCTAACACTTGGGTAGTCCGCTGTCCCAGTCGGCCCGAATACCAAAGTATAAGGCTGACGTCGGTCAAGGCGCATTTGTCTGACATCAGGACGTCAGGGTACAAATGCGCATGACCGACGTCATATCCTCAGTCTTTTCTTGCCCCAGATGTCAGAAGACCCTAAAAGATAAGGCCAAAACCAAAAACACCAAACACTCCTGTACCTAATATATGTACAATATATACAAATTTACAAAATAGAACCCCACCCACACAACCACCCCTAAACACAGAGGGAAGGAGGGAGGATTGGACTGCAGCAATGTGGATCTTCGAACATCTACATTTATGGTAGGTACAAAACTGTACTATGTTCTTCATCTCACATTGCTGCAGTCCTAACACTTGGGTAGAATCCCAAAGCAGAGGTAAGGGAGGATGGCTAAACTATAATGAAGTAGGAGCTGCCAAAATGCCCTGCAACACAGCAGTGGCAAAACCAGCCCTGGATTTAGAATAGAGAGGAAGGTGGTAATGCTTGGAGAAAGTATGCACTGAACTCCAAGTAGCTGCCTCCAAAATATCCTTAGTTGCCACCCCCTTAGAAATGCTGTTGAAGTGGCAGTAGCCCTAGTGGAATGAGGCCTAATCCCAGCTGGAATCTCCTTGCCATGATGGGAGTAACAGAATGCAATGCAAAACCCAATCCACTTAGATATAGTTTGTTTTGACACAGGCTTGCCCTGAGAACTCAAAGCAAAAGAAACAAACAACTGCTGAGACTGCCTAAAATCCCTAGTCCTGCTTAAATAATAACGCAACTGCCTGTGTACATCTAAAGTGTGCAAAATCTTTTCCCCCTATTTTGGGGATCTGCATAAAAGTAGGCAAATGCATAGTTTGGTTTAAAGCCACACTAGAAACCACCTTAGGCATAAATGAAGGATTAGTACGTAATGATACCCTATCCTTATGAAAATCAAAAAGGCTCAACCGCCATAAGGGCCTGCAATTCAGAAACCCTTCTTGCAGAAGTAATGCCCAACAAAAAAGCAGTCTACCATGACAAGTATTTCAATTCAGCAGTAGCCGAAGGCTCAAAAGGTTGTAGAGTAAGTTTCTCCAACACAAAATTGAGGTCCCAAGCAGGAGTAGGAGCTCTACGTGGGGGTCTTATATTCTTTGCCCCTCTAAGAAATTGCTTGAACAAAGGATGAGAAAACAATGGTGGGTCACAATCATAGTGAGCTGAAATTGCTGCAGCATGAATCTTAATGGAAGAGAAAGACAAACCTTTGTCCAATAACTCAGTAAGATATTGAAGAGCCACACTCAAATTAGGCTCAGAAACATCCAAATCCTTTGCTGCACTCCAAAATAAAAATCTCTTCCATTTTTCTGCATACACTTTACGTGTACTAGGTCTTCTGGCTTCCATAATCACATTCAAAACTTGTTGAGGAAGTTGAGACCTGCTGTGGTTCAAAACAGAATATGCCAGGCTGTCAGATGAAGAGAGTGAAGCTTGACATTGAGTAGATGACCGTCCCTCTGAGACAAAAGGTGTGGAATTAAAGGTAAAGGCCATGGAGGCTTCCTTACCAGATTCCTCAGTAATGGGTACCAGTGTTGCCGAGGCCAATCTGGAGCTATCAAAATCATCCTTGGCTTGTCTTGTCTGACCTTTAGGAGTACCTTTGGGAGGAGAGGCAGAGGTGGAAAGGCATACACATGAAGATTTTCCCAACTGAACGAAAGAGCATCCACTTTCCAAGCTGTGTGATGAAACCTTTTCGTGCAAAACTTTGGCAGCTGGTGGTTTAGTGGAGAAGCGAACAGATCTATGTCTGGAGTTCCCCATGACACTGTCAATTTTCGAAATACATGAAGATCCAGTTTCCACTCGTGGAGATCCATGATTTGCCTGCTTAACACATCTGCTAAGGAGTTCTGTGCTCCTGGCAGAAACCCTGCCTGAAGAGTTAGCTGCAAGCTGAGCGCAGTCTTCCACAAAATCATTGCTTGCCTGCATAGAGGATAAGAATGTGTTCCCCCTTGCTTGTTGATGTACCACATGACAGTTGTGTTGTCTGTTAGAATCAACACCTGCCCTGGAAGAAGTAACTCCTTGAAAGCCATTAACGCAAACTGGACTGCTAACATCTCCTTCATGTTGATATGTAAATGCTGTAGTCTGGCAGGCCACTTGTCTTGTATCCACTTTCCATTCAGATGAGCTCCCCAAGCTATGTCTGAGGCATCTGTCGTTAGAATCTGACTCGCCTCTGGCCGGGTCACAGAGAGTCCCTTGTTTAGGTGACATTCCTGAGCCCACCACAAAAATTCCTTTTGAATGCAAGGTATTATTGGAATGACAGTGTCCAAATCCTGGCAGTGCTGTGTCCATACATTTTTAGATACCATTGCAGCTTCCTCATATGCAGTTTGGCATTGGGAAGCACCAGAATACAAGATGCCATGAACCCTAAGGCTTGAAGGACTGTCCTTGCAGTCAGCCCGGACTGAAGAGATAGTTGATGGAAGTAAAGGGAAAGATTCTTTTGTTTGTCCGGGGTTAAAAAGGCCATCTGGGCTGCTGTATTCAGTCTCACACCCAGAAAGCACATGTCTTGAGAGGGTACTAGACTGGACTTTATTTCGGTCACAGAATACCCCAGGCATCTTAGCACTGCTATCACATATTCCAGATGCTGAAGAAGCTCGTCCTTTTCTTGAGCCAGAATCAGACAGTCGTCCAAGTAAGGATAGATTTGTATTCCTTTTAGCCTGAAGAAAGCTACAACTGGAGCCAGAACTTTTGTGAATACTCTGGGCGCAGTAGATAAGCCAAAGGGCAATGCAGAGAACTGATAATGGGAATTTCCAGCTCGGAAACGCAGATACTTCCTGCAACTGAGTCTGATAGGCACATGAAGGTAAGCCTCCTTGAGATCTAAAGTTACCATCCAGTGATCTTTGCCCAGCAGAGGTAAAAGCTGTTGTAACGTCAACATTTTGAACTTGGGAATGTCCAGATAAGTGTTGAGGATAGACAAATCCAAAATTGGTCTCCACGTGTTCCCCTTTTTTGGTACTAGGAACAGGCGAGAATAAAATCCTAGGCCCCTTTCTGGCACAGGAACCGGCTGAATGGCCCCTATCTGGAGTAACAGAGAAATTTGCTTGTGAGCCTCTGTTCTTTGTATAGGAGGAATGTCTGGCATGCCTTTGAAAGGAGGCAAGGTACGGAAATAAAACCTGTAACCGTGGTGAACGATATCCAATACCCATCTGTCTTGGGTAATAACACTCCAATTTTCTTTGAAAAGTGCCAGCCTTCCTCCCAAAGGTGCTGCCAGACGAGAAGGCTCCGGCAGCTGAAAAGGCAAGTCATTGGGTCTGCTTACGAAAGGACTGACCCCTGCCCTCACCAGAAGACTGGGCAGGCGAACTGCCTGTTCTAGGCCTAAAAGAACCTTGAGCTCTGCCCCTACCACGCCTAGATCTACCCCTAGACTGAGAATCATAAGAAGGATAAGTCCACCCCTTAGTAGGCCAATTTCTACTAAACTTTGGAGGCTGAACCTGCAAAAATCTTTAACAGTCTGCATAGACTTAGCCTTGTCCTCCATTTTCTTTAAAACTGCTTCCACAGGCGCACCAAATAACACATCAGATTGTAAAGGAGCATCTAAAATCCTTGTCTTTACATGTTCAGCTAAATTCTGATCCCTCAGCCAGGCGTGCCTGCGAAGAACAGAACCAGTGGCTGCCACCCTCAAGAGGCCTGTACAGCATCAAAACCACATTGCAAGGAATGCTTACCCACCTGTTCAGAAACATGAACTAAATCCTGCAACTCTTTACACTCAATACCTTCCGCCAGAGCATCTACCTTAGACTTCAATTGTGAAAGGAGATAATTTTGGTATTTCAACATGTGAAACTGGCAATTCAAAGCCCTCATGGCTAAAGTGGAAGAAGTATACACCTTCTTTCCCCATCTATCCAAAGCCCTTGCCTCTTTATCAGAAGGAACAGGATTTTTAACAACAGAAGCCTTAACACCTTTAGGGCCCTGAGAAACAGTTTCTGGGTCTGCCCTAGGACTCTTAAAAGATACTTATGAGCTTCAGGCACCCTATAATACCTATCCGGTTTAACTGGGGCAGGAGGCAAAGAATCAGGGTTCAGGAAAGCCTCTGCAAAACATCCTCTACCACATCCAGAACATGAGGTATAGCTAATGGCCTTTGCTGGGGTAGAATCAGATATTCCCTAAGCCTTTTCCTGCAATCTGAGAATTCTTGACCTTCCCTTTTTAAATGCTCCCTCATCCAATGAAGAGTCTCTGAAAAGAAAAATCCTCAGGAGGAGAAGCAAGGTGTAGAGTCATCTACATCAGAATCAGAATAAGGAGGATACTCCTGCAAGTCTGCAGCCGAAGACTCAGAAGCCTCCGAACACTGCTCAAAACTCTCAAGCTCAGGTTCCACCCTAGGCCTCTTATCAGGGGGGGGCATAGAACCTCTAATCATAGTAATCAAATCTTCTGCCATTTTAAGCATATGTTTCTTAGGCAGAGACCCTGAAGAACTAGGGGAGACCCCACTGAAGTTAACCCTGGCCTGCCTCTAGAAGAAGCCTTGGAAACAGAAGGAGAGGGCCTAACCACCTTAGGAAGGGAGGGAGAACAGCTACCTGAGAAGCCCCTTCAGCCCGGCCTACCTCCTGAGAGGACACATCTTGTAACAGTAAAGTCTCTCCCTGAGAAACCAAAGGAACTTGGTAGAACCACCGCTCCACCGAGCCTCTAAAGAACCGACGTCCGGGACAGACGGTTCTTCCACCCTAGGCTTCACTGCTTTGTCCTTGCGCTTTTTAGATTTAAGTGGGCGCCGGAGCATCCGACGGCATGTTGTAATTACAACGCTTCCCAAAACTAACCTGGCACAATCTAATCTTCTCTTAATAGTGCGTTTGTTAAATCTAGCACAAGAGCGACAGCCAACAACGCCGTGCTCAGGCCCTAAGCAAGGTATACACAAGGTATGGTAATCTCTATGAGGTATCTGTTTCCCACAAGAAATACAGTTATTCACTTTTTCTGACATCCGGTTAAATACTGAGGCAAGAAAAACCAAAATATTCCTAACGGGTACTTAGCCAACTTTGATTCGGTCTGAAACTCCGACTTCAGAAAATTTCAGAACGCCAACCTGCACTCGCAATACTGCTTCTGCATCGGACCATGCGGCAAAAAAGACTGAGGATATGACGTCGGTCATGCGCATTTGTACCCTGACGTCCTGATGTCAGACAAATGCGC
The DNA here is from genome assembly GCF_019279795.1 of Protopterus annectens. Lineage (NCBI taxonomy): Eukaryota > Metazoa > Chordata > Ceratodontiformes > Protopteridae > Protopterus > Protopterus annectens. Next base: position 66,875,300 of record NC_056730.1, read on the forward strand.
CTTGACCGACGTCAGCCTTATACTTTGGTATTCGGGCCGACTGGGACAGCGGACTACCCAAGTGTTAGGACTGCAGCAATGTGAGATGAAGAACATCTAAAAGTTCTGTTTTGATATAACACACAAAAGGTAAAATTTCACTATTATCCAGTGGAGAAACATAAAACAGTCAATCTATTCAAATATAAAAAAAAGGAACTGGTTGGTTGTAACATATTACAATCACACACAAAGCAAGGTTGGATCCAAAGCAAGGAGGGTAACAATACCAAACTCTTGTTTGTGCTGAAACATAAATGCAACTTTGCTCCTACACCCCTTAAAGAACCAACAAATGACACATTCTAAAATTGCTATCAAATAAACTGCCCCTTTACATGTGTACAGATTTAACACAGAACATTCCATTTTAAGCTATTGCCAGTCATGTCTACCTGTGGCCAGCATTCTCCTAAAGGACTGTATGGTCCACCTTAGAAGGCTAACAGCCCTGTGTCATTGACAATACAGGACATTTACATTTCATGGCAATAACATTAGAAGAGTGTACAGAGAAAACTAGTTGTAACATTAGCACTTGTGATGATAGTTAATAATGATGTGTATCTGAGAAAGTGAAATGTCCTGACAAACATGCCCATGCAGTCAGCACACTTCTAAGAAATGTATAAAGATAAAAGTAACATTTTCTAATGCACATCTCTCTGTCTATCAATATATATATATATATATATATATATATATATATATATATATATATATATATAGATATATATATATATATGCATGTATATTAACAGAGTTTTCTTAATGACATTTCAGCATATGCAGTATATAGCTGAAAAATGCAAGCATACCTTATCAAGGTCAGTAGTCTTCTGTGCAGATGTAAACCAAAGTAAAATCCTCTTCTATGTTATCCACATAAACAAGTCTCCTCACCTTCAGGTTCCCTAGCTACATGGTTCATTTCTATGATGTAGATTGAGGGCTGTGAGCATGGTGAAGATACAAATGAGGTGTAAACTCATTAGAATTGCTGAATCCCAGTGACTTGGCTCTATGTAGCAGATATAAACATAGTGCAGGCACTCCCTCAGTGTTTGTTGATGATACATTGCAATTGTGAATGATTACTGGCAGGGAGAAGGAAAACACAACAGTAATTCAGACTGTTCTATCTTCAGTGGATGTGTATAGGTTAGACTTACAAAATATAGAATTAGTTGTATCACTGTATTAAATGTAAGTACGCAGTACACATTTCACAGTTTCATTTCACAGCATCCAACCTCCCATTTATTTGTTGACATCTATATATTACTGCCATTTCATATATACTCAGACATTTTAAGGACAAACATACAGAATGCCTTACAAGACTGCATGTCTCAGATTACTGCTTAGATAAGACAAAATGAACAGCAAACACAGAGAGATAAGACAGAACTGCATTTTTGCAAGCAATAGTCATAAACGGTTATGTGATCACTTAGTGCACTACATCTGAATTATACATGTACTAACAACTGTTATATCTTTTGTTAGTACTGTGGATGAAGTTGCAGTTGGTTGTATGTGTAATGTTTTCATTTCTCTGCTGCTTTTTATGTGGCAAAGAGGGATAAGACACCCTTACTGTATTTTGAAGGTTCATTGCAGTGAAAGCTCAAATCCAGATCTATGTAAAAATATTTCATGTCTACCAGCAGATATTTTGTAGTGCTTATTTCATAGATTTCTTTTTTACAGTTCAAATAATTTTCCCTTTTTTATTTTTAAAAATGCCAGTGTTTGCACAGTGGCCTGCTTAGCACAAACAAGAGAAATAGAGAAATACAATGAATGTCAGGTGTAGCTGTGCTCATCTCATTTGTGTGATACTTTTGTGTGATATGGCCCACATAGAAAGCAGACAGAATGCCTGCAGACAAGGAGTAAACAGTATAAAGGTCAAGAAGCATATATTGCTGCAGTTTTTTCATTCCGTCACTCAATGCCACTAAGCGACTTTGTGCAGCAATTAGCAAGCTTCCCCAACACCTGAAGCCATTGAACACCTGCAGACAAGATGCAGACAGCCAACATTTTAAAACAGATATATTCTAGTAATACTGTTGGATACTACACAAACATGTTAAGCAGCGTTGTGCGGCAGTTAACACACAGAACTTAAGAATGACTAGGGAATTATGAAACTGTCATTTAGCTATTCCTGTGGCAGTGAGTGTAAGTGCCAGGTTGTAATAGAGATGGTTGCAGGTTCAAATACAGGAAGCACAAAATATTTTTACTCTTGTTACAGTCCAGTTTATAGTAATTAACACAAAAATATATTATATTATTTCAACATTCTTGTGGCAACAGGTGTAAGTGTAGGTCTGCCATACACATGGGCCTGGGTTCTAATACAGGGCATTCCAGATATTTTTACCATTTTAACATTTTGTTCCAATTCACATTACATTAAGTCTCACTTATAACACTTTAGATAGCAGAGTTGATATGAATTATATGTATGATGGATAAGACACCCTTAATGTATTTTCAGATGTATCACTGAGGGTATACTGCCTGCTATATTTCTGTAAGTATAATTCTGTTATCTGGACTTGGATGGCCTTCACACTTAAATAAGACACAAATTAATCTATCTATAAAGATCTTGACAGGTAACACATATACATGGTTAACACCTCAAATTGTCATCTGCATTTATGAATGATTCATGACTATGTCTGAGAAGCATTTCTTCTGTGGCAAAGATGGAAAATCAGCTCTATCAAAGAAAATGCTTTGCCCCTTATAAATAGGTTTGAATCCCACACTGTAAAATCTGTTTTATCAGTGTATAAAGCCAAACCAAAAATGTGTCAGGTCATGAAATGTATGCCCCCAGTGCATATCTGCAAAGTTAAATCACCTAATAGTTGCAGCAGCAGACACCCCTCAAACTAATGTCAAATGTCACATTGAGCTTTCAGTTTCAAAAATTGCTTTCCTCCCTGCTTGGCACTGTTGCCGTCCAAGTAATATGGTGCAAATATGGTTCATGTTGTTTCTCATGTTTGCACACTGCCAGGAAATGCAATTACAGGAATGGACGGGAAACCATCATTTGCCATTGCTCTAATTTTGGGATTAGACATATCTGACTTTAGACAGGAAGATGCCTAATTTAGGGTGAAGAGGTGGGGTGTTCAGGAGTCCAATATATTTATTAGACTTTTGGTAAAGCACCACAGCCAGAGGCTTCTACAGGGGGGACTATTCTGGCTCCCAGTAGAAGTCAGAGGCTTGGATTAGTCTAGCAAAGGTTGTATCCAGTGCGACTTGCATTCCATGCATTGGAGAACAGTGTAGGCACCATTTCTATGACCTAAAAAGGCGCAAAAGGGACATGCTCAACCAGTGGTTGGATGAGTTTCAAAACTGTGACATCTCACGGTTGGGTAAGTATGTTAATAAATAGCATTTATAATACATAGAAAGCTAAATATAGGCAGGGCTGGAATACATAATGCTCTTCCATTCTTTTCTTTTTTTTTCATGGCTAATCCTGAAATTGAGTTGAATCAGCAGGCTCATGATGATCATTTGCAGAGACTAGCAAGTGGTATATATGCAGCACAAGAGAACTATTATTGTAGCTTTAAAAGTTAAAGATAGATATGTTTGCTGTCTATACAGTAGTGGCAAAGAGAACATACATATCCTAACTGTAAGAGCAAGTATGCAAGCATAAGTCTGCAGCACAAACCAACTTTAGGAGTCAAGTGTTAGATTGTAGTCAGAGGATGTGGGCTCAGATACCATGAGTAACAATTATACAATACTGCATTTATATTATTATATACATTAAACTCTATGCAAATGATATAAAGGCCCAGCTGTTAACTGTAATCTGTATATCTAGACCAAGTATGTGTGCAATATATGTACATATCAAGGTGTACTTTGAGCAATCCATAATTATAGTTTGCATTTGTTAGGATATATACTTACATATAATACTTCAGATAAATATGATGGTACTAATTTTATCTCTGTTTTTCTCTCTGTCCCCTACCCTTATCTTTATTTTAAATTTCTATTATTTGTCATCAAAATTTCTCCATGTCATCCATATGTACCTGATCACTAGCTTCAAAGCACAGAGAGGTAGGCCAACCCCAGTGGATCAGCCTCCCCCCACTCCACCAGCTCCAGCACTGATACCCAGCAAGTCTGATACCCAACCTGGCAGCACTACCTCCACTGCCCCTGCACTACATGCAGCCTCAGGTAGCACCTCCCATGCAGCTGGTGCTGTGGTATCCTCCAGGAGTACTGGTGGAGGTGGGGATTTCATCATCTACCAGGAGATGCCAGTGCTGGTGCATAGGGTCATGCACCACACCATTGGTGTACGTCTGCGTCAGATGGAGATGCTGCTTTCCCCTCATGATCCATAGAAAGAGAATATATCAAGCACTCCAGCATCCAGAAGAGGAAAGGGACAGTGATTACAGTTCTGCACGTGAGGATAAGATTCTCACTATCCTCATGTTTCATGGCCATGAGCTTGCATTATCCCTGCCCTCACCTCAGTCATGGTGTCTCCAAACATTTGTGTCCCTTACCATCTCTGTGTCTTGTCTTGATTGTCCTGTTTGTATGCATTTTCTTCTTCACTTATCCAAATTACTTGACCCAGAAATAAATATTTCCCTTACCCAACATTCATCTCTTAATGAAGTAAAAAAAATGTACACCTGTCCCACAAAAAAAAAACATATATATATATATATATATATGTATATATATATGTATATATATATATATATATATATATATATATATATATATATACCTGTTTGTGGAGGTGACAGTCCAAACTCAACTAATATTCTGTATATATTTTCATTTTACATTATTCAAGAAATGGATAGCTATGGTTCTTTTATACCTTCCTCCTGCATATTGCTATATTCCTTTCCCTTTGATCTTCCCCCTGTTTGCCCCTCATTTCTCCACTTTCCTATTTACCCCATTTTAACACTTATAACATGGACAAAAATAGAATGATACATGACACACATAAGTACCAAAAAAGCAATGGAGACCTTCACTTTTTGCCCTCTATGATTGCATGGAATTTGGCATCTTGCATCAATGCCAAATGATGGTGAGTAGCTTTTCTGTGGTGTGGTTACCTCTGTGCAATGCTGCTTAAATATGCTGCTTAATGGCAAAATATACTAACAAACGATGAAGGTAATACAAAGTAAAATTTTACTGCGTTAGCAATACTTATTTAAAAATAGTACATACATCTGGATTCGAACCCTCTATCATCTGGGCTGAAGAAAGGAATGTGTCCATGCATTTGTACCTGCTGCCACAGAGTCAGCTAAGCAACAGGTGTGTTTCATCCACTCAGTACTAATTTACTTGCTTAACTATGCGCAAACAGGGAAGAATGTAGAAATGTGTATCTCACAACCATTGTGCAAACCTGCTGCTTAGTGGTGGGGTTATGCAAAGTAAATAATTGCATGTATTAGTTCTGTTTACTGTCCATTTAATCTTCATGTCAAGAAACGACATATGGAAACATAAAAAATGAAGTCCCTATCCAAGTATATGCCACATATCTACAATGCATCTATGTGTTAACTCCTCCCATGCACTGCAGCCCTGGTCTCTTAGTACTTGTTCACAAATATATCAGCTGCAATACATAAATTAATAAGAAATGTTGTGTGATATGCCATGTACATCTTTAGAATGACAATACACATTCAGATTTTCAAATAATTGTAGTAAGGTGGACACTTGTTTGCATATCATTTGTTAAGCTGTCTCTTAAAGTATACCTGCACATTGGGGCACAACTACCAATCACAACATAATACACAGTATACACTTATCAGTCTGGTAACATGCAGAACTTGAAATACCTTGACAGTTGAACATGCCTACACCTGCATTTCATGCTGGCCTCCCAACATCTTCTCTCCAACAGCCACTGCTGATGTCATTAGCTATAAGTTGTCCTGCAGCCATGTAAAAGTCAGACTTGTGCTGTAGAGCTTGTGTAAAGTACTGCATTCTCCAGTTTGTGTAGTTAGATAGGTAGGGGTTCTGTTCTCAATGAAGTTATCTGTGTGTGTGTGTGAGTGTGTGTGTGTGTGGTGTGTGTGTGTGTGTGTGTGTGTGTGTGTGTGTGTGTGTGTGTGTGTGTGTGTGCGGTGCAGGTAAAAGCGTGTGCGTGTGTGTGTGTGTGTGTGTGTGTGTGTGTGTGTGTGTGTGTGTGTGTGTGTGTTTAGTCAGAACAGCATAAGTGTGCATCCTGCAGTTTTCACTCCATTCCCATTCCCATGGATTGTCAACTTTTTGATACTTGCACATGCCTACACATCGATTTCATGCTGGCCTCCCAACATCTTCACCTCAACATCCACTGTTGATGTCATCCACTATAAGTTGTCCTGCAGCCTTGTAAAAGTCAGACTTGTGCTGTCACACTTGTGTAAATTACTTAGTTCTCTATTCTGTGTCTTTAGTTAGGAAGAAGTTCTATTCTAATTGCAGTCAACTGGTGTGTGTGTGTGTGTGTGTGTGTGTGTGTGTGTGTGTGTGTGTGTGTGTGTGTGTGTGTGTGTGTGTGTGTGTGTTTGCGCACTTGCTTGATATTAGAGACAACATTTTACATCAACATATGGGACACTGGTATTACCCTTTACTCCTCACCAGACTCTGGTGATGTCATCAGCTATAAAGGACTGTCAGACACTCTTGCAAATCAGACTTGAGCTGTGGCAGTTTTCTAGTTGGTGTACTTAGATGAGTAAGGTTTCTGTTCTTATTGCAATCAACTGGGGTTCATGTGTGTTTGTGCACTTACTTGACATTAGAGACAGCATTTTACACCAGCATGCAGGACACTGCTGTTGCCATTTACTCCTCACCAGACATAGCTGATTTGCAGATGTGCAGTATTCCTATAATGGCAGGGTCAGTGACTGGCCTGTAGGCCAGGCACAAGTCACCTGATCCTATAGAATACACATTACAGTGACAGGGCTTTTAGTCTATCCACATATGTCATGGCATGATTTGTAGGACCTGTATTTTCTTGGTGGGAAATATTGTACCTTTTATATATGGACACTAGTAATATCTCAGCTGTGTGCAACAGACATGGGTGAGTTGTTAATGCTAAATCCATGACTTTTACTTCTGTTAGATGTCTTGACTGAGGTCATTGAGGGCATGTATGATGAAAACACTATCATCCTGTGGAACTTGACTAGGACAAGCCTTTAACACAAATCTGCACTGAGGTATTCACTCAACACAGTCAAATCTGACCATAAACAGCTATATCACCAAGTGGTGGACCACTGGATCACATATGTGGCATCTAAAGATGTTGAAATGTGTGAAGTGTCATATATCTCTGGTCCAGTGATCAGGTCCATACAATGGGGCTGTCTGCTAGGCCCTTTCCTGTCCATTATTTAAGTCACAGACATCAAGATTGACATACACATTCTGTGTCCAAACACCTGTCTGGAGGACTACAGATTGTGAGTAATCATTGACTCTAACTGTGATATTAGTATAATACAGATGGTATCAACACACACCAAAGATTGTTGCAGCAGCCACGACAACACACGAGATGAAGAAAAACAATGGGGGGATTTCTTACATTATGAAAACAAACACATAGACCAAGGATAATGTAGATGCCACACCTTATTTGCATAACAATGTGTATGTGACCTGTGGCATGGGGTAGATGGTATGTGGAACATTCACGAGCATTTGGCCACAGTGGTGAGTACTTCCTTGTATGTTACACAACAACCGAGTATGCTGAGGACATTCACATCAAAGGCCATAATATCTCCATAGATCACAGCCTTCATCACACCAATAACTGAGTAGAGTGTACCCTTCTTCATGTACCTGCATACACATATTCCAGTGATATGTAAATGAAGTGTAACATCTTTGCTAAACTGAGCTGCCACACATATTATTGGCCATACCTAAGTATTCTTTTTATTCCATAAACATTACTGTCTGATGGAGTGGAACACCCAAGGTTTTACACCAGATGCATGTGAGATGCCTGCTCTGGTGATGTACACAGTACATACATAGCTGTTTGACAACATTGATGGCATGGGTTACATTCATGACAGAGTGGATTATGCTATATGTATGCCATGCACACCAGTTAACTAGCCTGGATTTATCAAAATGTCACATACAGGTATAGCAGTGTCCCACCTAACCCCTCCATCAGATGTTACAATGTCAGGACAGTGTGCTTGATTACCCTTGTAGATTGTTGACATGTCATAATAGTTGTACAAGTGTGTTCATGCAGAATCATCTATGATCACTCAAAATCTCATATGTTGTGTCAGAGACATGGTATTACTGGTGGTATTATTCTGATATTGTCCATGATTGTGCATGCTTCTTTTACTGTTGTCTGTGGGCCTGTAACTGTGTCCCACTTGTTGGAGACCTATGCTGACATTACACTCATATTCAGGCATATCAGTCTGCACAGCTTCACAATATGCATCCAACCCCAATTCTATATTACATCCCTGATAGATGTCCTCTCCATTGTTCATGTCAGGATGCTTATCTTACAAAGAGTATCTTTTCCATTGTTATGTCACCTTTTCTGACAATCACATGATATATATTTTTACTGTAAAGTTTGTATTGTACCATGGTGATATGTGATTAATATTTCTGCTACAACTGTCTTCCATTTACATGCCCTCATCTGTTGTACATTACAATGTTTTGCCTGTCATCTTTCCCTGTGTTCATTCCTACAATTAATTTGTATGCCCCTATGCAATACAAACAATTCCCCAGACTATTTATTTTAAATGGCAGACCATGTATCCCTACAGATCATTTCCCCAACTATGCTGCAGAATGGTTTGAATGGATTTCACACTTTTCTGCACTGTATACAATCTCCTGTACTGTGCTGGAACATATACATTACTATGTGATAAACCCTGGTAATCATTGTAGTGTTCAGCGCAATCCCACTAACCTAAATTGCTGTAAGGGAAACAGGTTCACTATTCGTGTAGCACTACATGGTTTCCTGGCCATCGGCACCTCTGCTTAGCATGAAACCATGCTTGTTTACAATTAAATGAGGTGTGCAGCATGACTATGTGATTTAGCTGCTGTTGCTCAGGTTCATATCTAAACTCAGTGTAGGCTATCTGCCTGACACAGAGTTATACAGTCCTAGCCCATAGTTTAAACTGCCAGTATAAATATTAATGGCTATACCCATTATTTTATACCTGTGCCTCTGTCAGCAGTGACACTGAGGTAATCCCCAAAAACAAATGCCAAAAAAAAAACTACACACTAGGGATGGCAAATATTCAAAAAATGTAATATATTTAGTGCTCCCATCCATTGGTCACCATAATTCTCATTATTAAACATAAACATCTAACACAGCTCTGCTCAAATAAATACCGGGATTTTATTCCACAGCATCAATTAGTCTTTGGGTGAAAAGCTGTCTACTTGCTATATACTATACTAATGCAATCATTAATACCTGGCAGTTTTAAGTCTCCTGCCAGTTATTTTTCAGTTCAAGATGGATCTAGATTTTTGAGGTGAAGCATATTCATCAAATCTGGGTTTGACATGGCCTTGTATGTTAGGCAAAGGTCACCTCTGAGCAAGCGGTGGCGACTGAATAGAGCTGGAGTTCTTTCAGTCGGGCAGCATAGGACAGATGTTTGAGACCCTTTATCCTTTTGGTGAGGAACTTTGTGGCCTCTCCAGCTGCTGCAAGTGTCGGGTCAGATACATTCCGAATGGGGCATTGTACTCTATCATTGGTCTGATGAGTGATGAGTATAGGGAGACTATGACCTCCCTTGATCTAGATGAGAATCCCTTCATGATAAGGTGGGCAATGTAGAAGGTCTTCCTAACTACTTTAGCTACATGGGTGTTGAATGACAGACTACTATCAACCTGGGTCCCCAGGTCCCTGATAACTTCTTCTGTGCTCAGTGGATTGCCACCTATTTGGTAGCTAGGGGTAACCTTGTTTTTCCCGAAGGGTATGACTATGCATTTTTGGCATTTAACTTTAGGCCATGGCTCTGGCACCAGTTATCCGTTTCTGTGAGACCCTTCTGAAGGATATCTGTGTCAGATGTGTTTTCTACTATGGCGCCCAGTTTGCAGTCATCTGCAAACTTTGTCAGCCATAACCCTCCTGTGTTTGCTTGTACTGGAAAAGTAGATGCCAAACAAGAGTGGGCCCAGGACTGAGCCCTGTGGTACACCACTTGTGACAGGCTTTGAGTCTGACATGGCGCCAGCAACTCTGACCCTGTGGGTTCTGTCACTCAGCCAGTTTGCAACCCATCTTGTGATGTATGGGTTAACATTTAAGCTGATGAGTTTTTCAATCATACCCGAGTGGGGTATTGTATCGAAGGCCTTCGCCAGACCGAGGTAGGCTGTATGGACTGCCTTTCCCTCATCAATGGCTTTGGTGACTGTTTCGAAAAAGTCAACCAAGTTTAGAAGGCATGATCTGCCTTTGACAAAGCCAAACTGGGATGGATCCAAAGTCTGCAAATTCCCTATGTCTTTATTTATGAGGTCCATTATGATCCTCTCCATGGCTTTGCAGATAAGGCTTGTCAAGCTAATGGGCCAGTAATTTCCAGGGTCGGTGGAGGCACCGCCTTTGTGAAGTGGGACCACAGTTGCAGTGCGCCACTCCTGGAGTGCGTATCCAGAGGTAAGACTATGATTAAACAGCTGTCCTAGCTGTGGGTTTAATTCCTCGTTGAGTTCGTGGAGCACACAGCCGGGGACACCATCAGGTCCCATGGATGCTGTGTTTTTGCTTTGGAGAGAGCAGTTCTCACTTGGGCGTTGGAGATGTTTGGGGGCTGCAATCACTTGGTATAGATATCTCTCCTTTTGGGGGAGGGGAGAAGTTTGCACTGAACCTGTCAGCCAGTATGTTGGCAATGTCTGTAGGATCAGTAATCTTCACATCATTTTGAACTAGTTCTGAGCATATCTGGGAGTTTCCTCCCAGGTTTCTAACATAGCTAAAGAAGGCCTTATGATTGTCTTTTGAGTCTTTAGCTATTTTTCTCTCAAAATTTGCTTTGGATGATTTTATGAGAGCTCTTTGTTTTTTACTTATAGTGATCAAGGGTGTCTTACCTTTTAAGGATTTTGCTCTATCTTGTAGTAGCTTCCTCCTTTTGTTGTAGAGTTTGTTTATGGCTGGGGTCCACCAGACTGGACGCTTGCCTTTGGTACAAAGAGTCTTTGTTTTGCTTGGGATTGCCTTATCCATGTAGTCCTGCAGGTGCTGGTAGAAGGCATTTGTAAGTGATTCAGCGGCTTGAGTACTGTTTTCCGCCGGCTCGGGTGCCTTAAAGGAGACCACACTAGTCTTTAGAAGTGTGAAGTCGGCTTTCGAGAAGTTCTTTACTGTGGTCTTTTTTATTTCAGGTGGGGGTGGGATGAGGACCTCCAGCGAGATTAGTTGTGATCTGATCTCACCAGTGAGGGTATACTTCGGTGTTGAACATTGTGCTCCCATGTTCGTGATGATGAGATCAAGTATGTTTTCTCCTCTTGTGGGGATGGTGACTAGTTGTTCCATGGCACTTGAGTTTATGAATTCCAGGAACTTTTGGGCTAGGGTGTTTGGGCTTGAGTAGTGTTCCCAGTCTATATTAGGGTAATTGAAGTCACCTAGTATGATGGTGTTTGGTGATACATTTATCCCCTCTAGTGTTTTCAGGAAGGCCATGTGAGGTTCCTGAGTTTGTGAGGTGGCCTGTAACATGCTACAATTTGCAGAGCAGTCTTGCCTATGGTTAATTGCACCTGGATGGTCTCCGATGCATCGTGCGTTGCCACCAGTCTTGAGGTGTGGGTGTCCTTGATGAATATGGATACCCCCTCCTTTTGGTATTGTCCGGATTTTGGGGCGGACGCATGATAAGAGGTAAAACCTGATAGTGCTGGGGTGCTCTCAGGAGCCTTGAACCAGGTTTCTGTCACTGCACAGACATCGATGTTCTCCATACTGAGAAGGGCCTCGAGTGCGTGCATTTTGAGATTTAGACTTCTGGCATTGAGCAGCATTACCCTTAGTTTTTTCCTTTTTGTGTTCTAGGGTGGTCGATTTAGAATTTGAGCCTTGCCTAAAAAGGCACTATGGGGTGGCAAGAGCCTTTGCCAATATCCGAATCCCAGGGTGACAGGTGCAAGCCATCCCTTGCGAAGCAGCGTGGCTTGTCCAGCATGTCATCCCAGGCAGACAGACATTGGATCCCCTTTGAATGACACCAGAGTTTAAGCCAATTGTTAAAGCTGATCATCTTATCTCTGTATTGTGGCATCATTCTTGGTGAAGGTTGGATACTGCTCAAGGTCAGGGTCATACCTGCCTGGGCTACATAATCAGAGAGCTCCTCAATGTCTCTTTTCATGTAGTCCAAGGAGGTACATCTCAGGTCGTTTACACCAGCGTGGACAATGACTGAGTCATATTTGTACCTGCTGTTGAGAGACCTGAGTGCTTGCGTTATGTGGCGGATTCTAGCGCCCGACAGGCAGCTTACTGTGACCTTCTCCTTACTCAGTCTGGTGAGCGGGACGTCAGTGTGTCTGACTATGGAGTCACCAATGACTAGTGTGTCTGGCATTGTGTTTGGCCTTAAGGGCTGTGACTGTTTGACACTCTGACTGTGAGGTCTATGTGTTGCACGTGTTGTGTTCTGAGGTGGTGGTTGTTTGGGTGTCTGCTTTGGTGGCCTCTGCTGTTTTGGTAGATTTTTGATCAGAGCCGAGTATGTCTTTGTGTGTTTATGTGTATGATTTGAGGTTGTGATGGTACTATGTGAGACTGGGTCTATAGTGTGTGTGGTAACCTTCTCCTCCTGACTGGTCTTGCCAATCCTATGTTGAGAGAGCTCAGCCTCCAGTTTGGCCGTATAGTTGCATCTCTCGCATGTATTTGTGTTTTGTGGGAGGAGGAGAGGGTTGTCTGTGTACATGAGGCAATTGTAACATTGCCTCAATATTCCCAGGTTCACCAGCTGAGCAGGAGAGGACACTAGCAACTGATCCCTCGACATGCTAGAAGGACTAGACAAAAAACGTTTAAAAGAGATTCCAGGGGACGTGGGTGACCGAGAAATGGGGGTTTGGGTTTTGGGGTGCTATCTATAAGAGTGCCGTATCAAGGTAATAAGTACTGTAGGAGCAAGTGCTAGGTTTAACAGATAGAGAAAAGTCTACTTGGAGTCAAGTAGAGATGATCTTTTAGGTATTAGAGAAAGTGCTAGTAACAGGGATGCTTAAAGGTAAGATTGAAAAGAATGCACTCTGCAGTGTGCACTAGAGAAGTTAGATATGAAAGTAGGTAACTTGAGTTTTACCTGTTTAAAAGTTAAGGTTTAGTGGAGAGTTACTATTTTAAAACAGCAAGATGGACTGAAAGGGGTGGTTACTTTTGTATTTTGGTACTATGAAATACTGTAGGATGGCCAATAAATTTAAATAATTGAAGGGGTGGGATTTCAAAAGTGATGGTTTTGTGATTACTCACATAAGCCAGTGAAAGTAGAGAGAAATGAGATATATGGTCAGATTAACATAAGAGGCGGGCAACTAGAAAGACAGTGGTATTCAACAAGACAACTTAAATGGGTGGGAGGGAGGGAAAAATTCTGCCTGACTCAGAACAGAGAGAGCTGTGGTCTCTTTTGCACAATGAGGTGTGCAGCATGAATATGTGATTAGCGCTGTTGCTCACCATGTGAATATCTAAACTCAGTGTAGGCTTCTTGCGATGTCTACACAGAGTTTATTCAATCCTGCTGATAGTTTAAACTGCAAGTATAAATATTAATGGCTATACTCCTCCAAGCATAATTTTATACCTATGCTTAACCATAGGACTCAGTCAGCAATTACCAACTACTCTCATCCCCCAAAACAAAATGCTGCTTGACTCAGAACAGAGAGAGCTGTGGTCTCTTTTGCACAATGAGGTGTGCAGCATGAATATGTGATTAGCGCTGTTGCTCACCATGTGAATATCTAAACTCAGTGTAGGCTTCTTGCGATGTCTACACAGAGTTTATTCAATCCTGCTGATAGTTTAAACTGCAAGTATAAATATTAATGGCTATACTCCTCCAAGCATAATTTTATACCTATGCTTAACCATAGGACTCAGTCAGCAATTACCAACTACTCTCATCCCCCAAAACAAAATGCTGCCTGACTCAGAACAGAGAGAGCTGTGGTCTCTTTTGCACAATGAGGTGTGCAGCATGACTATGTGATTAGCGCTGTTGCTCACCATGTGAATATCTAAACTCAGTGTAGGCTTCTTGCGATGTCTACACAGAGTTTATTCAATCCTGCTGATAGTTTAAACTGCAAGTATAAATATTAATGGCTATACTCCTCCAAGCATAATTTTATACCTATGCTTAACCATAGGACTCAGTCAGCAATTACCAACTACTCTCATCCCCCAAAACAAAATGCTGCCTGACTCAGAACAGAGAGAGCTGTGGTCTCTTTTGCACAATGAGGTGTGCAGCATGAATATGTGATTAGCGCTGTTGCTCACCATGTGAATATCTAAACTCAGTGTAGGCTTCTTGCGATGTCTACACAGAGTTTATTCAATCCTGCTGATAGTTTAAACTGCAAGTATAAATATTAATGGCTATACTCCTCCAAGCATAATTTTATACCTATGCTTAACCATAGGACTCAGTCAGCAATTACCAACTACTCTCATCCCCCAAAACAAAATGCCAAAAAACAAAACTACAACACTAGGATGGCAAATATTCAAAAGAAATGTAATATGTTTAGTGCTTTCATCAATAAACTGCTAGACTTCACCATAATTCATCATTATTAAACATAAACATCTAACACAGCTAAATGCTAAATAAATAATTAAAACTATTATTTTTTAAGTGAAAAGCTGTCTACTTGCTATATACTATACTAATGCAATCATTAATACCTGGCAGTTTTAATGTATTTAACCTCAACTGCCAGTTATTTTTTTTTCAGTTCAAGCATATTGCTTATGTCACGTCCCCTTAAAAAAAATCACAATCAGTGACAGCAAACATGACATTTTTTTAAATCCACACCACGCTGAATGTAAAAATAAGGCATTTTCATTTTTTGTGTGGCACTACTACATTTCTTAATACAAGCCTTTAATGAAATAATGGTTTTACCTTTATAAAATATAAAACATGTTTAGTAAGTTGCTTTGTAACACACACACACACACACACACATACACACGAAAACACAAGCAAATTTACCTTTGGGTTTAATGTGTTTATCATAACCCTTTACAACTACCATGTTGTTACTATCTGTTAGATCACAGCAACTACAAAAAACACAGGGATAAATACCTTTCACTTTTTTGGAAAGTGTTGTCACTAGGAATCCTAATGAATCAGTGTGGAGTAGTGGCTTCAAATAACTACTCCTTTTATAAGTAAACAAAGGAGATTACCAACCACATATTTTCTTAAAGTTAACATTTCATGCTAACATCTTTCAATTATTATCTTGCTGTAGTCCAATACAAAAGAAATTAATCTATTTTATCCCCTGCACTTTAATGTTCATTTAATGTAATTAAATTAGCATTATCCTCACTGCCTGACAAAAAGGCATATTTACCTTTACAGTCATTTAGAACTAACCTGCACATTTACTCTACAAAAGTATGTGGATAAATACAATCCTTAAATAGTCTTAATAAAAAATACCTCCTTGAATAAAGTCACTATCTAAGCTAGTAAACAGAGAGACTCTAATAAGTTGTCCCTTGACAAATTTTTTTTTAAAGAGTAAAAGTGCGACCACTACTATGGTGCAAAAATGTGTTTGCAAATGTTTCTTTCCTGAAAATCCTTGAACTGAATTTCTTAACTTCAAATTTTTTTTATTAATGTTATACCTAGGTAATTAATTTCATCCATATTCCATTTGTATGTAACTTTTAGAAAAGACGCAATGTTATTTATATAATCCATAAATCCATATAGCTTGTCTAAGGCACCAACATCTGTGCAATGATAATAAAAGTAAATGTGTTTATAAAGTTCAGAATCATAAATAAAATTCTACTCCCATTGGTTCACAACTGTATTAGTGTAAGTGTGGATCATAATGGTACCAATGGCCACTCCTTTGGGAGAGAGTGCACTCGTTGATTACTTTCCATAAGGACACGCCTAGTCCTAGGATGGAAACTTGCTCTTAGACGTAGTTGATGGTATGGGGATTGGGGAAAGGGAAGTGTATAGGGCATAAAAAAAAAAGATGGAAGCTAATAGAGGGCCAAGACCCCAGGACACCCTTAGGATTCATGACCAGTACCAGCAATAGTGGAGTAGTATGGGGTGAGAGGATGGATGTGGGGGCACTGGGGGCTTGGACCATAGGATGAGATCCAAAGGGACCAATAAAGAAAAACTAATCCTTTCCTCAGGAAGCAGCATCCATAGAAAAGATAAAAAATAAATTAATTAATTAATTAAGAGGGACAGTAGCCATCTTTCACAAAAGACCACACCCAATTTCAATACTTCTAAAATTCTCATTTCTCTCTTTAAAATAGCCACACATGAAAATGTCTGCACTACAGCCATGCACATATCACCAGGTAACAATGTCATTAAGCATGGGACATTCTTTACTGGATAACTCAACATTCATCTGGAAACTCTCATTCTGGAAAACTTCAGCATAGATTCACAAGTAATAAATTCACATACCCCTGCTTTGTAAACATGTATGGATTCACTCAACTAATCACTTTCTCCCAAATAATTTAAGCAAAAGTAGTAACAGACAGTTTTACATTATACAGGGCACTAACTTCCATGCCAAGCAACATAAACAACTATGGATTCTTACCTGGCACAATCAGTGATCATTTTCCAGCATTTGTACATATACAATAATACAATATAATGGGAAATCATAAATTTACCCCTGGTCTTGCCCCCAGGTCTCTTACGGACAGAGGCTGTCAATAAGAAAAGTATTATCCTACTTCCCCCAAAAAATCCTTAGCAGCCAGTCTATTAACATGCTCCCTCCCCCATATGATACTTGAAACTGAAATGGTCTGGGGTGCATGTCTTGTTAGGGCCCTAGTGGTTGTTAGCCTAGTAACAACCTATGAACCTATAAAAAGCAGTATATAGCCAGGTGCATAACCTATCTACATATAATAAGGAAGCTTTTATTACAAACCTTTTAAAATATAATGAAAAAAGTTAAAAACCATGCCTCTAGATAAAGCTGAATCTGAGTTTAATACTATATTTTTCAACATACTAAATGAGCTAGCCATGTAAGAACCAAAAGAATAAAAGAAAACCCAGAACCATGGCTGACAAAGGAGACCAAGAAATGTATGTTACTGAGGCAAAGCAAGGAACCTCTGGCTAATAACAAAACCAAAATACATTTCAAAACCTTTAACACCTCTGTAACATGGTTAATCATCAAATTAGGCTGATAAAGCTTATTACACCAGGCTTCAGCACAAATATCAAAAAAAGCCTAAAACCTTTGAATCTCAAAAAACATTTTCATTCATTCTGGACACATCACTACACTCTCTCCAACCACATGTAGTAACAACGACAACATTGCCACACAGTTCAACACCCTTTTTATACAAACAGTTCTTTCCTTATTCAAAGGCAACTACTTATCTTTTATATCTATTTCAAAACACAAGACAACCACTCAGATATATTCACGTTTAAGCATTTAGCAACTCCCACCATTAAGAAAACCTTATTTGCAAGCTAAAACCAATGACCCTAACCATTGGCCCATACCTGTTCAGTATATTTAGTATATTAAAACTAACACAGATGCACTAGCCTACCCAGTCTCTATTCATATTAACTGTTCCATCACATAAAATTATGTCCCCAGGCTCTGGATAAAATCTTTCATCATACCCCTACATAAAAGAGTAAACTCTGTAGGTTTTCCCAGCTTCAGACCTATACCTATAGTATCCTGTTTATCAAAAATCCTAGAAAAGTGCATTCACTTTCAACTCCTCAAACATCTCACTCATAACAACCTCTCCCCAAGGCACAAAATTATTTCCACCAACATGAAAGCATAACAACAGCTCCATTTACCTTTATCAGTACAAGTAACATAAAAATGCAGGTAATTTTTTACTATCCCTTTTCCTTAACTTATACAAGGCATTTGACATTATCTCCTTCTAGGAATTCTTTATTTATTTTATTTATTTGCAGTTTGATTACCGGGGAAGTCCACTGGGCCAAATTGACCCATTTTCAGTGGAGAGCCGGGGAGAAAAGCTCCAAGATGTATTATACAATTTAGATACAACTGATAGTTAATATTAAAGATAATATTATTTAGAATAGTTACTCATAAATGCATTCAATATCATGCATAGTTAACAAATTCATTAAGCTTGAAGGTAGGGATTATACAGTTTCATTTGAGGAAAACAGATGTGTGTTAAGTGTGGAAACAGTTTAAATACAAACCTTTAATATATATTAATAATTAATTAATATATATATATTAATATAAAGTGTTCAATTAATATATATTGTTCAATGTTTAAATACTTATTTCACTCGAAGAGACTTCGCTGCAGAGTGGTCTCCATATACCTCACTCTCTCTTGTTAGGTCCATCTGTTTCCTTCCCAACCACAGTGCTTCCCTCAGGCTTTTTTTACTTATCTAGCTCTCCTGTTAGGTCCATCTATATCTACCCTACCATTTGTGCTCCTGATACTGTAATTCTACCTAGCTGCCTCTCCTGCAACTGTCTTTAGCCCGGTAGCTGTACTACTCTCCCTCTAGACCCATACTGCAAACATCTACCCCCTCCCCTTTTATTGCTGCATATTCCTTCAGCAATACATTCTCACATATTTTGTCCAAAGAAGGACTTTAGCGCAGACAGATTATACATTTTAAAATGCATGTGAGGCTTTAATGTCTTTCTCACCTGCAGTACTGCTTTAACTTTTTGGAAATTGCTTTTTTTGCTGCTTTTTGTCTGCTGCTTGGCTCTTTTCAAGCCCAGGCTCTGCCCCGCTCCATTCTCTCCTCTACCCTACCCCCATTCCCACCCACCCCTTCCTCATAACATTTATCGCTAGCCAAAACCCCAGCCACTGACACCTTCATCCAATCATCACCTCCAAAACAATCACACCACAACTGTCCCCTATCAACCACACCCACATAACTCCTCAATCATCATGGCCCCTCCCTTCTGCACTTATCGTCACTTATTCAGTATTATTGCCTGTATACTCCACATCCTCACACTACTCCTACTAATACAAACCACATCCTTACATGCAACCATATACCCGCCACCAACCAGTAGCAGCAGACAAACACTTCACATACAACTTAACAAACTTAGTTACTCAGACATCTCCTCTCTGCTAGCAAATAATATCATTACATCAGACAGAATAAAACTACTACTGCCTACCTCCAAATTTAATCTTTGTCTAGTACTATATTATAAGTCCTCCCCAGATAGAAAACAATCTCACAGCATACTCCATCAACTCCACACATTAATACAATGTGAGGATATACACCCAAATCCAGGCCCTATCTATATTTATCCATGCCCTGACAACCTAGATGACCAAATGTTACCCCACTCCCATGCATCTACCACTAGGCTAGCTAATCCAACATCTCAACACACACTTCACCTAATTAATATAAACATTCACAGCATTTGCAATAAAACTACTGAGTTCCATGCCTGGCTAGCTGCCCATACCCCAAATATTATTGCAGTAACAGAAACATGGCTGAAACCACACATTGCTGACACTGAAGTAGTCCCTCCAGGATATAACATAATCCACTCAGACAGACTTCATAAAAAGGGAGGCGGTGTAGCATTAATCTATCAAAACTCACTACAAATAACAACCTATACAAAATCTGTCCCCTCTTTTGGTAACATAGAGCTACTATTCACATCCTTTCACATAAATAGGAACAAACAAATATGCATAGCAGTTATTTACATTCCCCCAGGACACAATATCCACATACTTGAAAATGCATTATCTTGGCTAAATCAGAATATACTGCATGAAACTATAATACAAGGAGACACCAGTATTAATTGGCTAAACTTAGACTCCCCCTCTCCAGTAAACAGCATAAACCTTCACAGTTTTACCCAACTCATCACTACCCCCACTCATGGTCTAACAACAGACTCTGAATCAACCCTAGACTGGATACTCATAACACATCCCCAAAATTACTCCAACTCAGGAACCCTATCAAACACATTAAGTGACCACCTTCCAGCATTTACCCATAGAACTCATTCTCATGCAATTAAGAGGCACTCCTACAAAACCTCCAGGAACCTTGCCCACTTTAACCAGGATAACTTTATAAATATTTTAAACTCCCAAAACTGGAACCCACTAAAATCATTCCCCTGGATGAAGCCATTGATTATTTTAACAAACTCTTTTTAAATACTTTAAATAGCCTAGCTCCTATGCGTACCACACAAACCAAAACTAACCGTGCCCCCTGGTTAATGAGACATACCAAACAAACTATGTTTCTTAGAGATAATGCTTGGAAAATGTGGCTGAGAGACAGAACACAACAAAATGAACTCCACTGCAAACAACTTCGAAACAAATCAAAAAAGCTAGTAATACAAGATAAAAAAGCTTATTTCTCTGATAAACTGTCAACTTCATATAACAATCCCAAACATTTTTGGAAGTCTGTCTCCTCTCTATTTAACCCAGGCACCATCCAAAACCCATCCCCTGCACCAGAAACAAGCCCACAAGAAATCTCCCAAGCCTTTAATGCCCACTTCATCTCTACCATCCAAAAGCTACTCAAAGACTGCCCATCCACCTCAAACATACACATCCCAACCCCAGCAGAACACACCCCCACTATACAACCAGACAACTTCTTCACTATTCAACCTGTGCCCACTTCTCTGATTCTGAAATTCCTAAAACAATTCAAACCTTGCGCTCTCTCTCTCTCTCTCTCTCTCTCTCTCTCTCTGCAGTTAATCTTCCCCCCAGAATATCTGCAAATAGCAGCTAGCGCAATAGCATTTCCACTAACCATTCTCATAAATCTCTCTCTCACTGAATCTTATGATCCTCTCCTATGGAAAAGATCCATCGCTACCCCACTACTCAAAGGGGGAAACTCCCATGATCTTTCCAACTACCACCCTATCTTTATAGTCTCTCCTCTATCTAAAATCTTGGAAAAATGTGTTCACTCACAACTACTTAAACACCTCTCAAATAATGCTCTTCTATCCCTTACCCAACATGGTTTCCGGCCAGGCCATAGCACCATTACTGCCCTATTATCTTTCACAGAATCTATCAACAAAGACTTGGATGCAGGCCATCCTACCTCAGTAATCCTATTAGACCTATCTAAGGCCTTTGATACAGTGTCACACACTAAGCTAGTAAACCAACTACCAACACTAGGTTGCTCCCCAAAACCCCTCAGCTGGTTTAATTCCTACCTACAAAACAGGGAACAATCTGTAAAATGGTTAAATGTACAATCCCAGTACCAACCTAACAATATAGGAGTACCACAGGGATCCGTTTTAGGACCACTACTGTTCAATGTCTTTATCAACGACCTGCATAAAGCCCCTGTAATCCAGAATATCATCCAATACGCTGATGATTCAACACTTATATCCACTTCTAAATCTTTCTCAGACCTACTCGCACTTACACAACAGGCTTTTACCTCTGTCGAATCATGGCTTATTAATGCACAATTGATGCCAAACTCCAAAAAAAACTAAACTTTTACTTTTCTCAACAAAACCACCCAACATTGACTTTAAAATCCTGGCTAAGGACGGCACAGAAATTGAGCTAGTGAAAACAACTGAATTGCTAGGTATAACAATAGATGACAAACTCACATACAAGCAACACACCCTAACCGCAATCAAGAAAACCCATTTCAAACTGGGTAAACTATACTGCCACAAACTTTACATGAATAAATATACCAAAGTAAAACTATCCAATACCCTAGTCATCCCCTCCCTTTTATATGGTAGTGCCATTTTCACTAACCTGCACACAGCCCTTAGTAATAAATTACAATCATGTTATAACAAAATAGCCAAATTCGCCTCCGGAAAACCTTACCGCTCTCATCACTGCCAGGTCATCACTGAACTAAGATGGCTAGAGTTTTCCCACCTTCTACAATACACCCAACTTACCTTAGCCCGCACAAGAAATCTCGGATTCAATAGATAATCTTAAATTGGGTAAATCTCCGGGACCTGATGGTTTTACTCCAGAATTTTTCAAAACTTTCAAATTGGTAGTTCTTCCCTTTCTATTTAAAGTTTACAATCATATAAGAGTTAATGATATCTCAGATATTCATTGGAACACATCCAAAACCATTCTAATTCTAAAAAATAATAAAGATAAATCTGACCCAGTAAATTATAGACCCATTTCTTTAATTAACGTGGATATTAAGATTCTGTCATCTATTCTGGCTAACAGATTGAAACGGATTTTACCCTCAATTATCTCGTCAGATCAATCAGGTTTTATGTCTCAGAGACATGCTTGGGATAATACTCTATCTTTAGAGACTATACTTCATCTCATTAAGAAAAATCCAAACTCTATATATGCTTTGATTATAGATGCATCAAATGCCTTTGACAGAGTATGTTGGAACTTTCCATTTCAAACTATGTTATGTTTTAATATTCCCTTATTCTTTATAAATTTTTTAAAAGTTTTATACAAGAATATGTTTACTAGACTATGCATTAATGGTCAATTTTCTGCTCCGATAAAGATCACTAAAGGAACAAGACAGGGTTGTCCATTGTCCCCTTTTCTTTTCAACATTTACTTAGAACCTTTGCTATTGTTTATTACTCAAAATACTTTTCATAACATCCCTAGAATTCTTAATACTAATATTCATTTCTCTGCTTTTATGGATGATTTAGTAATCTACTTTCAAACTCCATTATCTGATTACAGAAAAATAATGAATTCTATTGATTATTTTTCTTTGGTTTCCAACTATCTTTCAAATTCTACAAAAACTCATATTTTTCCCTTAAATCATTTAGCACACAAATCTTTTTTGTTTCCAGACGATCATTTTCAGTTTACTTATACTATAAAATATTTAGGAATCAATTTAGAACACAATAATAAATCTTCCTTTCAAAATAATATTAATAAATTATGGAACTCTATATTGTCTGATATGGACAGATGGAAGCATCTAAACCTTTCATTTCTTTCAAGGGTGGCCATTATTAAAATGAATATTCTGCCTAAATTTCTTTACCAATTCTCATCATCTGATCAGATAATTTCAAAAAATTTTTTTGAGTCTGTAAATAAAGCTTTGGCAAAATTCATATGGTTCCCTAAATCTGTTAGAATTTCCTATTCTAGATTGGCATTTTCGAAGGACAAGGGAGGTTTGGGTTTACCTAATCTTTATCTCTATTATTTGATTGTCTCATCCAATAAACTTCTTACTATCTCTAAATTCAATAACACTTCTTATCCAAATCACTCTTTATGGATACAATTATGGTATAATTATGTCATTTCTAATAATTTAAATCCTGAAGCTATTCCCTTTATCTCTCTGGATAGTTTATTTATTAAAAATATATCTACAGTATTTAAACAAAAGATTAGAGATTTCCAAACCTTACTCAAAATGTGTAAACTAGAAAAGATCTCGCACCATGTTCAGCCAATTCATCTAAACCCAAATATATTATTGGACAATAAACCTTTGAACTTAACAAACTATCCTTTAATTAAAAATCTAAAAGTAGGAGATGTTTTGAAATATCTTGACTTGCCTTTATCTGACTGGCGTAAGTTATTGAAAGTAAACTGGAATTACTCACCAATTCTTACACAACTAAGAGCAATAATTAAAAACAAATTTGTATCTCTAGTCCCCATAGACTCACAATTGAAAAACCTTAACACGATTATAAAAATACTTTCATCATCTGATAAAATGCTCTCAAACTCATATAAATTAATTAATTCTTTAATGATGGACCACAACTGTCTTTTATCTAATGTTTGGTTGAATTATAATTCCCAATTATCAGAATCTCAGAAAGTCCTGACTATTAGACACACTAAGGAATTTATCCCTTTTAAAAAATTAGCATACACACAATTAATGATTAATAATGATGCCTACTTTACCCCAATCAAATTAAACAAATTTAACCTAAATAAGTCCCCTTCGTGTTCATGCTGTTCTCATCCCCAAGCAGACCTCCTTCATATTCTATGGTATTGTCATTTTTCTCACAGATTGTGGACATCTTTGAAAGTCAGACTGCAGAAAATGGGATATCAAAAATCCACGTTGACGTGAGAATTTGCTATTCTACATATTCCATTGATTCATCTTTCAAAAGTTGATATTCATGTTATCATTTTTATTTGCTCATTACTAAAACTTTATATAATACAAAATTGGATTGATCGTTCTAAATTAAAATGGGTTACTTTCCAGAAAATGGCTTTTAAATTTATTGATGCTCAAAGATACTTAGGTGGAAGTCCAAAAAAAAAAGCTATTAGAAAGGTTGTGTTAGAAAAGGTTCTAAACATATTAAATAGTTAATGTTAAATATATATATTTTTTTCTCTCAGGTTGCCTAACTTGTATATAGTATACATATGGTGTATGTTTTATTTCTAAATAACTTATCAAAATCTCATGAAGGTTGTTATCACTAGATGAATTGTTATATGTTCATTTATGCCTTCTTGTTATGTATAATCTTTTAATTGTCTTGCTATTCATATAATTAATAAAAAATTTTTTTGAGAGAGTAACTTACCTTAGCCCACAAACTAATTTCTAAACCAAATGACTGCCCTGCCCTTAACTCAATCCTACAAACATACACCCCCACTAGAACACTAAGATCCTCCTGTAAACTGATGCTCACAGTAACCAAAGCCAACAAAAGAGCAGGACGATGCCTGTTCTCCCATACCATAGCTAAGCTATGGAATAACCTTCCATCTGAAATAACCCATATTGATCACCCAAAAAATTTTAAGGCAGCCCTAAAAACACATTATCTAGACAATCCATCCTGCACCTGCCTTAAAAACAAAAACAAACCTCCTTAAACCTACTTGACCAAATACTACAATGACAAAATCTTAGCAAAAACCCAGTATTCACATTTATTAGCATATTCTTATTATATAGGAGACTGGAATCTCACCAAAGATTGAAATGATGTAACACTACTACTCAATTGTAAACTTCTTGTTTTATTGTTTCACCTGTCATATCTTCATTGTTGTATATATATTCTATGTTTTTTCCTGTCACATCAGTAACGTTGTATCTTTGTGTTTAATTATTGTTTCATTTGTATTTTGCTTGTGGAGCTTTTCTCCCTGGGCCTCCACTGAAAATGGGTCTCTGACC
Source organism: Protopterus annectens (assembly GCF_019279795.1). Lineage (NCBI taxonomy): Eukaryota > Metazoa > Chordata > Ceratodontiformes > Protopteridae > Protopterus > Protopterus annectens. Next base: position 66,900,979 of record NC_056730.1, read on the forward strand.
CAGTGGACTTTCCCAGTCAACAAATGTTAATAAATAAATAATAAATAAATTTAAGAAAATGTAAATACACTTTACATACACACATCAACAGTAGAATGCTATTTACAATATTTACAAGGTTGGGCTGTGTGAGGGTAGCTGTAGGAGTTGAGAGCTTAGAGAGAAGCTATAGAAATTATTGAGAGCTTAGATAGACTCATAGGAAGATAACTATGAGAGTTGTAGAGCTTGGGAACCAGAGAGAGAACCCCCTTTGATTAGGTTGGGTGAAGGCAGGTACATTTCCATTTAGTGGACAGGTGTTTGAATAGTTGGGTTTTGAACTTTTCTTAGTTTGGTATGGTTCTTAGTGTGGAGGGAAGGGAATTCCATTTTTTGTCTAGTGAGAAAGATAGGAGAAGTTGGCCAGCGGGACGTTTAGGTTTATGGATAGTAATTAAGTTCTGATTTTCAGATCTGAGAGCTCTGTTGGGTGTATAATGGGGAAGGATGTTAGTTAGAGCAGGACATTTTGTTGGGTGAAATATGAGTCTATATGCAGAAGTGAGTTGGAGATAGTCTATGTAGTTTGGGAGTTCAAGCCAATTCAGTGATTGTAGGGTTAGGCAGTGATGGGTGGTATTTTTAGATTTAAAGGCAAATGTAGAGATTTTGTTGTAGCAGTTTTCTAGTTTAGAGGTGATAGAGGAGAACAGGTTGGTTAGGAGAGGGGCTCTGTATAGTAAAGAATGAAGAAGATAAGTCGAGGCCAGAGTTTGCCTGGTAGAGTTGGACAGAAAGCGATTATTCCTATACAGCCTACCTAGCCTTTGGTGGGTTTTCTTAATATTTTGTTGAATATGAATATCAAACTTGAGGTGTTCATCTACAGTAATGCCAAGAAGTTTGGCAGAGGGGACCACTTCTATAGGTGAGTTGGTTTGACTATAGACTTTGAAGTTGTTTTTATCGTAGGAGAGGGCATTGTGGGAGGGAATAGTAGAATCTTTGATTTATTTGCATTGAGAGAGAGGTGGTTTTGGTGCATCCAGTTTTCAGTTGTCGAGAAGACAGTTTGGGTTTTAGTCAGCAATTCAGAGAGGTTTGAGGCAGAGCAGACTGATGCTGAATCGTCTCCATATTGAATGATTTTAGCATCAAGAATAGCAGTGTGAAAGTTATTGATGAAGATGTTAAAAAGCATTGGCCCAAGGATAGATTCCTGTGGTACTCCAGTTGGGGTAGGTAGGAAGGAAGAGATGGAGTTTTTCCATTTGACTGTCTGTGATCTGTCTGATAGATAGCTGGAGAACCAGGATAAAGCATTATGTGAGAGATTAAGGTTTGAGAGATGGCAGAGAAGGTGCTTGTGGGAAACAGTATCAAAGGCTTTAGACAGATCGAGTAAAACAGTAAAAACTAAGTGGCCTGAATCTCGTGCTTGATTGACAGTTTCTAGAAAAGAGAGTACAGCAGTTATTTTGCTATGGCTCGGATGGAAGCCATGCTGGGTAGGAGTGAGAAGATTGTTTTGGGTCAGGAAAGGCATAAATTGGAAGTGGATGCATTTTTCTAGGATTTTGGAGATTGGTGAGAGCAAAGCAATGGGGCAAAAGTTTGAGATGCTGGTATTTTTGCCTCCTTTGTGAAGAGGAAGAATATAAGCTGAGCATCAGAGTTTGGGGACGTATGATTCTTTTATGGATTGGTTAATAATGATGATGATTGGGAGAACAATGCCATCAGCAGTACATTTTAGGAAGGAAGAGGGAATATTGTCGGGAGCATTAGAGCAAGGTTTAAGTTTGGACAAAAGTTTTTTTATAAAGTTAGTGGAGATGGGTTTGAGTTCAAACAGATGAGGTGAGTTAGAAGGGGGAGAGTGTAGAATAGTTGGGTTATTATTGGGAAATATCTTGGTGAGGGTAGTAATAGTTTCTATGAAAAATAAGTTAAATACAGAGCCTAGTTTGAGGTCAGATATACTTGGGTCAGGACAGGGATTATTCTTGGAGCCTTGATTGAGGAGTGGGTTTATTGAGTTCCAGAATTTTTGGGGGGGTTTTATTGTTATTGGACTGAAGTTTGATATATTAGGATTTTTTTGTCTTTGGTGATTAGTTATTTTGCATAGTTGCAGAGCTGTTTATATTGGAGCAAGGTATTGGCCAGTTTATTGTTTTGGTAAAGCTTCCATAGTTTGTCTCTGTGGTGCATAATCTGTTTTGTCTCTTTGGATAGGCAAGGAGCAGTTTTAGTTTTTATCCTTTTGTTTCTTAGTGGGGCTAGTGAGTTTAAAGTATCAAGAAAGACAGAGTTGATGTATTCTATAGCCTTGTCAAGAGGAAGGATGTTTAGAATGTGCCAGTTCATTTGTTTGAAAGTATTTGAGAAAGTAGTTGGGTTGAAGCTACTGAGGTTATGTGTTTGAATGTATTGATGCTGGTGTGGGGAGGAACTAGTTGAGCGATGCGTAAAGGCTGGGAGGTGGCCACTAAAGGTATCGGGAATTGTGCCAGAATTGGTTATTTTATTTGGGTCTGAGACTAGGATTGAATCTATAGTGGATCCGGGAGGGTTTATTTTGTTAGGTGGAGTGATGGAGAGGATTATTTGAGTGAAGTTATAGAGGTTAATGGAAAGGGAGGGAAAGGGGCAATTGATTTTATTCCAGTCAATATTCACATCACCAAGGATATAAGTTTTATAGTTAATTTCAGTAGAGGCCCATAGGAGAATATTTTCGAGTGCAGCAATATTGTTACCAGGTGAGATATATAGGGCAATGATACAGATATTTTTATGTTTATTTAGTTTTAGAATTCCAGCAGTTATTTCAGTGTTCTGGAATTGAGGAATTGGAATTTGGAGGGGAATTAAGGTAAAAAGGTTGGAGTAGACTGGGGCAGTGCCTCCACCTTTTTTATTTAGTCGATCATTTCTGAGACAATGAAATCCTGGGGGGAGAATCTCAAAGTTGGAGATAAAGGGCTTGACCCAGGTTTTGGAGATGGCTAAGATATCTGGTTGGTTATGGCTTAACCAAGCTTGAAATTGGTGCACTTTGTTGTTTAGACTTTGTGCATTAATTGTAAAAATCTTTAGGGTGTTGAGATAGGAGGAAGAGGGTAAGGGATGAGTGTTGTTAATAAAGGATGTAGGACCAGGGTTAGGATGGATATCACCAGCTTGAGCTAGGTTGCTGAAGGAGATATCGTTTAGCCATATTGGTCTGTCAGGCATGAATGTTGGTAGATTGTAGACTGGAACAGGTGACAGTGTCTTGACTTTAGAGGAGAAGAGTTTAGGGTGAAATAGGTGCAGAGGGTTGGGCTGAATGAGAGAAAAGGAGAAAGAGTGGAAATGGGAGTAAGACTGAGGGAGAAGGTGGGTTTGTATGGTAGTTGTCTTTGTAGGTGGTATTAGATAAGCATAGGTGGAATATGAGGTAGGGGAAGTAGGAAGATAAAGAGGAGGCTAGGGGACTGGAGGGTGTGATAACTTGAGGAGAGCATGTTGGAGCAAAGAGAGAGTGGTAGGAGTGGTTAGGAAAATAGAGAAGGCTATGAAGAAGAAAGAGTTTAAAATTGATGGAGGTATTCTAGAGATTTAAGGAAAGATGAGGGGACTGTAATTATTGGGTGGAGTACAGATTACAGAGTTTAAGAAGTATGGCTATAAGTGGGAGGAGTAATGAAGGGGCTGGTATTGGGTAATTAGGCTGAGAGGGTGGGGTAAGATAGGAATAAAGCTAGGAGTACTTGGGCGGGTGGAAATTGGGGCAGTGTAAGGGAGCGTAGTGAGCCCGTAGGGTGAACGGAGCGGGAAAGAACACTAGAGGTGAGCATGGCAGAAAAAGTATCAGCAAAGAGCAGTTTAAAGGCTGTAGTTTGAAGGTATGAGCTAAATATTTCCAGCTAGAAAATGAAGGCTGCCTTTACAGAGGATGGTTTAACAGGGGTGGAGAAGATATTTACAGTCTAAGGATATTAACTCACAACCAACTGTTTTGGAAAAAATAAAACTTGTTGGGATTATAAAGAATATCTACGATTTATATTGGTAGATGCTGCCACCTAATGCTAGAAGGAGATAGCAAACTGCAGGGATAGTTGGACCAGTCTTAGGTATAAATATATTCTAGGGTAGTGATAACAGGAGGGGGAGAGGGCAAATGCTCTGCGGTAGGCTGCTAGAATGCGCACACGGGAGGGCAGACTAACTCTATAGATAGTACATCAAGCCTACATTTAATTAGTGTTAAGTAACATAACATACATTTACACAATCTTGTTGGGGGGTCTTCTCAGTAGTATTTTACTAAGTACCAGGCAAGCTGGCAAATTCAGGGCATCTTCAGGTGATGGCCGGAGGTACTCCTTTTGCGTTTAAAGCAGGGAGGGAGCACCCGGGATGGATTGCTGTAGAGGAGAGGGAGACAACACTGTGTTAGTTAATACTGCAGCTGTAGAGGGGGAAAGGTAGCAGGTAAGGTATGTTTAGAGAAGAAGGGAAGGTGTAACAATGCACAGTAGTAGAGAGAGGCTATAGTTAGATGAGGCTGGAGCAAGTATGTAGAGGAAGGTTAGGATTAGGGGATTAACAATGGAAAGCAGCAGACATTATGCTATGAACAATACAAGTTAGGCAATATAGGCTCCATTAAATAGAACAAAACATTCATTCAGCAGTTCAGCATGCTATCAGTGACCCTAGTCAATTTGAGAGGACAGGGTTATACAGCAGTAGAGCCAAATATAAGCAGCAGAAAGCAAGGGGTAAATGATAAAGTAATACTATAAAATCTCTAAACAGTGCAATATATAGTGCTCAACAGACTAACACAGTAAACTACGATATGTTCATGCTGTGCAATAACTTGTGCTGAACAGTTTTCAAAACAGTTATCAGAACAATATAATAGCCATGTGATGCCCTTATAGAGACAAATGGAAAAAAAAATAGCTGCTAAGCTAGTAATTAAGCTAAAGGCTCTAGTAGGACCATTGATCCACCTTGAAAGAGAAATAAAGGCCTTCAATGATATACGTTCATTGGCATCCTTTTAACAGGACATCTGGAGAGCAGACTAGGCCAGCAAAGTGCAACGGTTGAGTCCTGTTTACTCAGACTAAAGTAATGCAGCTGGTGACAACATAAAAAGAGATCCACTCGTCCCAAAAAGCAGCTTACAGCTGCTAAGCCTGTAATTAAACTAAGCAAAGGGCAAATGACACAGTACAAAGCAAGCAGTCAAACAGTACAGTATATAGGGCAAAACGGTCCCCAAAACCATGTAGAAGCTTTGTGGAGCCCTTATAGTTACATATGGAAAGAAAAATGGCTGCTAAACCTGATTTTTAAGTGGAAGGCTTGAAGGAGGATTGTTATTCCACCTTAAGAGGCTATCTGGCATTCAGCAATGCACTTTGGTTGGCGTCCTTTTAACAGGACATCATTACACCAGGTTTCTAGTCATGACAAGCCAGCAGTATTTAATCAAGCCCCTTGTACCCATACTAAATTAATGCAGCATTAGTCAGTGTTGAAAAGAGCCCCACTCATCCCAAAAGCAGCTTGCAGAGGTCAAAAATACATGTAGGTCACAAATAAATGAAGCCATCAGCATGAGGCTAACAATAACCTTACAACACAGTTACAAACATTGCATTGGAGTGATAGCCATCAGCACAAGGCCATCTATAATCCTAAAACACAGTTACAAGTAAAAACGTGGAGTTTAGTACAATAGTTGCTTAGATGCTTGCAAATGATAGACATATATGCTGAAAAGACGTACTGGCAGGTGAAAACAAGCAGCCTAAACCGCAGGACCAGCACAGAGGAGCTATGGATGCTCAGGACAGGATTTAAAAATGGCACCACAGTCCTTGAGAGATATAAGTAAACTCCAGGAGAAAACTAGCTACGGGGAAGGGGGTAGGTGGAGGGAAGGTGGTTGGACTAGAGGGGTAGAAGGTAAGAGGAACTAAAGGGGTGGAAAGTTGGTAGGAAGAAAAGTTCCAGGAGGGGGAAGGCCTTAATAGAGGTGAGTATGGTAGAAGTAGTATCAGCAAAGAGCAGTTTAAGGGCTGTAGTTGGAAGGTATGAGCTAAATATTTTCAGCCAGAAAATGAAGGCTGCCTTTACAGAGGGTGGTTTAGCAGGGCGGAGGGGGGGAGAAGATATTTACAGTCTAAGGATATTAACTCAATGGCTAAAACCGGAGCAAAGCCACGCCCCTCGCATCACCAGTAACCCCGCCCACCCCAACCCCCTCTCCCGCCAACATACTGCCTATTTTGGGATGTAACGACAGCATCACTCGACGGGAACGCCCTCTTTTTTCATACCCGCCGCCTGCTTTTGGCTGATTTACTATGCTTTTCTGTAAAAAAAGCATAGTAAATCAGACGATTTTCAAACTCCGATAGTCTGTTTCCTTTTTGAAACAGAATGCCGGAGTTTGTACAGTGCTTTCCGGACTACTGGAGAATCAGTTTGATTTCCTGATAGTCCAGAAAAAAAACAGAGGGGTGGCAAGCCTAATATCTAGGATTTATATTGGTAGATACTGCCACCTAATGGTAGAAGGAGATAGCAAACAGCAGGGATAGTTGGACCAGTCTTAGGTTTAAATATATTCTAGGGTAGTGATAACAGGAGGGGGAGAGGGCAAATGGTCTGCAGTAAGCTGCTAGAAAACGCACACGGGAGGGCAGACTAACTCTATAGATAGTACATCAAGTCTACATTTAATTAGTATTAAGCAACATACATTTACACAATCTTGTTGGTGGGCCTTCTCAGTAGTATTTTTCTAAGCACCAGGCAAGCTGGCCAATTTAGGGTGTCTTCAGGTGATGGCCGGGGGTATTCCTTTTGTGTTTAAAGCAGGGAGGGAGCACCGGGATGGATTCATTTACACAATCTTGTTGGGGGGGTCTTCTCAGTAGTATTTTTCTAAGTGCCAGGCAAGCTGGCCAGTTCAGGGTGTCTTCAGGTGATGGCCGGAGGTATTTCTTTTGTGTTTAAAGCAGGGAGAGAGCACCCGGGATGGATTACGGGAGACAATAACAAGCAGCCTAAACCTGCAGGACCAGCACAGAGGAGCTGTGGATGCTCAGGACAGGATTTAAAAAAAAATACTCGCCCAGCTGTCTATTCTTGGGCATACTGACTCCTCTCTCTCACTTGGATCCATAGTTACTGGTCAAATAGACTACAAGATTTAAAATGCAAAAAGGATTATTTCCTTCCCTCCCTGTATCTGTAGGAGTCTCTCAAAGTCCTGTCTTAGTGAACTTGCTTTTTAACAGCTTTATAAATAATATCAATACTAGAAACAAGCAGGCCAGTATAGCACCGTATGCAGAATGACTTTACACTTATTTGGTCATCTCCAACTCTCTTACAACTGCAAACAATTATTTAGTCCATTGCATCCATCAAAACATGGCTCTCTTACTCCTAAATCCAAAGAAACCAAAATATAAATCCAAAGAAACCAAAATTAATGTTTTTCCTAACAAAACACCTATTGGGCTAAAGGCAAACAATTCTTATCTTAGCAGCAAACAAGACCTCTATAGAGATAGTACAAATCTTATGTTTGACCAACACATCTTCCAAGTCATCAAGAAAATGCACCAGAAACATGGCACTCTCTACCGAGCAAAACTCTATATCATTAAGGCAGCTAGGAAAACTTTTGCCTCTTTGCAATTCCTTCTCTCACTCCTTTTTACATCATCGATTCATACATACCTGCATTCTTCATACAACAAAAAGCTTGATGAATGCTATAATAAAACAGATAAATTTGCTGCCAACCTACCCAACAAACCACATCACTGTTTACCCTGTAGTAGGTAAATCTGGATGGAACAAGTATTATACTTATCCTGCATACAACTCTTTACAGTATATAACCTCATCCATTAACCCCCAAATTCTCTAGCTTTATATAATATCCTACAATATTATTCACCAAATGGGGATCTACACTCAAGCAAAAAAAAATCTCTTTAGTTTATTTTCAAATCAAAGAATGTGCAGGAGACTGATTTTATTATAATGATTTTTCAAATCTTTGGAATGCTCTTCCATTCCAGCTAAACACCTAGACAGCATTTGGGTATGTGCATGCTCAACATCAGGATAATTTATTCTCATGCCTCTTCACAGCATTTTCAAACAACCTACTTAAATCTATGTACACTCTGACTAGCTATACAATTACAGTATGTGAAACAATAACACGGCATCTCTATCTCCCCTTTTTCTTATCATCTATCACAATATTTCCTTCTCTTCTCCACCCCTATAATTTTCAGTGGTTTCCTGTCAAATGATCAAGTGGACAGATTGTTGAAGCCCATATGGTTGAGTCCATATGATCGACAATTCACTCCATCAAACTATTCTGATTGAGATCACATTACATTAGGTATCAGGAAATTTGCCTGTTTCCCCACTGCAGTGTGATGTTGGAGTTGCTATATATATATAATTAGAAGGGAGTGTGGGGGTGCAGGGGGGCATTTTTTGTGTTGTATGCAGGTGTTTGTGTTTTAATTTATTTATTTTTTTAATGGACTGAATTGTCGATCCTATGGGTTTAACCATATGGACTTCGGCAATCTGTCCGTTTGATCTTTTGACATAGATATGTATATCTTTTTTCAGCTGTACTCTATCAACTGTGATTTTAATGTACACATTTCAGTAGTTAACCAATTGTCTTGAACTCAAATATTTTTGAAGGAACAGTTGCATCTGTGGAGCTTTTCTCCCTGGGCCTACACTGAAAAGGGGTAGTTGTGCTGAGAAGGACTATCCTGGTTACCAAATGTCAACAAATAAATGAAATATACTTAGTATTTCTGCAAATGATTTAAATCCTGATTATAAATCGATAAACGTTATTCTACTATGAAACACAGTCTTTTAGTTAGATAAATAAACAAGAACCTGATAATGGGATCAGATCATGTTCCTTTTGGAGTGTTATCTACATGCTTTTATTCCTTAGTCCTTAAAAATGCAAGAAATGTTTAACATACTTCTAGAAACAAAAATCATAAACTAGTTAGTCCAAAGGACTAATAGAACAATATTACCAAAGTAAGACATGATAATCAAAACTTAGTTAAGCAATAGGTTCAGATTAAACTTTATATTGAATAGAAAATTAGACAACAAAACGTCCAGATTATGTCCAAGATATGGAATGTATTTGCTGGATAAAAGGGGAAAATCAGATTTGCAGCATACATTTCTGGGAGATGAAGTAATTACAGAGGAGATGGATATGATTAGTAGAGAAGCAGAAGCATTATTCAATAAAACTAATCAATTTTAATATCAGTTATTAAAAGATTGTTATTTTTGCAGCTCTCCTGATTACCAAAAATCATTAGCTATCAGACTGAGACAGCATAACTACTGCAAAGAATCATAATGATTCTGAAGAAAGAAAATGGATGAGATCCAGTGATGGAGGCTTAATACTTTGACAGTATTATGGCCAGTTATTATTAGGCCCAAACATAATGGAATGAAGAAGAGTATGAAAACCCCCTAGGATTCATTAATACCTACACTACATGCACACAAAGTATACACCATTCTGAGTGAACAGACAACACAAACATAACTCACACCTTCTTCATCCTAGTTTTAGTTTCTTGCAGCCTTAAATATCATAATAGTTAGTACTAAGTGTAGACTATTTATGCACTTAGTGAAATATTTCTGAGTGACTAGAAAGCAAAAAAAATGTATGGTAGGGATGTTCTTTAATAGAAACTGTTTTTAGTGTAGCCATTAATGAATCTGGAAAACATATTTTATGAAAGATGTTGAGTTTTGTATATACATATATAAGACAGGAACTGAGATTACTATTACTACACAGGATGTATTGGCTGAGGTTATAAACAAACAGTAAAGATGCAAGTCTCTAGGTCCAGAAAGATTGCAAATTAAATTTTAGATTACTAATAAGAGAAATATACAACACTTTAAAGTGCTATTAAAAGTAGAATATGTTCTTGCCTCATGCAAATAAGAAGCTGTTTTAATAATACCAAAAAGAATGTAAATTTTGCATTATCCTCTTTCTACAGTTGTATGTCTGTTTTAAATCATGATCATAAATTGTACAGAGCACTGGTGGCAAAAGAGCTAGCAAAATGCCCATTTCAATTAACAGAAGATAATCAGTGTGGATTTGTTGGCAGAAAGCAATATGTTGATAACGTTGATAATATATTGAAAACAGAGATAATGATGAGAATAAATCATGAGCAAAATAAGTTATTAGTGATATTAACTTTAGATACTGAAAAAAGCTTTTGACAGAGTGGAATGACTCTCTGATGATGGAATTTAAGGAAGTTTCTTAATTGACTTTATTGATGTAACACTGGCAGTTTGTAAGGTCTTCAGAGCCTCAATCAATATTCATACAGGTAGTTCATCATCTTTTATGCCAGTAAGATGAACAAGGCAGGATTATCTGCCCTCACCTTTTCTTTGAATGAAGAACATTTGGTGACAATCATGATGAGGTTAGTTTTAAGAGTGTATATAGAAAAACAAAAATAAATTAATATTTCACTGCTTGCAGATGATGCATTAATTTGTATAATGGATCCTGAAGAAAGTATTGAAGTGCTGTTTCAGATGTTGAATAAATTCAGTAATAACTTCAGTAAGATATCTGGGTACAAGATTAATTGAATGAAAACATATGTAGTGAGAATAAATTATTACCCCTCACTAATGATAAAGGAGGTCTGTCTATATATGCAGTAAGCAATATATATGAAATATTTGGGCAGTTCACTGCTTCATACTTCAGAGTGATCTATCTAAAAAAATCAAAGAATATATAAGAAAAAAAGATTTAAGGATGACCACTGTAGATGGAAAATTTGGGGGATTTGATCTGGATCAAAGGGTGTGGACAGTATGTTTTTGTCTTATTATCACTATTATCAAACGCATTTTAAGCATTTCTGGCTAGTATTCATCAGATTGTTTTTAAGAGCAAACATATGTAAAATATTTTATGTGGGATGTGATAAGCATAGGGGGTCAGATTACAAAACTTTGGTGTAAGGTCTGTCTGTAAAAAACTTATTATGGGGACCAATTCCAAAACACCTGCTCTCAATGTAAGTAGTCATTTACAGTGAAAGCAGAACTTTTGGAATAAAGGTCAGGATGCCATAGGATAAAATTATTTTTTTTTTCAAAGGAGATCCAGATTTGTGTTTTAATACATTCTAAATAAAGATTATATTTATTGTTGACAAGTAAATATGACACTAAATCGAAAAGACTAGTTCAAGCAACAATAAATTATATTTGCTGCTTGTAAATTTTGGATGGATTATGAAGTGAGGAATGTTTTGCAAAAAAAAAAAAATCTTGTGAATAACTTTCTGATCCCTGAAAGGTGCCTGAGAAGTCTTTCTTTTCCATGACTTCAGAACATAATCATAGAGCTCCATGGCCTACAATAGCATTGTAGAACATGGGCTACAATAGCACTGATTATTAAGAAAGGAGGTGGTTAAACCTTGGACAACCATTTTCATTGTTTATTACAGAGTTAGTTGGACAACCCACAGGAAATGTTTTTGTGTAATAATAAAAACTGGAAGACTGAAGGGACTTACTGATATCAGATGATTGCAGGGGTAAGTGAAAATTATGAAAACAGATAAAGAGGAGACATAGACAGCAACATTTTTTCAGATTGGTATGAGGAATTGCTTATCACAAAAAGTATTGGTTTGCTAAAACTTGTAGGGGCCTCCGACCCCATATAGTTTCTATTATCAGAAGTGATAGTCCAGTGACAAATTAGGTAAAATAGATAAGGCTTTCAAGGAATTGCAACTGCAAGTGGTAGAGAAGATTAGGCAAGAACTAAATGTTGCATTGAAAGTGCAGATAGATGAGCAAATGTGGAAATTAATTTGTGTATTGCCCAGTTATGCTACAAAGTCATGGTTCTTTTGGATTTCTGCATTGAAATTACTCTACAAGTATTTTAAAATCCTTATAGCTGTGGAGTATGTTTATGAAGACTAGATACTCACACACAATTGGAGACTCACATTGTTTTATATGCAAAGGAGGGATAGTACAGATTTGGGAACAGATATAATAAAACAAAAACATTTACTTGTCTGTTAAACTCTTTTGGTTTGGCCTACAAACACTTGTTTCTCATCCTGGGATGTTGTGGTTTGGTTATAATAACATCTTGCTTCTCTGATTAAGCTCTTAACGTTTGATTTGAGAAAGCATATTTGGTCACATGTAAATGTGATCATTTTAAAGAAGATTTAGAAATGTTATCACCTGCAGTTTAATGAATATAATTGCATCTAACTAAAATGCTTATACTGTTACTATATGATAAGGAGTTGTTTTGTAATAAATATGAAAAAACGGGTCTACTTTACATGAACAAAATTTCACTTACCCAAAATTCATAATACCGAGATGAAAAGGCCGAAGACCGCACAACAACAATGTCCCAGAACACCAACTTTCCACTCCGGGTAAGTAATAGCTTGGCCATCCTGTTGAACTTTGCTCCTCACCCCCATGGTAGTGTGATCTCAGAGTTGGTATATGTAGTTAGAGAGGCTGTGGTGGGTATAGCCACCAAATGGGTGGGTTTGGTTTTCTTCAGTTTACGTTTTTGTTTAGGGTGACCAAGTGGTTACTTACCTGGAGTGGTAAGTCATTGTCCCAGACCATTGGTATTCTGGTACTGTCAGCCTTTTCGTCTCAGTGTTATGACTTTCAGGTAAGTGAAATTTCATTCTTGTAAAGTAGACCCGAGGAAATAATGGTATTCTAAGACTTTGCATTCAGAAAAAACATTACACAAAGATGGAAGACAATTAGGAGAGTGCTTCTATTAATGGATAAGATGGATAAAAAGGGCAAAGATTTTGACAAAAGAAAAGAAGAAATCTCATGGGAGAATAATATCACTAAATGGTTAAAATGGAATTTGTACAGAAGATGAATGGAGCTATTAACTTTACAGTTCTGATAGCTGAATCAAACACTTTATATCATGTTTACGCTGAAGGGATGTTATATTTAATTAATGGTTAGGATATGTATAAACAGTACAATCACAGACAAAAGCGTTAATACATTTTTGATCTGTTGTGCTAGTGTATATTTTAAATAAGTTCTTGCTACTATCAACTAACAAACAATGAGCGAAAGGTACATCATCACCCTGATTGAAGAATAAACATTCTCCGACAGGGTGTCAATGTACAGGTAAACCCATGTAAAAAAATAAGTCTACCGACTCAAAGCAGCATATTAAGCTGCCAAGAAGCTTATTAAATGCAGCTTTGGTTTTAGTGAGTGTAAAATAACAAAAAAGGTAAATAAAAGAAAAATTCAGTTTAAAAGCTTCATTTAGAAAGGTAAAAAAAGGTAAAAAAAAAAATCAGTTTTATGAGTGCGTATGTGTCTGTTTGTGTGTATGTGTATCTATGTATCTGTGTGTGAGTGAAAGTATGTATGTATGTATATATATATATATATATATATATATATATATATATATATATATATATGCATTTTAGTCTATATGTTTGTGAGCCTGTCTGTCTCGGTATGTGTTTCTGTCTTACCTTGTGTGTGTGTGTGTGTGTGTGTGTGTGTGTGTGTGTGTGTGTGTGTGTGTGTGTGTGTGTGTGTGTGTGTGTGTGCGCGTGTGCGTGTATGTGTCTGTGTGTGTTGACATTAAGTACTTATAAATCTTATATTTTGAATGCAAAATACTTCCTCCTATAACAATTGCATATATTATAGCAACTTTAGGTAGAGGAACTACTTTAAAACAAAAATATAACAAAGATATATACTAATGGGAACATGCCATATTATCACACATTCATAATATGGGATGTCTGCAATGCCAGCAGAATTAGTCAAATAACCATATGATCACAGAATGCTGGCATTACTTCATGGGAGGCTTTCCCCCCAATGCTGTGCAATTGTAAATATATATATAATTTGCAGGTGGTGTGGGTGGAGCGCAGCATCATCATGGAGGGGGAGGTGTAGAGGCATTGCCCCTGTTAAAAACACATTTTGTCTACATTTTGAGTGTTGATCCTTTGGGATCAGTAATATGAGGTTCAATGTATTTCTTTGTAAATATTTTGAGCTAAAGTCATACTAATAAATATCAAACAATGTAGCTATTAGCCTTCTGTCAAAGTGCAATAATACCCTCCAGGGTGTGTGCTATTGTGCAAATAGTGTCTTTCCAGGAGTGTAGTCATTTTAAAAGAAAAACAGGCATATAAGTTTCTTCTTTAGCAGTTGTCTCAAAATAGGAATACTGTTATTTCTGCTGAAAAAAGCCAAAACTGACTGTAGAACTGTAGAAGCTGTTATATTGAATTTAGCCACACTGCTTGCATTTCCTGCTAGGCGGATCTGTGGAATGTCACCTTGCAGGAAATGGTGACACAACTAAGATGCACACTCTATATGTGAATCATGGGAACCATCTAGTTGCTGCAAAGACATATTGGTTATAATTACAACTGTATCACACTCTGCCTAGCAGATCACAGAATGGTAGCCTTTCTGTTCTATACCTCTGTGACTGTAGGCTAGTTGGGGGCTTTATTATTACATGTATGTAATCCATGACGCACAGTACCTCAGGTAGGTCAGTGATGTCACAGAACCCACACATAATGATGGCATTCTTCTCTAGATGCTGTTTTGATCTTTGTTGAATCATGATTTGGCAATCCTTTAAGCTGCTTGAAAGGAATAATTTATATGCCTCTATAATTGCCATGGGTAATGGATAAATTGCTTTTTTTTTTTTTTTGGATGTAATGATGTCACATGTTTATTGTGGTATGTGTAATGTACCAATGCTAGAGCCCTGAGAAAGTCTTGAAATTAGTAAGAGGGTTAGGACATTACAGATCAGTGAAGGTTGGACACTTGAGAGTTCAGAAGGAAAGAAGGATGCTAGTTAAAAGGACAGTTACTGGAAATGTGGATGGGGGAGCTGAGCTGCACATCTGGTGGGACTGCCAAGAGACTCAATGTGTGTGGGACAATGCTCTGAAGATATTGAGGAAAGTATGTAAAAAGTAATGAGAAAAATCATGGACTGTCTGTGTGGAAAAGAGATAGAAAGTTGGCTATGGAATAAAGAACACGAATAAAGGATCTTGATTATAGGAGCAGGTATAAAGAGAAAGATAGCACAGAGCTGGAAGGAGGGAGGCATGCAGAGAGATGCACCCCTGGAGACAAAAGGACTTATTGGTTAGCAAAAGTATGCCTAGGCTCACGAATGGTAAGTTAGAAAATATAGCACAGAGATGCAGAATAGATTGAAAGGGTTGGAGGGCTGAATGTGTTTAATCAAGATGGAGTTACAATGTTGGAGTGAATGAAGTTGGGGGTAGAGGATGAGTTGAAGTGAAAAAAAGTCCAGAACTTACAGGGGTGTGGGTTATGGGGGTAACAACAGATTAGCTGTAGTAGTTTTCATTTTCAAGTGACAAATAAAAACATATAAATTATAAAATGGGGATGTGGGATTGTGGCAATTTATTGTTGTTGGTATTTATTCTAATTTTGTAATACAAATGCCATAAATAAAAATTATCAAAAGACAAAAAAGAAAACATGTTGAGAGTCCTGGCACTAGGGTTGTGGAAAATAATCACCAGCAAATAATTAACTTTGTTATGTTTTCCTCAAACTCATGTTTCTTTTGAATAGCAGCATTTTGGACATTCTGTTGTGAAAGAAGATAATTTGGTAACAAATACTTCTATGTGTTGGCCAAGATATAACCCAGCATTTGCTGGTTTGACATTTTCTGTTATTCTGAAATAGTAAACCGCACTTCTAAGAAGCCTTTGCCTGGTAAGAGCAAATTACACATCATATCCTTCAGTTTTCTGAGATGTTCTTTCTGCCACTTTCATTCCTTTATTCTGAAGAACAAAATTTAAAATTAATTTAAAATACCATTTAATCTTAACTTCTAGATGGATTAAAAAAGGTTGTCCATGACATGCAGAACCAATGAGGAAACTGCAATCTTCGTGAGACAAAACAGGAAAGTAATTTATCCAAGTAGCTGTAGACAGATTTTACCGAATGATAAACAGGCAACATTTTACAGCATTATTAGGGCCTTATGAAATGCCTTTACCTTCTTTTTAAAATCTGGTTGCTGTTTATTAGCTGCATTTGTTAGACTCACAGCACTAGTACTGCAGTCTGTACTGATAACATTTTTCTCTACAGATCAGCCATGGAGCAGTAATTGCTTCTCTCAGTGATAAGAAAGAATTTCCTTCATTCTCACGAACTGTCCCAAATTTCCACTTCCATACCCTCAGTATAGCACGGTTAGTAATACACTTTGGTTGGACATGGATTGGAATTATAAATTCTGATGATGACTTTGGCCAGCTGGGTAGCAAAAGTCTAAAACAAAGCTTGGTTATGTCTGGTGGTTGTGTGGAATTCATGGAAACCATTTCAGTAGCTAGCTCCAAAAATAAATTCTTACAAGTGATGCAAATTGTCAAAAGAGCAACATCAAAAGTCATAATTGTTTATGTCAGTAAAAAAAACATAGTTCCTATTATGGAATTTTTAGTCGCACACAACATAACAAGTAGAGTTTGGATTATTGATCATACTTGCACAGTATCTCAGGAAGCATTTACAAAGGAAATGTTGGAAACAATTAATGGTACCATAGGTCTTGCACCACATACAACAGAAATAGTGGGATTCCAAGACTTCATTTATGCAATTCATCCATCCTTATTGCTGGATGACATTTTTATTAAGCCATTTTGGGAGAAAGCATTTGGTTGTAAATGGACAGATAACAGAACAGCAGAAATGAACATGAATCAAAATACAGGAACAAAATTCTGTACTGGAGAAGAGAAAGTAAAGGACCTGGATCCTTCCTTATTCAATATCTACATGTCCATCCTTGCCAGTCGGGCCTTTAATGCCTTGTATTCTGTGGCATATGCATTACATGACATGATGTTATGTCAGCACAAAGCAGGACCATTTAATAATGGATCGTGTGCAGATATTTGTAACTTCACACCATGGCAGGTATGCTTAGAGTGACTCAATTTATTTTCAGTGTTCAATTTTTAGTAAGAGAACACATACTTGTACATCAGTATATGCACCATATTTTGAATATTTTCTAATTGGTTTTGAAGCTGACGAACAATGGATTGATTTCTTGTATAAAGCAAAATGACAGACAGGTATCCCACTCAGCCATTAAGAATTTCACAGAATGCTCAGATTTTTCTTCTTATTTTTGAGTTTTTGTCATAACAATTTGTGATTTTCTGACATAGCATAGAGGATTGCAATCACGAAATAATGAGAGAAATTTAAATTTCATGCTTCATATCTATCAGCAAATGAATATCGATGCAAAATGTGCTGTTCTATTATATCTTTAAGTGAATTAGATTAATATTTATAAATAGGTCATTGTAGGACATTTTAAGCCTAGCCAATTTCCCTTTCAATGGAGAAAAGTGAATCATGTATCTTATGTATGTGAGATAAACACCTTGACCATTACACCAAACATGATGCAAGACCCTTTTAAAACTTGTCCCTAATTTTGTCCCTTTGTTCCCCATTATTTATCACTTTATCGAGAATTCTTGAGCAAAGAAGTTTAGATTAATGAAGACAGGTTGTTTTGTTCCCTAACACAGCCATGTATTTTGGAAACAAAAATCCGATTCATAGCACCTCCAAGGGTATTTACTAGCTGTATATGAGCTTTAACCTATGACTAAAAGGATGAAATAAAATTTCAAAGAATTTATGCAATTGAAATTAAGCTTCTTGACAGATTAGGTAAGCCACTGTATAGGGCAAGCTGAACAGTTCAGTGATCTTAGAGAACCTTGATGCAGAAATGAACTTTCCTTTATCTCAGAAAATCCCAAGAAAAGTCACAGAGGCACATGGTTTGCATTTTTGGAGGGACGTCCTTTGGATTCTAACTAGGAATAGAACTGAGGGGTGACCCAGAACATCTTCATCATCATCATGCATCATCATTCACCATCATCATCATCCCCCTTTTTCCCATTTTCTACATGGGGTTGGGGTATCATGTTAACGGTCACCATCTCTCTCAGTTTAGTACCACACTCCAGCCTTCTCTGACACTCATGCCTGACTGTTGTAGGTCTTCTTTCACACAATTCATCCACCTTTTTGCTGGACACCTTTGCTTCCTCTTACCATCTTTCTTTGTCTCAAATCATCTTCACCAGACTGTCTACTTTTCTGCACATGTGCTAGAACCCCAGTGATCTGTTCTCTTTGATCTTTTCTGCAATTGGAGCTACTTTGGCTTTTGCTCTTATGTCCTCATTTCTTCATCTGTCCCAAAGTCTGCATCATCCTGATGATGATGATGGTGATGATGATGATGATGATGATGATGATGATGAGAAAGAGGATGATGATGATGAACCAGCCATTAATTACAGTTAGAATCTGTGACTATTGCATGTATCTGTTTTTAGATCCTACAGAGATACCCACACCCACCCAAATACTCATTATTTATCTGCTCACACATGCATTTACAGACACATGCACACAAACACACATGCACAGTCATACATGCACATGTAAATACATATGTATACACAAATGTACACATGCATGCATATATATGTTTAAGTGTGTGTGTGTGTCTGTGTGTATGTGCACATGCATATAATATATAAATATGCATATTTTTTATTTGTTTGCAAGCATTATTCAGGTACTTTTTTTGATCCAGAAGCACTTTAACAGGGTAGTCTTCGATAAGGTGCATCATTTAGCAACATTTGCAATATAGATCACATTATTAATCATTTGGCTTGTTAATGCATCATTAGTGCAGTGCAAAGTATGCAGCTGCCAGGTACTCAGGGAGACTTTGCTTCATTCTTTTCTAGTATTTTGTCGTCTGTAACAGCTGAAATTGAGATTATATTATATGTCTTCATAGCATGGCTGTGGGGCATAGAGGGATAATGCCCTGTCTCTGAGACATATGACCTGAGTTCATTTAGTGGTCTGAAGAGAGAAAGAGCTCAATAGGAGGAGATAGGAGTGAGTGACTTTCACCAGATCACCCATCCAGAGGGTGGGAGGAAGAGATGTGTTTTTCTGCTCAGACAATTGCTCACTTACATGGCACCAAAGGGCTGTAGACTGTGGTGGTGTGCGTTGGTGATCCAGAATCATTGATAGTAGATCTTGAATTTATGTCCGTGGGAGTGCACACATGTAGAAGGAAAGTGTAGGATACCCTGTGATGATGTGGTACTCATTTCAGCCATTTAGGGGGAGAAATTAGGGGCATAATAAGAAACACGTCATAGCCTATGCTCTGCATTATGTGGGCTGCTTGCTGAAGGAGCATGGTATGGTATGCAGTTCAAAGACACACACACACACATCTATACTATTGACCCCTACCTAACCCCTTTACTCTGGCCACCATGGCAGACATGTACACACACACACACACACACACACACACACACACACACACACACACACACACACATTTATCTAACTCTTTTCATGTCCCTGTAGACATGAGCTTACACTTCCACACATACATGCACAATTTAATTTCCCCTATTGTCACACCTCAGCTATACGTCACTGAAATAACCTGCAATTTGACCCCCCTTCCATTGAAATTAATGTGTCACTGAGTCTTTTGGTGGTGTTAAATTTTATATTGACAATGGTAATTTACATAGTGGAGCAATTCTCAATCACTCAGCAGTATAAAACGGTAGCCACTGGGATTTCAAGGGAGGATCACATGGATAACTAGTATTAATTTCTTCCCGGAAAAAA
>NC_056730.1:66921446-66968049 GCF_019279795.1 Protopterus annectens
GTTAACTGCCAACAGGCTTCTACATGCTATGTCTGCCCTACACACGTGCACACCCGTGCAAACAGTGTTAAACATCTACCAACATGCTCCCACATGCTCAGTCTGCCTTACACGCGTGCACACTGTCTTACTCATGCTTCATGGCACGCACACATGCGCATGCATGCCCAGAAAGAAACTTTGGAGTAGGCAACAGTGTACACCTTCCATTTCTTGACTTTCCCATGCTTATGTTGTGGCACTCCTCTTTCCATGATATGTGTCTGACATCTGTCATGTAACTTTGACCTCCAATGAACTGCATTTCTTTCTGCCATTCCCCCCTGTGATGTCACCTATCTCTACTCTGTTCCTCCCCCTTCTGTAACTCTTACACTACTCAGAATGTGCTCATTTGCTATGTGACAGTGGAATTCAGTATCCTAACACTCATTTGCATCAGATTGCCTACTAATGCTTAGTTACATGTCTTGGACTCAGCTTCCCCCCTTAGCAACCACTAAACGGTGGCCATGTTGTTTTTGGTCTGCTGGTCCCTGCATTGTAAATCCATGTATTGCATAAAACCCACATTTGTGGGTTTATAACCTTCATTTTATGTTTTATACAGCGCAGCCCGTTTGCTTGTGGGGCTGCGCTGGGTTTAAACATCAGCGATCGCCAAAAAAAATTATATTTTTATTACTTTTGCATCAGGTTACCTTGCCAATGGCCACATATTTGGCCATTGGCATGCTACTGACACATATGCCTTTATTTGGAGCTGACATGGCTCCATTGTGGTTTGCAGAAACGTACTCAGTTGTCAACTGAGTACATTTCTGCAGCTAAAACGCTCTTACGGGCTGTTTTGGGCTTCCTGGATCACTAATCAACCTCATTTGCATGCTATTCAGCTGCAAGTGAGGTGATTCGCTTATCCACGCCCACTCTGTGTAAGAGACGTTTTAGCTGGTCTCTTACACGGACTTTGGGCTGTTCCTGGATTGCAAAGGCTGCATGGAGTCTTACACTAATCTTAGACTCCGTGCAAGCCTTCATGAATCCTGCCCTATGAAAACAGATAAACAGAAGACATAGACAGCAACATTTTTTCAGATTGGTATGAGGAATTGCTTATCACAAGAAATATCAGTTTGCTAAAACTTGTAGGGGCCTCCGACCCCATATAGTTTCTGTTATCAGAAGTGATAGTCCAGTGACAAATTAGGTAAAATAGATAAGGCTTTGAAGGAATTGCAACTGCAAGTGGTAGAGAAGATTAGGCAAGAACTGAATGTTACATTGAAAGTGCAGATAGATGAGCAAATGTGGAAATTAATTTGTGTACTGCCCAGTTATGCTGCAAAGGCATGGTTCTTTTGGATTTCTGCATTGAAATTACTCTACAAGTATTTTAAAATCCTTATAGCTGTGGAGTATGTTTATGAAGACTAGATACTCACACACAATTGGAGACTCACATTGTTTTATATGCGAAGGAGGGATAGTACAGATTTGGGAACAGATATAATAAAACAAAAACATTTACTTGTCTGTTAAACTCTTTTGGTTTGGCCTACAAACACTTGTTTCTCATCCTGGGATGCTGTGGTTTGGTTATAGAAACATCTTGCTTCTCTGATTAAGCTCTTAAGGTTTGATTTGGGAAAGCATATTTGGTCACATGTAAATGTGTCCATTTTAAAGAAGATTTAGAAATGTTATCACCTGCAGTTTAATGAATATAATTGCATCTAACTAAATGCGTATACTGTTACTATATGATAAGGAGTTATTTTGTAATAAATATGAAGAAACGGGTCTACTTTAAATGAACAAAATTAAACTTACCCAAAACTCATAATACCGAGACGAAAAGGCCGAAGACCGCACAACACCAATGTCCCAGAACACCAACTTTCCACTCCAGGTAAGTAACCGCTTGGCCATCCTGTTGAACTTTGCCCCTTACCCCCATGGTAGTGTGATCTCAGAGTTGGTGTATGTAGTTAGAGGGGCTGTGGCGGGTATAGCACCCACATGGGTGGGTTTGGTTTTCTTTGGTTTACGTTTTTGTTTAGGGTGACCAAATGGTTACTTACCTGGAGTGGTAAGTCAGTGTCCCAGAACATTGGTATTCTGGTGCTGTCAGCCTTTTCATCTCAGTGTTATGACTTTCAGGTAAGTGAAATTTCATTCTTGTAAAGTAGACCCAAGGAAACAATGGTATTCTAAGACTTTGGAAGCAGAAAAAACATTACACAAAGATGGAAGACAATTAGGAGTGTGCTTTTATTAGTGGATAAGATGGATAAAAGGGGGAAAGATTTTGACAAAAGAAAAGAAGAAATCTCATGGGAGAATAATATCACTAAATGGTTAAAATGGAATTTGTACAGAAGATGAATGGAGCTATTAACTTTACAGTTCTGATAGCTGAATCAAACACTTTATATCATGTTTACGCTGAAGGGATGTTATATTTAATTAATGGTTAGGATATGTATAAACAGTACAATCACAGACAAAAGTGTTAATAAATTTTTGATCTGTTGTACTAGTATATATTCTAAATAAGTTTTTGCTACTATGAACTAACAGACAATGGGCGAAAGGTACATCATCACCCTGATTGAAGAATAAACATTCTCCGACAGGGTGTCAATGTACAGGTAAACCCATGTAAAAAAATAAGTCTACCGACTCAAAGCAGCATATTAAGCTGCCAAGAAGCTTATTAAATGCAGCTTTGGTTTTGGTGAGTGTAAAATAACAAAAAAAGGTAAATAAAAGAAAAATTTAGTTTAAAAGCTGCATTTTTAAAGATAAAAAAAGGGGGAAAAATCAGTTTTATGAGTACGTACGTGTCTGTGTGTGTATATGCGTATCTATGTATCTGTGTTTGAGTGAAAGTATGTATGTATGTATATATGTATGCATTTTAGTCTATATGTTTGTGAGCCTGTCTGTCTCGGTATGTGTTTCTGTCTTACCTTTTCTGTGTGTGTGTGTGTGTGTGTGTGTGTGTGTGTGTGTGTGTGTGTGTGTGTGTGTGTGTGTGTGTGTGTGTGTGTGTGTGTGTGTGTGTGTGTTGACATTAAGTATTTATAAATCTTATATTTTGAATGCAAAATACTTCCTCCTATAACAATTGCATATATTATAGCAACTTTGAAATAATTAGGTAGAGGAACTATTTTAAAACAAAAATATAACAAAGATATATACTAATGGGAACATGCCATATTATCACACATTCATAATATGGGATGTCTGCAATGCTGGTAGAATCAATCAAATAACCATATGATCACATAATGCTGGCATTACTTCATGGGAGGCTTTCCACCCAATGCTGTGCAATCGTAAATATATATATAATTTGCAGGTGGTGTGGGTGGGGTGCAGCATCATCATGGAGGGGGAGGTGTAGAGGCATTGCCCTGTTAAAAACACATTTTTTTCTACATTTTGAGTGTTGATCCTTTGGGATCAGTAATATGAGGTTCAATGTATTGCTTTGTAAATATTTTGAGCTAAAGTCATACTAATAAATATCAAACAATTTAGCTGGTAGCCTTCTGTTAAAGTGCAATAATACCCTCCAGGGTGTGTGCTATTGTGCAAATAGTGTATTTCCAGGAGTGTAGTCATTAAAAAAAAAAAACAGGCACACAAGTTTCTTCTTTAGCAGTTGTCTCAAAATAGGAATACTATTTTTGCTGCAAAAAGTCAAAACTGACTGTAGAACTGTAGAAGCTGTTATATTGAATTTAGCCACACTGCTTGCATTTCCTGCTAGGTGGATCTGTGGAATGTCACCTTGCAGGAAATGGTGACACAACTAAGATGAACACTCTATATGTGAATCACGGGAACCATCTAGTTGCTGCAAGGACATATTGGTTATAACTGCAACTGTATCACACTCTGCCTAGCAGATCACAGAATGGTAGCCTTTCTGTTCTATACCTCTGTGAATGTAGGCTAGTCAGGGCCTTTATTATTACATGTATGTAATCCATGACGCACAGTACCTCAGGTAGGTCAGTGATGTCACAGAACCCACACAAAATGATGGCATTCTTCTCTAGATGCTGTTTTGATCTTTGTTGAATCATGATTTGGCAATCCTTTAAGCTGCTTGAAAGGAATAATTTATATGCCTCTATAATTGTCATGGGTAATGGATAAATTGCTTTTTTTTTTTTCGGATGTAATGATGTCACATGTTTATTGTAGTATGTATAATGTACCAATGCTAGAGCCCTGAGAAAGTCTTGAAATTAGTAAGATGGTTAGGACTTTACAAATCAGTGAAGGTTGGGCACTTGAGAGTTCAGAAGGAAAGAAGGATGCTAGTTAAAAGGACAGTTACTGGAAATGTGGATGGGGGAGCTGAGCTGCACATCTGGTGGGACTGCCAAGAGACTCAATGTGTGTGGGACAATGCTCTGAAGATATTGAGGATAGTATGTGAAAAGTAGTGAGAAAAAACATGGACTGTCTGTGTGGAAAAGAGATAGAAAGTTGGCTATGGAATAAAGAACATGAATAAAGGATCTTGATTATAGGAGCAGGTATAAAGAGAAAGATAGCACAAAGCTGGAAGGAGGGAGGCATGCAGAGAGATGCACCCCTAGAGACAAAAGGACTTATTGGTTAGCAAAAGTATGCCTAGGCTCACAAATGGTAAGTTAGGAAATATAGCACAAAGATGCAGAATAGATTGAAAGGGGTGGAGGGCTGAATGTGTTTAATCAAGATGGAGTTACAATGTTGGAGTGAATGAAGTTGGGGGTAGAGGATGAGTTGAAGTGAAAAAAAAGTCCAGAACTTAAGGGGGTGTGGGTTATGGGGGTAACAACAGATTAGCTGTAGTAGTTTTCATTTCCAAGTGACAAATAAAAACATATAAATTATAAAATGGGGATGTGGGATTGTGGCAATTTATTGTCATTGGTATTTATTCTAATTTTGTAATACAAATGTCATAAATAAAAATTATCAAAAGTCAAAACAGAAAACACGTTGAGAGTCCTGGCACTAGGGCTGTGGAAAATAATCACCAGCAAATAATTAACTTTGTTATGTTTTCCTCAAAGTCATGTTTCTTTTGAATAGCAGCATTTTGGACATTCTGTTGTGAAAGAAGATAATTTGGTAACAAATACTTCTATGTGTTGGCCAAGATATAACCCAGCATTTGCTGATTTGACATTTTCTGTTATTCTGAAATAGTAAACCACACCACTAAGAAGCCTTTGCCTGGTAAGAGCAAATTACACATTATATCCTTCAGTTTTCTGAGATGTTCTTTCTGACACTTTATTCTTTTATTCTAAAGAACAAAATTTAAAATTAATTTAAAATACCATTTAATCTTAACTTCTAGATGGATTAAAAAAGGTTGTCCATGACATGCAGAACCAATGAGGAAACTGCAATCTTCGTAAGACAAAACAGGAAAGTAATTTATCCAAGTAGCTGTAGGCAGATGTTACCGAGTGATAAACAGGCAACATTTTACAGCATTATTAGGGCCTTATGAAATGCCTTTACCTTCTTTTTGAAATCTGGTTGCTGTTTATTAGCTGCATTTGTTAGACTCACAGTACTAGTACTGCAGTCTGTACTGATAACATTTTTTCTCTACAGATCAGCCATGGAGCAGTAATTGCTTCTCTCAGTGATAAAAAAGAATTTCCTTCATTCTCACGAACTGTCCCAAATTTCCACTTCCATACCCTCAGTATAGCACGGTTAGTAATACACTTTGGTTGGACATGGATTGGAATTATCAATTCTGATGATGACTTTGGCCAGCTTGGTAGCAAAAGTCTAAAACAAAGCTTGGTTATGTCTGGTGGTTGTGTGGAATTCATGGAAACCATTTCAGTAGCTAGCTCCAAAAATAAATTCTTACAAGTGATGCAAATTGTCAAAAGAGCAACATCAAAAGTCATAATTGTTTATGTCAGTAAAAAAAACATAGTTCCTATTATGGAATTTTTAGTCGCACACAACATAACAAGTAGAGTTTGGATTATTGATCATACTTGCACAGTATCTCAGGAAGCATTTACAAAGGAAATGTTGGAAACAATTAATGGTACCATAGGTCTTGCACCACATACAACAGAAATAGTGGGATTCCAAGACTTCATTTTTGCAATTCATCCATCCTTATTGCTGGATGACATTTTTATTAAGCCATTTTGGGAGAAAGCATTTGGTTGTAAATGGACAGATAACAGAACAGCAGAAATGAACATGAATCAAAATACAGGAACAAAATTCTGTACTGGAGAAGAGAAAGTAAAGGACCTGGATCCTTCCTTATTCAATATCTACATGTCCATCCTTGCCAGTCGGGCCTTTAATGCCTTGTATTCTGTGGCATATGCATTACATGACATGATGTTATGCCAGCACAAAGCAGGACCATTCAATAATGGATCATGTGCAGATATTTGTAACTTCACACCATGGCAGGTATGCTTAGAGTGACTCAATTTATTTTCAGTGTTCAATTTTTAGTAAGAGAACACATACTTGTACATCAGTATATGCACCATATTTTGAATATTTTCTAATTGGTTTTGAAGCTGACGAACAATGGATTGATTTCTTGTATAAAGCAAAATGACAGATAGGTATCCCACTCAGCCATTAAGAATTTCACAGAATGCTCAGATTTCTCTTCTTATTTTTGAGTTTCTGTCATAACAATTTGTGATTTTCTGGCATATCATAGAGGATTGCAATCACGAAATAATGAGAGAAATTTAAATTTCATGCTTCATATCTATCAGCAAATGAATATCAATGCAAAATGTGCTGTTCTATTATATCTTTAAGTGAATTAGATTAATATTTATAAATAGGTCATTATAGGACATTTTAAGCCTAGCAAATTTCCCTTTCAATGGAGAAAAGTGAATCATGTATCTTATGTCTGTGAGATAAACACCTTGACCATTACACCAAACATGATGCAAGACCCTTTAAAAACTTGTCCCTAATTTTGTCCCTTTGTTCCCCATTATTTATCACTTTATCGAGAATTCTTGAGCAAAGAAGTTTAGATTAATGAAGACAGGTTGTTTTGTTCCCTAACACAGCCATGTATTTTGGAAACAAAAATCCGATTCATAGCACCTCCAAGGGCATTTACTAGCTGTATATGAGCTTTAACCTATGACCAAAAGGAT
Source organism: Protopterus annectens (assembly GCF_019279795.1). NCBI lineage: Eukaryota > Metazoa > Chordata > Ceratodontiformes > Protopteridae > Protopterus > Protopterus annectens. The sequence continues at coordinate 66,928,643 of NC_056730.1, forward strand.
GAAATAAAATTTCAAAGAATTTATGCAATTGAAATTAAGCTTCTTGACAGATTAGGTAAGCCACTGTATAGGACAAGCTGAACAGTTCAGTGATCTTAGAGAACCTTGGTGCAGAAATTAACTTTCCTTGATCTCAGAAAATCCCGAGAAAAGTCACAGAGGCACATGGTTTGGCATTTTTGGAGGGACTTCCTTTGGATTCTAACTAGGAATAGAACTGAGGGGTGACCCAGAACATCTTCATCATCATGCATCATCATTCACCATCATCATCTGCCCCCTTTTTCCCATTTTCTACATGGGGTTGGGGTATCATGTTAACGGTCACCATCTCTCTCAGTTTAGTACCACACTCCTGCCTTCTCTGACACTCATGCCTGACTGTTGTAGGTCTTCTTTCACACAATTCATCCACGTCTTTGCTGGACACCTTTGCTTCCTCTTACCATCTTTCTGTCTCAAATCATCTTCACCAGACTGTCTACTTTTCTGCACATGTGCTAGAACCCTAGTGATCTGTTCTCTTTGATCGTTTCTGCAATTGGAGCTACTTTGGCTTTTGCTCTTATGTCCTCATTTCTTCATCTGTCCCAAAGTCTGCATCCTCCTGATGATGATGATGATGATGAGAAAGAGGATGATGATGATGAACCAGCCATTATTTACAGTTAGAATCTGTGACTATTGCATGTATCTGTTTTTAGATCCTACAGAGATATCCACACCCACCCAAATACTCATTATTTATCTGCTCACACATGCATTTACAGACACATGCACACAAACACACATGCACAGTCATACATGCACATGTAAATACATATGTATACACAGATGTACACATGCATGCATATATATGTTTACGTGTGTGTGTGTCTGTGTGTATGTGCACATGCATATAATATATAAATATGCATATTTTTAATTTGTTTGCAAGCATTATTCAGGTACTTCTTTTGATCCAGAAGCACTTTAACAGGGTAGTCTTCGATAAGGTGCATCATTTAGCAACATTTGCAATATAGATCACATTATTAATCATTTGGCTTGTTAATGCATCATTAGTGCAGTGCAAAGTATGCAGCTGCCAGGTACTCAGGGAGACTTTGCTTCATTCTTTTCTAGTATTTTGTCATCTGTAACAGCTGAAATTGAGATTATATTATATGTAACCAAATCTCCAAACCACCTCCAAACGCAAAGTACACCAAACCAAAGGAAATCCACTGTGCTGTACAAATAAAGGGTTCTCCTCCAACCGACACAAATTTTCCACCACTCAATAGTAAAATATATAGTTTATTATTAAAACAGCTCAAAACAGCAGCAACCAGCAGCAACCAACACCAAGTAAATTCTTGTTTGTTTTACAAATGAACCTTAGATTGAGCGCGCTTTCGTCCACACCAACTGGACTTCATCAGAATCTAAAGGTTTAATACAATACAAACCTTAAATATACAACTGAGTACTTAACCAATTAACCGTTGATTGCTAATTGATTCAGATATGAAATTTTTAAAAACATATTACATAGTTAAAACAATGCAAGCTTACAATATAAAGTGCATGAAAAATACATAACCTAAACTGGTATATGACTCTAACCCAATTTTGATTTTATTAATTTGTTAATAAAAAGTGTATGTATATATATGTATGTTCCCACAGTTGTCTAGGGAAACCAAGTTGTTTTTGAAAAAGAGTAATAACAGTGAAAGTAAGGTTACTAGTGGTGTATTAGAATAAATATATAGTATAATAAATATTGAATGTTCTTAAAAATATAAAATATGTAAATATAAGTATGACTTAATGATTAAATATATATAAATAAATATGTAAATCAAATGTATGTATAAATATATATAAAAATATATGAAAGGTATGTATAAAAAAGTATACAAATATATATATAAATAAATATAAGTGTAAAAATGTATAGATATAAAAATGTACGTATAATTACAAATTGTAAGTATAAATATGGGAAGTATGTGGGTGATTAAACTACACATTAATTGAACTTATCAACAAAATATATTTACTATATATTTTTGCACATTTAATAAATATAATAACATAAAATCAATTTTATTGTTGTATATGATATCATGATTCCCTATTGATCCTCCCTTTTGTTGTTCACTTAACTATTTGTTTATTTATTTATTAATTTATGCGCTCTGTTTGGGGTTACCTGCTAAAAGTTTGAGGACTGGTTTTATAGATAAATGGTCATTCAGGCCCTTATGGCAGCATACATCTAATCTCATCTGCCAGATAAGTTCCCTATATTCCAAGAAAGTTTCCCAGTCTCCCCCCCATCACAAGCCTTCACTTCTTCCAATACCCAGAACTTAATGTTAGCATTTTTACACTGGACAACATGCCTGTATAGGGCGTTTTTTTCATTCTTCTTTGTTATGTCCCTCATGTGTTCGTATATTCTTGATCTTAGTTGTCTTTCAGTTTTCCCCACATAGTACGCCCAGCATACCGTGCAGTATGCCAGGTATACTACCCCCTTAGTATAACAACTGTGATATTTATTACTTCTGAATTTATAACCTATACTCTTCAACCATAGTTCTTTACTACCTGTTAGGAAAGAACATTGTGCACACCTTCCACACTTCAATGTACCTGACTTCGATTGTGCTCCCTGTTCCTTATGTATACTTTTCTTAGTCTCAAACATTTTCTTAAGATTAATATTTTTCCTATAACAGAATTTTAATGGTTGTTGGAATATTGATGATTTATTTGTCATTCTTGAAAAAATATTCCATACTTCATTAATGCCTTTCCTTAGCCAACCTAAACCATAATAATAGGTTAATGTCAGTCGGGGTACAATATTTACAGGGGTATCCACCACATTTTTATCATTATTAGTAGAATCACTTCTGTGAATGCTTGTCATATGGGTATTTTCCAAAAGTGGCCTGTATTTCATATTTCGTTGTTTCATAACCTCCTTCTTAACTTTTTTAATTAAATTATTAGGGTAACCTCTTTCACTAAATAAATTTTGAATTACCATCATTTCTTCCATAAATTCAGCCCTGTCACTTGTCATTCTAGAGGCCCTTATCATTTGCCCCTTCACCACGTTTCTTTTCAAAAACAACGGGTGGTCACTCTCAAAGTGAACATATGAGTTAGAGAAACAACTTTTCCTGTAAATTCGGGATTTATATTTTCTGTCAATTTTGTTCTTAGTAATGGTGACATCTAAATAATTTACCTGATCCAATGCCAATTCAAAAGTGAATTTAAGGAATGACGTGGTATGGTTGATGTATTGAATGAATCCATCTATCTGTTCGGCCGTGCCATCCCATACAATAAAAATGTCGTCCAGGAACCGAAAATAGTTAATAATATATTTCTTGTATATCGACTTAAACACAAAATTCAATTCCCAGAATAACATTATAATATTAGCATAAATGGGTGCACATGCCGAACCCATTGCCATGCCATCCTTTTGATGATAGATGTCACCTTGAAAGTACATAAAATTGTTTTTTAATACTAATTCCATGCTTTCTAGTATTAATCTAAAATTGTTATTGTCCAAAAACCTAAAATCTAACAACATTTGTTCAAACCATATAAGGCCTGTATCATGAGGTATAACAGAAAAAAGGTCTTTGACGTCAATGGTTATGAATGAATAGTCATCATGATATGGAATTTCATTAAATTTACCTAGGAAGTCCCAAGAATCTATTAAAATGTGGGGGTATTCCTTGTTAAATAATTTCAATTTAGTGTCCACAAGTATCGCTAAAGGTTGGGTCTTTGATCCTTGAGACGTAACTATAGGTCTCAACGGCGGATTTTCTACTTGTTTATGTATCTTTGGAATCCCAAATATTTCTGGAACAATTGGTTTTGGGACTTTCAAATAATTGTACATATCTAGGTCCAATAATCCTTGTAACAAATTATCTTCAAGAATATAATCTATTTTCCTGTAACATATATTTACCTCATTCCTAGATACCATATTGTACCTTTCTTCATTATTCAAAATTTCTAACATTTTCTTTGTATAGTCCCAGTGGTCCATGAGGACTACCCCTCCCCCTTATCATGTTTCATAATTCTTATTTTCTCATTTCCTTGAAGTTTTTTGAGAACATCCATTTCTTCCATTGTTAGGTTACTATAGTCATGTAACCCCTTTTGGGAACCAAACCCTTGTCTCACCATATTTAAAATGGTTGTTTCAAAATTCAAAATATCATTTTGAAGGGGGGGATTAAAAATACTTGTCCTCTTTAATTTGTGACTAGTGTTATTGTTCGTGTCCCGAAACATTGATCCCAAGTTTAACTTTCTTGTGAACAACTTTATATCTAACAAAACTTCCTCAATCTTGGGCTTTCTCATGGGCACAAAGGAAAACCCCTTTGTGAATAATCCAAAAAAGGCAGGGGCTATCTCAAGCTCTGTAAAGTTGTATATGAAGAAATTATCCTTAGAGTAGATGTTGCATGGGGCCAAATTAATCTGCTCCTCTACATTTACACAATCTGATATCATAAACTCCTGGGTACCTATACCATCATTTAAAATACTTGTGTCCTCAGTTATACATTCTAATAAGTTGTGTATAACGTCTTTGTTACTATGTGCATCTTTTATCTGTATCTTGCCCCCCCTTGTTGTCTCCTCTGGTAAAAATTCCCCGTTGCCTCTGCATATGAATAGGGCCGATTTTGGTTTTTGATTCTCTCGCACCTCCGAGGGCCCTGGTCTTGTCCTAAAGGGTCCTGTTGATCATTTTCACTATATACCTCATTTTCCACAAAACTCCTATTCCCATTACTATGAAAAGATTCATTAAAATTTGTTCTAGTTCCACGTCTAACAAAAGAATCTTCCCTACTGCCCCATCCACCAGAGAATCTCCTGTTGTTAATCCTGTTTTCAGGATTTACATATGCTCTTCCTTCTCTGTATTCCTTTAAATCCCGCTCAATTTTCCCCACCTTCCTTTTATAATTTTTGGAAACATTAAAATCTACTTCCTGTAATACACCACAGTACAAATTCTTGTATTCTTTCACTGTAAATAATAAGTCATTACTAATGTCCTGATATAACTTGTCAATACAATTTTTACTTTCATTCAAAATTTTTTCATTACTGCTTATCATAGCTTTTAAAATAGATAAACCACAGTCATTTAACAGTTCCGTAATAGTGTTAAATAATTCCTCATCACTACGTACATTATTTGGATATTTTGTCAGTCTAAGCCCCTTCGGGACTATTTTCTGCTCCACACATTGCATTAAATACCAGTTGTCCAAACTGGTGTTACGGTACCTGTTAAGCTCCGTTTGTAGAAGCTTACATTTGTCCTTATAACAGCTGTTCCCGCTCGATGTTTTGTTATTATTGTCCCCATTTACCGGTGAAAACGATTTGTCCAACCATTCAGAAAAAAGTATATCATTGTAGCCCTCCAAGGCTTGCTGTCCTTTATTCGAAAAAGTTTTGTTATTGTAGTTACCCGCTCTCTCTCGAGTGGTGTTGGCATTCTGCTCACTGTTGACTGGGACGCGGAAATTACTCGTCACACCGGCACCTTCATGCGTCACCTCCTCCGGTCTCTCCTCACCATTGGGACTCCGTTGACCACAAGGAATAGACCCGGTTAGGTCTAGTGAAACAACCGACCCTGTTGTTTCCTGCGAATGGGTCCATATGAGTTGGACCAGTTGACTGAGCAGACTCTGTTCACCTTCCATGTTGGGGATCCCTCGTGCAGACTAGCGGAATACTAGTAACCAAATCTCCAAACCACCTCCAAACGCAAAGTACACCAAACCAAAGGAAATCCGCTGTGCTGTACAAATAAAGGGTTCTCCTCCAACCGACACAAATTTTCCACCACTCGATAGTAAAATATATAGTTTATTATTAAAACAGCTCAAAACAGCAGCAACCAGCAGCAACCAACACCAAGTAAATTCTTGTTTGTTTTACAAATGAACCTTAGATTGAGCGCGCTTTCGTCCACACCAACTGGACTTCATCAGAATCTAAAGGTTTAATACAATACAAACCTTAAATATACAACTGAGTACTTAACCAATTAACCGTTGATTGCTAATTGATTCAGATATGAAATTTTTAAAAACATATTACATAGTTAAAACAATGCAAGGTTACAATATAAAGTGCATGAAAAATACATAACCTAAACTGGTATATGACTCTAACCCAATTTTGATTTTATTAATTTGTTAATAAAAAGTGTATGTATATATATGTATGTTCCCACAGTTGTCTAGGGAAACCAAGTTGTTTTTGAAAAAGAGTAATAACAGTGAAAGTAAGAGTACTAGTGGTGTATTAGAATAAATATATATAGTATAATAAATATTGAATGTTCTTAAAAATATAAAATATGTAAATATAAGTATGACTTAATGATTAAATATATATAAATAAATATGTAAATCAAATATATGTATAAATATATATAAAAATATATGAAAGGTATGTATAAAAAAGTATACAAATATATATATAAATAAATATAAGTGTAAAAATGTATAGATATAAAATGTGCATTATAATTACAAATTGTAAGTATAAATACAGGAAGTACGTGGGTGATTAAACTACACATTAATTGAACTTATCAACAAAATATATTTACTATATATTTTTGCACATTTAATAAATATAATAACATAAAATCAATTTTATTGTTGTATATGATATCATGGTTCCCTATTGATCCTCCCTTTTGTTGTTCACTTAATTATTTGTTTATTTATTTATTTATTTATTAATTTATGCGCTCTGTTTGGGGTTACCTGCTAAAAGTTTGAGGACTGGTTTTATAGATAAATGGTCATTCAGGCCCTTATGGCAGCATACATCTAATCTCATCTGCCAGATAAGTTCCCTATATTCCAAGAAAGTTTCCCAGTCTCCCCCCCCTATCACAAGCCTTCACTTCTTCCAATACCCAGAACTTAATGTTAGCATTTTTACACTGGACAACATGCCTGTATAGGGCGTTTTTTTCATTCTTCTTTGTTATGTCCCTCATGTGTTCGTATATTCTTGATCTTAGTTGTCTTTCAGTTTTCCCCACATAGTACGCCCAGCATACCGTGCAGTATGCCAGGTATACTACCCCCTTAGTATAACAACTGTGATATTTATTACTTCTGAATGTATAACCTATACTCTTCAACCATAGTTCTTTACTACCTGTTAGAAAAGAACATTGTGCACACCTTCCACACTTAAATGTATCTGACTTCGATTGTGCTCCTTGTTCCTTATGTATACTTTTCTTAGTCTCAAACATTTTCTTAAGATTAATATTTTAATGTAAATATTGTACCCCGACTGACATTAACCTATTATTATGGTTTAGGTTGGCTAAGGAAAGGCATTAATGAAGTATGGAATATTTTTTCAAGAATGACAAATAAATCATCAATATTCCAACAACCATTAAAATTCTGTTATAGGAAAAATATTAATCCTAACAGGTAGTAAAGAACTATGGTTGAAGAGTATAGGTTATACAAATAATTAAGTGAACAACAAAAGGGAGGATCAATAGGGAATCATGATATCATATACAACAATAAAATAGATTTTATGTTATTATATTTATTAAATGTGCAAAAATATATAGTAAATATATTTTGTTGATAAGTTCAATTAATGTGTAGTTTAATCACCCACGTACTTCCTGTATTTATACTTACAATTTGTAATTATACGTACATTTTTATATCTATACATTTTTACACTTATATTTATTTATATATATATATTTGTATACTTTTTTATACATACCTTTCATATATTTTTATATATATTTATACATACATTTGATTTACATATTTATTTATATATATTTAATCATTAAGTCATACTTATATTTACATATTTTATATTTTTAAGAACATTCAATATTTATTATACTATATATTTATTCTAATACACCACTAGTACCCTTACTTTCACTGTTATTACTCTTTTTCAAAAACAACTTGGTTTCCCTAGACAACTGTGGGAACATACATATATATCTTCAAAGACGGCACAAAAAACTAGGAATAAACAAATTGACAAGCGGCTCCTCTCCACACTGGATTTAATTGCACAGTACAGGATAAAATTCCAACTTAACACGAATACAAGGTAAAAACCACGAACTTTTAAGCGCTTTTCGTTTGAGACTCCAAACTTCTTCAGGAAGTAAAACAAATAAACAGACTCCCATATTTAAATACAAAAGTGCGGGAAAATAAATCAATTAGTTGAATTTTAAAGCCATAGTACTTCAAACATTACAAACATTAGACTAAATTATATAAAAGTTATATACACTTCCTAATACATTTGTGATACTCAAATTCAACATACATATATATACATACACTTTTTATTAACAAATTAATAAAATCAAAATTGGGTTAGAGTTATATACCAGTTTAGGTTATGTATTTTTCATGCACTTTATATTGTAACCTTGCATTGTTTTAACTATGTAATATGTTTTTAAAAATTTCATATCTGAATCAATTAGCAATCAACGGTTAATTGGTTAAGTACTCAGTTGTATATTTAAGGTTTGTATTGTATTAAACCTTTAGATTCTGATGAAGTCCAGTTGGTGTGGACGAAAGCACGCTCAATCTAAGGTTCATTTGTAAAACAAACAAGAATTTACTTGGTGTTGGTTGCTGCTGGTTGCTGCTGTTTTGATCTGTTTTAATAATAAACTATATATTTTACTATCGAGTGGTGGAAAATTTGTGCCGGTTGGAGGAGAACCCTTTATTTGTACAGCACAGCGGATTTCCTTTGGTTTGGATTATATTATATGTCTTCATAGCATGGCTGTGGGGCATAGAGGGATAATGCCCTGTCTCTGAGACATATGACCTGAGTTCATTTAGTGGTCTGAAGAGAGAAAGAGCTGAATAGGAGTAGATATGAGTGAGTGACTTTCACCAGATCACCCATCCAGAGGGTGGGAGGAAGAGATGTGTTTTTCTGCTCAGACAATTGCTCACTTACATGGCACCAAAGGGCTATAGACTGTGGTGGTGTGCGTTGGTGATCCCGAATCAATGATAGCAGATCTTGAATTTATGTCCGTGGGAGTGCACACATGTAGAAGGAAAGTGCAGGATACCCTGTGATGATGTGGTACTCATGTCAGCCATTTAGGGGGAGAAACTAGGGGCATAATAAGAAACACGTCATAGCCTATACTCTGTGTAAGGTGGCTGCTTGCTGAAGGAGCATGGTATGGTATGCAGTTCAAAGACACACACACACACACACACACACACACACACACATAAACACACATCTATACTATTGACCCCTACCTAACCCCTTTACTCTGGCCACCATGGCAGACACATGTCCACACACACACACACACACACACACACACACACACACACACACACACACACACACACACACACACACACACACACACATTTATCTAACTCTTTTCATGTTCCTGTAGACATGAGCTTACACTTCCACACATACATGCACAATTTAATTTCCCCTATTGTCACACCTCAGCTATACGTCACTGAAATAACCTGCAATTTGACCCCCCTTCCATTGAAATTAATGTGTCACTGAGTCTTTTGGTGGTGTTAAATTTTATATTGACAATGGTAATTTACATAGTGGAGCAATTCTCAATCACTCAGCAGTATAAAATGGTAGCCACTGGGATTTCAAGGGAGGATCACATGGATAACTAGTATTAATTTCTTCCCTGCATTGCATTAATACCATCTACTACAGCTGGCAGAACTGTACCCTGTGCTGATGTTCCAGCTAGTGGGAAATCATTGCTGAAGGGTGGTCTGAATTAGGAAGGGTTAACACAAGGGACAAGCCACTGGTGGAAAGGCTTACCACTTGCATTATTTCTTACTGAATGATATCCTTGGAAAGCTGTAATGTTCAAATTTGGAGATGAAATATCAATAAATCTACTTAAGCTGCAAGTATAGACCTTTTCTACAAAGAGTTCTTGTATTTTTGTAATATAGGTCATATTTGTAAAGATATGAGTTTGCAATAAATTCCATCTTTTGAATATGCCTTTTTCATTTGCCTCTAGCATGCTATGTCACTCCAAGCAATACTTCCAGATCATCCCTATTAAAAGGCATTTATGTGTAACGGATTATCTAGCAAGCAGTTTCTTTTTTTCTGTTTGCAGCATTTGCTTTCTATTTATTATGCTGAAAAGGCATACTATGTTTTCTGTAGGCACATCAGTAATTAAGAAATTTCTACCAGTTTATATTTTAATATATTATACAGTCCAATACTATGTAGAACTGTAATCAAGAATGCTATACTGTTCTGTAATATACTATACTAAGGCTCTACTCTGTACTAATAGCATCATTCTTTTCTGTTTAATATTACATTTTCATTCGAATCTATAGCTTCTCCATTATGTGAGACAAGTCACCTTCAATACCCCAGTTGGTGAAAAAGTTTTCTTTGATAGCAATGGTGACCCACCAGCAGTATATGATATTCTAAACCAGCAGATATCAAATGATGGCACTATGAAATGTGTGAAAGTTGGTAGCTTTGATTCTCAGGCCCCAATAGGAAGAGAGATCTTCATTAATGACACAGCCATCCACTGGAATGGTGCATTTAAAGGAGTAAGTATTCCACTGACATAATGAAATACCTTTTGTCTGCGAAGTAGCAAAGTAATGTATTATTAACTGTGCTGTGTGTCACTGCAAATGGATATGAGGATAAATTTGTCTTTGTGTGCCTGTAAGTACTTTGGCAATGTGGAATAATCTGTAATGTATTGCACAAATAATTTATTTCATTAAACAAAGAGACATAATTTTAAGGTGACAAGTGGCAATCATTTTTGTAAATAATGTAAATAACTTTCTAATTTTGCAAAAGTCCCTCCCTCACTGTTGTAAATAATATGAATCACTATCTAATAAAAAACTTTCTGCTTAGTGCCCAGGCTACAAATAATCCCAGCTCTGTCATTTAAGTTGTTAATTGCTTTCAATTGTTTGATTGTATGTTTCAAACATACTAAGAATTTATCTTTACTGTACTACTGCCTGCTATTCTTAAATGTGTTTTATTCTATGTTGTTCATGTTTGCTGCTCCTCAGGAGCTCAGGTCATGGCTGAAAAAGGTCATTTGACCAGACTACTTACCAGGTCACCAAACTATAGTAAGTCAATAGATAAATGTATAAGCTGCTCACGAGGAACTAGTAGATATGTATACAATATACCTGATTAGGAAACACCTTGTTATATGTTGCATGATGTTTTTAACATAATAATGCACTATATTTCTTCAGCTTCAGTTGCACTGCTTCTTGCTTAACTTCAGGTTTGATGGGCTCTGGAAATGTTTCATTATCATATATCCCTTTTATACTTTTCTTCTTTTTCAACATGACCAACTTTTCCAAGCGTCATGAAACACAGAATATCCTGGATAGGATGTTCAGCTGCCATCATAATTTATATATGTGTTGAATTCTTTCCTGAAAACCTTGCTGTTAACACAGTTGTGATGTTATAACTAGCAGAGATGCACAACCAAACTTGCACTGATTTAAGCAAATGAATTCCATTCTTGTTGATGTTAACTGTACTAATTTAATTAATTACATGAGATAAGTTGCATTCTTCTCTACTTGTGTACTAATCCATTTGCTTAATAAGTTGTTCTGGCACCAAAGCAGGAGCCGTTTTTCAAAATAACCAAGTGATGATAAGCCAGTAAAAAGGTTACAAAATTTCAGCTTACCTTTTTTTTTATTTAAAGATAAAGACTGCTTTGGTTCAGACTTAGGGAATGGATATTAAATTTACCAGGTCTGGAAACTTTATCAACAAATTGTTGTATATCATTTTCAGATGCACTTGCTCCGTATACCTTAAAAGTTGTTCATAAGTATACCATTCTAAAATGTCTTACAGACAATTCAATATTGTCAAGCTGCTTTGAATACCAATGCTTAATGAAGGTCATACAAAGACTGAAAGCTATAGATCCATAGTTTTTAAAACAAAAATAGAAATGATAAAATTTGTGGAAAATTGCCTATTTTATATGTTGCCATTCTTTCACAGGTTATTGCTGAATACCAGTGTAGGTATATCTCTGGAAGAAGCTTAAACACGGCTAGCATATTCCTCAAGCTATCATAGTATTTTCTCAGATTAATATCATCCCCCAAGGAGTTAACTATTTTATTGCAAGAGACAGACACAAGACCTTTGACCCAATTCTTATTACATTTATAATACAGTTTCACTAAAGTAATTAATATTATCAAAGTATTCTTTAATTTTAGACTTTGCAAAAATAAGAAAGCTGAAAACAAAATTTCAAAAATAATTGAATATTTGAGAGTCTGGCCGACTATCTACTCGTTCTTTCACATTTTATTTTAACAATTGTGCTGTTTCTTTAAAGGGTGACTCTCCTGTCTCCTTCTTACTATAATATAATTCCAGGTATAAATGCAAATGATTTGCATTATGATTATTCAAAAAAAAATCAAACTTATTTGGCCACAAAATTTACTTTGACTGTTGAACATTTTATATTTGTGCTAGTTAAAAAGATGTTATCACTTAAATAAGTATCCAAAATAGCACATACATGTGGTTGCAATAATTGCACATCTGAAGATGAAATTTTTTTCACCTAGATTGTCCTTGTTTTACATTTCTATTTTCCAGCTGCATTAGCTTGGGTTTATAAGATCAAATGTATCTGAAATAAATCCATTTGGAGTAGGGTTTTTCCATTGAACTCATGGGAAATGATAATATACAATATATAATCTGATAGTTATAGATTAGCCTACCCAGTACACTACAGTTGGAGTTCACAGATAAGTGCTACACATCTCTGTAGCATTAAATGTCACTCTAAGGGGGTGCAATATTTGTCAGCATGGAGAGAGATGGTCAACAGACCATGCTGCTTTGCCAGGAAGAGTCTGCAACTTTCCTCTCTAGGCCTTCCAAATATTAGCTGAAACATTGTCCTTCCCCATAGCACCTTTTTAAGTAATGCCAAACTGAAAGTACATCCAGCATAGCAAATCAAAACCAAGAAAATGTAAAGGTATTGCTTGCTGCTCAATTCTAGGAGTCTGAACAAAAAACTCCATTCCCTAGAAGCTCTCTTCACCCTAGAGAATGCTAACATCTGTGCGGTCACTGAGACATGGTTTAAAGAGAGCACACTGACAGTGCAAGGTAATAATGCCTTCACTACATTTAAATCATCTACATAGTCAAGGACTAAAGGTGTAGGTGTCTCAATTTCCACAAAAAATAAATATACCTCGAGGCTGGTCAAACAGGACAATATACATGAACTTCTCCATGTTCAAATTACCATAGGCAAAATCCAATACCATTTCCTTGCAAGCTGTAGGCCCCCATCTATGACCCAAGAAATCCATACCATGTATTTAAATGTACTGGAAACACTCACAATCCAACCCAATACCATATCCGTGGGCAACTTTAATTACTCCACGATTAATTGGAATGATATATGACAAGAAATGTACAGGCACAGATATTCCTGGATTTTGTAGACACCAACTCCCTAGACCAGACTGTCACTACACCAACCAGGGGTGCAGTCACACTGGATCTGGTCCTCACTAATATACTAGAGTGCTGCCCACTCCCTACTGTAATGTCTTCTCTGGTAAGGTCAAACCACAAAATGGTCTCCATTGAAGTAAAAAATAAAACCTGGAACCCCAGCTAACCCTGGAATATTCAGGAACTACTCTAAGACTAACTTCCAACTATTAAGTGATAAACTGTCAAAAACTCATAAACCCAGAGGACATTGCTGCCTACACATAACTGTTCACAGAAACCCTATATGAGCATGTTAATAGCTGCATAGAGGCAGCTGTCTCCATCAGGAAGAAGTACAGAACTAACTCAAAAAACAAGCCACCCTGGTGGAATCACAACATCAACAGGCTGTATAAAAGAAGGAAGAAAATTAAGGCAAAAATTAGGAGATGCAACACCCAGCAGGATAAAAGCACTCTCATCAAACAAACCAAACAACTCAGAGGACAAATGAAGTTCACCAAAGCCAAATTATAGGTAAATTTGGCCTCCCATACCAAGGAGAACCACGAGGCATTCTTTAGCTATGTCTGCAACCTCAAAGGCAATACACAATTGTGTGCAGAGCTGTTAATGGAGCCACCTATACTGAGCCATAAGACATAGCAAACCAACTGGCTGACAAATTCACTTCCAACTTTACCCCTCTCCCCTCAATCTTTCCTCAGGAAATGTCATCAAACATAACTCCCCCTGCTCTCACTGGGTAATAGGTCCTTAATGCTCTCTCTAAGGCCAAGGACACTGCATCAATGGGCCCAGACAATATCCCAGGATCCCTTCTAAATAGCATGAAACATGACCTATCAGGCCCTCTGGAATTGCTATTTAAATGTGGCATCCAAACAGGCTTCAACAGAGAACAGCGACAGTTATCCCTCTGCACAAAGTTGGGCCATCTACAGACCCTGGAAATTACGAACCCATAAGTCTCACTAGTCCCATATGCAAAGCCACAGAAAGAATTATCATGAAAATGATCAATAGTGACATGGGAAACCTCTAGAAACTGGACCCAATCCAATTTGGTTTTATCAAGGGCAGGTCATGCCTTCTCAACCTGGTGGCCTTCTTTGAAAAGATCACCAGAGCAATGGGTGAGAGCAAAATGGTTGACACTGCCTACCTTGACCTGGTCAAGGCATTTGGTACAATACCCCACTCCAAGAGGTTACATGCAAACATTTATGCCACCCAGTGGATAGCCAGCTCACAGACAGGACACAGGTAGTTAGAATTGGGAAGCTCACATCTACAAAGAGGCCTGTCAGAAGTGGAGTCGCTCAGGGATCATTCCTGGCACTGTTCCTTTTTTTTTGCATTAACTTCTTTGAAGCCAAGGCCAATGACAATGGCCTCTGGCTGACTAAATTTGAGATGACTGCAGCTTAGGAGCTGTCAATAAATCCCCCACCAGCACAAGTTTCTCCAGGAAAGGCTAGCACAGACAAACAATTGGTGTCAGAGGCATGGACTAAAGCAAAATGCCAAGAAATGCATAATTGTATCCTTTGGGAAGTCATCCACCCAATAGTAACTATCATATTAACAACATATCCCTAAAATATGACCCAGTAGTCGGGGACTTGGGAACACAATTAGACAGTAATCTAGCCTTTGACTATGTTTACAGTAGTGAGGCAATCATTCTATGTCATGCAAATTATAAACAAAGTTATGGCATCTAAGTCCAAGGAAGTCATTGTTCCACTGTATTTGGCATTCATCAGATCCATCATTGAGTACAATGCCCCCTTTGCTATGTATCTAACCAGGCATATCCAGCAACTGAAATGCCCACAGAGTTTTCTAACTAAAAAAATACAAAGCATAAGTAACAAGTCCTGTGTAGACTGCCTTAAGGCCCTATCCCTGTATTCTGTCTCCTGCAGGCTGTTGAGGGGAGATCTATGCCTGGCATACAAGGTATTGTCAAATACCACTCTGATGGACCTCCTGCATATCCACAAAACAAATAGCACCAGAATTACCTATTTTAAAGATTTAAACCTTGCCTGTAATATAAACAGGACCTGTTGGAGTGACAGGTATGTATCCCAGATACCACTCCTGTGGAACCGGCTCCGATCCATGTGAAGCAGAGTTCCTCCACAACCAAAATCAAGTGTTACTTGGACAATTGGATGGGGAACAGGACATTCATATCTGGATTGGCATCTACATCTCTAATGGACACAGGCAGCCTGCACAGATTTCAAAAATTCACTATGGTTGCAAGTTGAAGTGGTAGAGAACCCCTGCTGGGGGTGTGACATCCCTCCTCTTGGTCAGTGATCAAGGAACCTAAATCCTCGCCACTGGCACTGGTAGGGAACATTCTTTGTGAGAAAAATAGACACACACACAGTACTTTCAGATGATGGTCTCTGCACCAAGTACAGTTTTCCTTAAGAGCACACAGGGAATGCACACTGCAGTACTGGGGCTGGGCTTTTTCTCCAGACCCTAAGGCAAGACAACGTACCTAACACTTTAGTCATAGGTGACTCTATAGTCAGGCACACTGACGTCCCACTCACCAGGCTGAACAAGGAGAAAATTACAGTGAGCTGCCTGTCGGGTGCCAGGATCTGCCACATAACACATGCACTCAAGTCACTCCACAACAAGTACAACTATGACTCTGTCATTGTCCATGTTGGAGTGAATGACTTGAGATGTACCTCCCTGGACTACATGAAAAGAGACATGGAAGAGCTGTCAGATCATGTGGCCCAGGAAGGTATGACCCTAGCCCTGAGTAGCATCCTGCCTTCGCCCAGAATGATACCACAATATAAGGACAAAATGATTGACTTCAACAATTGGCTAAGCTTCTGGTGTCATTCAAAGGGGATCCAGTATCTGTCTGCCTGGGATGACATGATCGACAGACCATGATGCTTTGCCAGAGATGGTCTGCACCTGTCACCCCTGGAATTCAGGTTACTGGCTAAGGCTTTTGCCACCCCTATAGTGCCTTTTTTAGGCAAAGTTCAAAGGACAAAACCACCATCCTAACAGGTACAAGCATGCAAAATCTGAAGGTAATGCTACTAAATGCTATAAGTCTAAACCTCAAAATGCACTCTATCGAGGCACTCCTAAAAATGGAGAACATCAATATCTATGCAGTAACTGAGACCTGGTTCAAGGCTCCAGAGAGCACCCCTGCAATACCAGGCTACAACTCTTACCACACTTTTTGGCCACCTAACCAGGATCGAAACACTAAAGGTGGAGGAGTGTCCATATTCACCAAGGATATTCACACCACTAGGTTAGTTGCGCAACACAATGCATCTGAAATTCTCCAGGTGCAACTAACACTAAGTAAGACTGCAATCCAAATTGTAGCTTGCTGCAGATCCCCCACCATGCCCCAAGATTCTCACTACACCTTTCTAAACATACTGGAAAAATATTAATATACAACCAAACACCCTAATACTGGGTGATTTCAACTATCCTGCCATTAACTGGGAAAACTACTTGTGTACCAACACCTTTGACCAACGGTTCTTAGAATTCATAAATTCTAATCCACTGGATCAGCTAATCCATAATCCCACCAGGGACTCTAATATCCTAGACCTGGTCATTATCAACATGGGAAATTGATGCTCCATACCTATGGTCACCCCCTCATTGGTCAGGTCAGACCATAAGCTAATTATCCTTAACATCCACATCCCACCCCCACCCCCCAGTAAGGATACCTCCATAAAAAAATTCTCCAAAGCCAACTTCATGCTACTCAAGTCAGAAGATACAAACTTCATGACACCCATGTAGACAGGAACTGGAAGTTCGACTACTGAGTCCTACACTAAGGCACTGTACGAGCACATCCACTCATGCATGAATTCTGCCATTCCAAATAGAACCAAGATGCTCTCCTCCAAAAAAGGAAGCTAATCTGGTGGTCCCCTACCATAAACAAACTTTACAACAAAAGGAAGAAACTGTTACAGAAAAGAAGAAAATCCCAGGATGCAAAAAACTCCCTTAACAACCTCAGTAAGAAGCTGAGATCCTTCATAAAATCCTCCAAAGCTAGTTATGAAAATAAAATTGCCAAAGATTCCAAAGACAACCACAAGGCATTCTATAACTATGTCAAGAATCTAAATGGCAATGCTCAGATCTGCTCTGAGCTACAACAGAAGGGCATTAAATATACTGATCCTAAGGATATTGCCAATATCCTGGCAGATCGATTCAGTGCCAACTTCACCCCCTTTCTTCCCCTAAATGGCCCATCTCAATACCGGAAGATTGCCAAATTCTGGTAATAATGGCCACACAGGTAAAAAACACACTCTCCAAAGCTAAGAATACAGCATCCATGGGACCAGATGACATCCCGGGCTATGTACTACATGAACTACAAAATGAACTGGCACCTCACCTAAGTGTCATGTTTAATTATACCCTCACCTCAGACTTCGTGCCCACTGAGTGACGCACAGCTACAGTTATCTCACTCCACAAGGGGAGATCCACCTTGGATCCCGGGAAATACCGCCCCATCAGTCTGACGAGCCTGATCTGCAAGGCCATGGAACATATTATCATGGAACTTATAAACAAAGACATTGGCAACCTTCAAACACTGGACCTCACCCAGTTTGGGTTCGTGAAGGGCCAATATTGTCTCCTGAACCCGATTGACTTTTTTGAATCAGTCTCCAGAGCCGTAGATGAGGGTAAGGCAGTCTACACAGCCTATATGAACCTCGCCAAGACCTTTGACACCATCCCCCACTCTAGAACCATAGATAAACTTACTAAGCTGGGCATTAATCCCTGCATCACTCGATGGGTTGCCAACTGGCTTACTGACAGAACCCACACTGTAAAAGTAGATGACTCCAAATCCAGATCCAGACAAGTGACAAGTGGAGTACCTCAGGGTTCAGTCCTGGGACCTCTCTTGTTTGGCATCTACTTCTCTGTAGTACAGTCCAACACTAAGGGAGTCTGGCTAGCAAAGTTCGCAGATGACTGCAAACTGGGAGCCATTATTGAATCCCCAAATGATGTGGATACTCTACAAAAGGGCCTTACAGAAACAGATGCTTGGTACCAGAGCCATGGGCTCAAGCTCAATGCCAAGAAATGTATAGTTATCCCCTTTGGGAAAAAACATGTACCCATGAATTACCACATAGGTGGCAGTACACTAAACACTGAAAGTGTGATAAGAGACTTAGGGACACAGGTGGACAGTGGTCTCACCTTCAATAACCACATCACTACAACAGTCAGGAAATCCTTCTATGTGGCACATCTCATCACTAAGGGCTTTTCATACAGAAAAAGGAGGTCATTGTCCCACTGTACTCATCCCTCATTTAGACCCATTATAGAATACAACGCCCCATTTGGTATGTACCTCTCAAGACATCTGCAACAACTGGAAAGGCCGCAGATATACCTCACTAAAAGAATCACAGGCCTAAAGCAGATGCCCTAAGTTGACTACCTTAAAAAACTCCAGCTATACTCTGTCGCATATCATCTACTCCAAGGCGATCTCTGCTTAACATACAAGGCCATGTCAAACCCAGAGCTGATGGACATGCTAGACTTAAAGAAATCCCAATCCCTCAGAGTCACATGCTCCAGGGATCTAAACCTTGTCATCACAATAAACAAAACATGCTGGACAGATAGGTTCCTGACCCAGAGACTCCCCAGACTCTGGAATATACTGCCCATACATGTCAAGCAGAGTGCCTCTTTGGCCCTCTTCAAAAGGAACCTTGATGATTGGATGGGAGAATGGATATTCACCCCAGGGATCACATCTGTTGCCCTGCTAGACAGAGGTCTAGGGAAGTAAATAGTGTGGGAAGAAATAGCCAGGGAATTGTTATGGCTAGGCTTGTATAGGCCCTAGGGCTGATAGCCTAGTACCAACCTATGAACTTATGATTCCAAATAAGACTTCCCACTGATCTCTGTAGATGGATGTTCCAAGCCAATTCCTCCACTACCATCTCTGTGGAATCAGAGGTCTCAATGTCCTTGTTCAAAGTAGCTATCTCACACACTCTCTTTCAGATTTGATTTTCACATCCACATAGCCACCTGGGAAAGGCTGCCACATCTTACCTGCTCTGGCACCTCAATCCAGACTATAAGGTAGATTTACTGTCACTATTACACTCAAAGCCAGCTGCTTTAATGCTCTTAACAGGGTACCCAATTACACTTAGTAAAATTAATACTTATACAAAATGGTAGTGTTTAACCAAACAGCAAGACTTTCAGGAATGTGGAACCACAGTGCCACTAAATAAATGCAAGTACTCTTAAAGGTTAAATATTTTCTAAAAGACCAGCTGCAATGAAATTTTAAATATATGTAATAATAAATAATAAGAAAACCATTAAAATACTGAATATCTATTTACAATATGCAGCAGAGTTTCAATCACAGGAAATATAAAAAACAACAGAGATGGAAAGACTCAGACAGATACAGAAAAAAACACAACATTTAGCTAATCTCACTATATTTCCCTAGTTACTTACTAAAGCAAGACACTATATTTTCCTAACTGACTGCAGAATTACTGTTCCCTAGTTACTTATTAAAGCAAGGCAAGATGAACGTGGATGAGCATCTTGTCAGGTCAAAAAACAGAATGTACACCTCACATCTCTCACTAGTATTCAAATACAACTTCAGTGCTGGCTACAGAATGACATCACATCTGGTCACCTGACTATGTGGTTCCCATAATACCCACTCACTAGACACTGAGCCAGGATCACTGATTTGTCACAATCAACACATAGAATTTTAGCTAAGGTTTATTATAGCATCTGGAAACTAAAACAATTCCAACACTTTCCACCCTTCCTGCAGAAACTAACAAGCCATTCTCTGGCACCCAAGGTAGCAATTGGTTCACCACTAAGGACAAAAGAGCAGAAACCCAGCCCAGGCTTTTCACAGCCATTGCTTCTCTGGCTGCATTCTGACCTGTAAGATAAAATCATTGTGGCCTACACAAAGTCATTTAATTTCAGGACATTTTTCTTAAGGGTAGCTGGGCTAAGGTTAGCTCTTTCCCTTCCAGTATCCTTCTTCTTTTCGGCTGTTCCCATTTGGGGTCACTACAGTAGATCATTTGTTTCCATTTCTTCCTGTCCTTTGCATATTCCTATGTCACACCAACCACCTGCATGTCCTCTCTTACCACATCCATAAAACTTATCTTAGGCCTTCCTCTTTTCCTCTTACCTGGCAGCTCCATCTTTAGCATCTTTTTCCCAATATACCCAGCATCCCTCCTCAGCACATGTCCAAACCAATGCAATCTCGCCTCTCTGACTTTGTCTCCAAACCGTCCAACCTGAGCTGACCCTCTAATATACTGATTCCTAATCCTGTCCATCCTTGTCACACCCGGTGCAAATTCCAGTATCCCTACCAGTATCCTCTATTAAAATATATATATTTCACCTGTTACAACAATACAGTCTGACTTACATGTATATTTCTTTTCTGTCCTGCAGGACACACTGTTAATACATTTTTAACACAGGCATCTTTACAAATACATTTTTACACAAGCTTCTGTACAAATCAGTCTGATATACAAATCACATAACATTCTTTGCAAAACTCCAGCTGGTTATGGCATATCTTACACATGCACTGCCCTACTCTCTCTGGCACAGCTGGCACTACTTCACATCATCACAGGGGAGTGTGGAGGGCAAAGCTCCCCAAGTAAAAAAGGTAGTTACATAATTATTCTATAGAGAAAAATGTACTAGGTGAGGTAGCAGTTCAGGGTCTACATTTTAACAGCAGTTATGTTTGTGTCTGGTTTGTTTTGATTACCAGTGAAAAGCAATTGATTTACATCTGCAGACTGTTCTGTGGAGCTTTATAGTTTGTTCCTTTGCTTGATGTATTTCATGTGAAGCATTGTGTATATTTTGATGTGAAGTATGCTGATTACAAATATAAAGCAACTGGTTTACATTTGTGATGGTTTCTGTTAGCATATTAGTGCCACAATTAAAAGTATTACTTGATGAATGTGTCTAGTGTGATTAGACCAGTAACAGAATATAATATAGTAGAATAGAATTAATAACTACAATTTATCATGATTTTCTGTTAACGTTCTAAGATTGTTCTAAGTGGTTAGTAGCATTTTGTGATTTATTCTACCTCAAAATTTTATGTGGGGGCAAACACACTGCCATGTGTGCATAAGCACAAATATATGCCATCCTCTTGCTCCCAGGGGCCATGTATTGGGTAAAATCAAGTTATATTGGCTAGGCTTATAAGGGCATTTAAGTTGTTAGCCTAGTAGTCTGCTATGAACCTATAAACCTCTGAAGAGCCTAGAATGTAAGGGGATATGTATTAAGGCCATCAAAGTGGTGGCACAGTAAGGAAATGTCTGCATACTAAAATAGAGTTGACATATTTTGAGGGAGAGCAACACTAACCTAAAACAGCACAGAAGCAGTGCTATGACAGAGTATGTGAGTAACATGTCAGACTCCACCACTAAAGTAAGTTAGAGAGGCACAGTTAATGAGAGCTCCCATACACATTGAAGAATCAGATGGGTACCATACTAGATATCCTAATGAAGGTCAATACAGCAATTTGCAAATCTTGTTCATCATTGAAATGGAGAGGAAAGGGGTGGATTGGAGAGAAGGAAAGAAGTGAATAGTAATCAGAGGGAAACACAAGGATAAGAATAAAGTATTCACCCCTTCAGGTCCTGCCCAGACATTGTATTTAACATAAAAATATTACATCAGTATTAAACGCTTTCATCTTAGAAAAAAGGATTTCATTAGAATACAACAAAGACTTGTCAGTTCAGTTTATATACACTAAAATCCCTCCAAAAATTCAATTAAAATATAATCAATTAATTGAGCAGTGAACAATTTAAAGGTGCAATGTCCCTTTTCATTTACCATGACTGTAGTTCCAGTAAAAACATATTAAAAATATAAATATGAATTAAAAACAAGTAAAAACTTTTAAATGGTTAAAACTTTTAATAACTACAAAGATCCCCATAATGTAAAATGGTCTACAGTAGAGTGCCACAAATAACATATGTACCTTACTGCTGGGAGGGAAAATCCCCCTTCATACAACATCCTAGCTTCTTGAACTGTTGCTCCTCAGCTGCTGTAAAAGACAATATATACACTTCAGTATACACATACTACAGGCAATAGAATAAGAAAAGGAAAAACATTTATTTTTATTTTTATTTGCAGTTTGCAGTTTGTTAGCTGGGAAAGTCCACTGGGCCAAAATGAGATCGTTTTCAATGGAGGTCCAGGGAGAAAAGCTCCATATACAATTATTACAAAGCTAATATCCACAAAGTTAAGTACAATACAATTTTCAAAACTACTGAAAGCACAGTAATATAGAAGACTGAATAATAACATTTGAGCAAGGTGTTGTAACAAAGCATTGAATGAAATTAAAACATAAGTATTTTGGAGTACATAAGTATAATTTGGAGTGCAGGCACTCATGAGGTGAGAGGTGGGAAGAATTCGAGCAAGAGAGTAGAACAGTGAAAGGCAAATAGGCTGAGTTATGAGAAAGGAAAGAAGGGAGAGGAAGTGGAAATGAAAATAAGGGAGTCACTAGGTTGAGTTTTGAGAAAGGAGAAAAAAGGATGGGGGGAGCAGAAATGATATAGAGGGAGTCAGGTGGGGTGAGAACATGAGCATTCCCAGTAAGAAGAGAGATGGGAATGGAACATGGTCTTGAAGGAAGAGTGGTTTTGGATGATTCAAATGTGGGGAGAGAATACATCCCAGAGGCAAGCGAGGGAAAAAGACAGGCGAAATTGCCCAGGTGCATGTAATGGTTTGTACACTTTGAGGAGGTTCTGGTTACTGGATCTGAGTAGTCTGTCAGGATGATGCAAAGTGAGTATGGAGGAGAAGGAAGGGCAGTTAGAGAGTTTTAAAATTAGTTTGTGACCAGTTAACAGTTGAATGTAAGAGAGATAGTGGGGGGGGGGTTCCAGCCAGTTCAAGGAGTGGAGTGCTTCACAGTAGTGTGAGGAGGATTCGGTCCCAGTAGCAAACTTAGAGATTTTATTGTAGCAAGATGACAATTTTGACTTTAGGGAGGATTGAAGGTTGGTGAGGAGAGGGGGTCCATACAAGACAGAGGGGATGAGGTATGAAATAGACAGTATATGTTTGGAAGAGGGAGTAAGATAACGGCTGTGACAATACAGTATTCAGAGCTTTTGGTGTGTTTTCTTAATACTAGTTTGTATATGAATGTCAAACTTTAAATGTTCATCAGTGATAACACCTAGAAGTTTTGTATAGGAAACTGTTTCAGTGGGAATCTTATTCTGACTATGGAGAAGGAATTTTTATCGATAGAGGTGTTTTTAGATGGGGTAAAGATTGTGATTTTGGTTTTGGATGCATTGAAAGAAAGGTGATTTTTGAGCATCCAAGACTCGGTGCAAGAGAAGACATCTTGTGTTAGTTGCATGAGTTTGGAGAGAGATTGAGCATAGCAAATTATGATGGAATTGTCCACGTATTGGACAAGTTTGGTATTAGGAATGCACTGATGAATATTATTAATGAAGATGTTAAAAAGTAAGGGACCCAGTATTGAGCCTTGTGGAACTCCTGTTAGAGTGTGAAGGAAGAAAGAGGTACTATTGTTTCACTTGACAGTTTTGCTGGAAAACCAGTTAATAGAGGAGGGGAACATATTGAGAAGAGAGAGTTTGGACAGGAGAAGGTTGTGGGAAACAGTATTAAAGGCCTTTGATAAGTCTAGGAGAAGGGTAGATACAATGTTGCCAGAGTCTCGGGCACGGTTGATAATGTCAAGAAAGAGAGAAGGGCAATGGTTGTACTATGTCCAGGTCTAAATCCATCTTGAGTTGGAGAAAGAAGTTGATTGTCTAGGAGGTAGGGAAGGAGTTAAAAGTGTATGCATTTTTCAAGGACTTTTGAGATAGGAGACAGGATGGCTATAGGACAGAAGTTGGAAATTTCAATATTGTTGCCTCCTTTGTGGAGGGGAATGATAAACATTTTCTTCCAGAGGAGGGGTACATAGGATTCTTGGACTGAACAGTTGATAAGTATGGCGATGGGAAGGGCTATGCCATTGGCGGCTAGTTTGAGAAAGTTAGATGGAAGGTTGTCGGGGGCAGGAGAACATAGTTTTAGTTTTAATAGAAGTTTTTTTATGGTGTGCAGAGAGACGGGTTGTATGGTAAGGGGGGGAGATGAGTAGTGCTGATGTCAGTGGGACTAAAGTTGAGGGTGTGGGATGAGGGTGGAGTAAAAGTGTTATTGGAGAATGATGTGATGAGCTTGGCTATTGAATCAATAAAGAAAGAGTTGAATTGGGTAGCTAAGATATGATCTGGAGAGTTAGGGTCAGGGCAGGGATTGTCATATCTGTCTGTTTCTATGATCTCTGTCTTTCACTACTGAAGAAGGTCAGAGTGGTGCCACCACAGGTCATTTTATTGCTAGTGACACTTCTCACAAGAATGAGTAATGCCTGTGGCATTTCTCTTCATACAGGCAAGTGTTATGTGCTAAGCATCAGCCTTGCACAAGGAGCCTTTTACTATACAACAGGTGATCAGAGAAGTCCCTGTGCAAAAACAATAAGAATTTCTAGCATTTTCTGGCACATGACACACCTGTAGTTCACAGTGCCTGAAAAAGCCTTGAACACTGCACCGGTTCTGTCGGCAAACAAAACAGTAGTCCTATATGCACAAATGCACATTCCGACATCACATGACATGCTCTGTAGTACAGCATTTGGGCACTATGAAGCCTTAATAGTACAATGACACAGTGTTACAGGTCCACATAGGCTTCACTGGACCTATACTCTGTTTATGACTGGCACCAAATATGCTGGGTAGTGTATTGCATTTCCAATGGGATTTGGAGAAGGTTGTGCTAAAATGACTCATTAGCATAGCTGCCATGCTATAAGAGTTTTATTTCATGGTATAAAGTGTGACATAACCTTGCTTGAGAATGCTTAAAGAGAAATATCTGTGGAATACAAGACGATATAGACTAACCCTCTGAAACTGGATATAAAATACTAAAGGAAGAAATCCTGCTAGATAGTGTAGCCCAGCAGTGTAAACAACACCTAAGAGTAAGACTGACATCATGCGATATGTATGAGTAGGAGTACAGCCCAATGGCATGGCACTGTCATGTCCAGCTGTTATCTGGAGGCAGATCATGGGTAACAGACACCTGGGGAAGGACAGAACAGACAGAACAGACAGAACAGAAGAGACATGAAGAACTTCTACATATGTACAAAGAGGAATGCATAGAAGCACATTGTAAGGGTTGGTAGTGTAATAGCATATGCATACCAATACATGGGGCCAGTGATCGAATGCATGAATAGATGTATGGAATTTATGCTTACTGTAGCAAAGTGTGCATGGGGGCTTTGCACAGTATTGCAGAGCCTTCCAATTTGCTGAAGAAAGTGTGAGGAGAGTCAGTGGATACAAGTGAATGGTTCCCACAGACTGCCTGAAGTGCCCATTCATTGACATCTGCAACTCAATAGTATGCAGTACTTCCCATGGTACTCCAATACAGGCAACAGCTGGAAAAGTTCACCAAATAGGAAATAGAGATGTTACTGCAGCCCTTCAAACACATGAAATGTGCATCCTGATCAAAGGTGGTATGGACAAGGTAAATCAGAAATGGATGTGGCAAGGAGTGGTTCTGGCTATGAGTGCTCTAGGCAGCATAGTAGGTTTATGTAACAGGCACAGTGAACAGTAACCAATATGATGATGCTCCATGCAAAATACAAGTCACAGAACATTGTCAAATGCATGTCCACTACAGGGGATGGACCGCCAGTTCAAATAAAGAGCAGGAGTGACCTGGATGTATGTGCTGCTTCAGCAATAACCATCAAAACATCAGCAGGGAAAGCACAAGGTGAGCACTGACTAGTACAGGTTTGTAAGTACACCACACAACATGTGTGATGTGGTACACCGCACAACATGTGTGATGTGGTACACTGCACTACATGTGTGATGTGGTACACTGCACTACATGTGTGATGTGGTACACTGCACTACATGTGCGATGTGGTACACTGCACAACATGTGCGATGTGGTACACGACACAACATATGTGATGTGGTACACCGCACATGTGTGATGTGGTACACCGCACAACATGTGTGATGTAGTACACTGCACAACATGTGTGAAGTGGTACACTGCACTACATGTCTGATGTAATTGATTTACCAAGGACGTTCAGGTTCATCTGGGCTTTAATGTCAATGACCTTCACCTCAAGGTAGGTGTGTCTGCACATGTGTACTGTTGTCTGCCTTTATGCATGCCACAAGGAGGGGCTATTGGCATATGTGTGAATGCTGCCAGTGGTATTATGGGGTTCAGGATTTCAGAGATTTTATTGCTGGAGAGACCAGTTCAATCAGATAACACATGTCTGATGTCAGCAGGTCACCTGCACGACAGTGATAGCAATATGTGCATGGCGTAGTCAGAAGACACAGTGACACTGTCTGTAATACTACTGCATGATATGCTGCTACTGTATACTATCGATCTAAATTATCAATTGGCCTGAGGTTAGGATTCTCACTGTAGCAGAATGCATTGCTAAATATCCCCTCAGAGTTGTCTCATGTTATACTCAGTCACTATCTTTCTTCATAAAGCAGGTATATGTCATATGTTATTACATTTCTATTTGTTCTAAGACTGTGCAAAACAGTGAAAAGACTTTGGTAGTCTTGTTATATTTGCAACATTTTCATTCAGATTGAATAAGCTTTATGTATGCTGAACATGTTTCCCTTTAACATGTATGTATGTAATGCGAGTTGCTGGTGTTTTAGTATATATGTATATATATGTATATATATATATAGAGAGAGAGAGAGAGAGAGAGAGAGATAATACACTGCTTTGATGTATTGCTCAGTCCTATGAATGTTCTCTAAGTGATGGTTTTATATTGTGCTTATCAGTGTAGTGCTGTGTCTGATAATTTGCTTGGTACAGCTGTATATTTCCACTGCATTACTTTGGTTCTCTATCAGTATACTTCCTGCTAAACTACTTAAAGCTTACATTCATACACTTTCTTACCATAACTCTCCTCTTATATTTCCCCTATATTCTCTTGCTCTGACTTACTGAGGTCCTTCCTCCATCTGTTTTTTGCATAATAAATACTAACTTTAATGTCTCGATAAAATTTTACAGTTTAGTAGAGTTTTTTTCTTTTATTTCTGAACCTGTAGTCATTACATTTGATCTCAATATTACAGGAGCTCTGCCTCAAGGCCCTACATGTACAAGCTTACTGAAAATGTTGTCATTGTTTAGTGTAAGCATATTTATCATGAATAATTTTGCTCTGTATTAAGTTTAATCAGTTAAATACATGCCTTCCCTGTGATCAAAAGTCTCTGTGGTATAGTCTGTGCACTCTAAGGACCTATTAATAAGTTGGCCACTGTCCCCTTTTGCTTGACCAGTAGATGATACTGCATATGCCAGTTATTTAGTCTCAGGAAATGACAACCTGTTTTACTTCCATCTCTTTGTTAATTGCTGTGTTCTGGCTATAAACTGACACCACTGCATCCACTAACATATAGTTTACCTGAATGGGATAAGTCTTATCACTGACTAAGTATGTGAAGTTGGCTCAGATAAATGTGCCTCACTGTGATTCTGAACATTTCTACATGTTGATACCTCTCTGCATGCTATATCAATTTATACTTGCTCATTCTCCTAAGTAATGTACATCTGTAGTGTTTGAGGCTCAAAACATCAGAGCTGTAGTGGGTTCATCTAGCACATAGTAACATTCCCCAATCTGGTACCTCTGAAGAAAAAAAAAAAAGGTCCATTCTGTCCCTTCTGATCTGGCCAGCGCTCCAGACCTCAAGATCCACCCTGATTCCATTTCAGTGCCCCTCAACTCCAAGTTGAGGAGGTAAAAAAGCAAGCATCTTGCTGCTCTTTATACCACACAGTAAGTGCTGAATTGCTTTAATACTGCAGTTCTGACTGTAAAGACTGTTATTAATTCAGTTCAGAAATGCAAGCACAGAAAGAAAAAAACAGTGCTGCAATTTTTATTGACTGACATCTCCTGATCATGCCCCTTATCATCGTGTACCCTGGTTTTGCTATCCCCTTTGCCCCACCCTAGCTATGCTATTGCCAATATCACTGCTTCCATACTGATTTGCATACATTATCATATTCTTTAGATATATGGCAACCTACACAATATCTACCAGTCTAAGCCTTGTCTTTCCATCACCAACTCTGAATGCATATTGGGAAACTATACAACTCCCTATTGTAATGTAAAGACTCACAATGTTGGGAGCCAAAACACCAAAAAAAGAAATATTCAAAATACAAGAGAAGAATGAAACATCACTTGATTTTTGCAGGGAAGCACGGACCCTGTATCCTGAAATATACAGAACAAGGCCCCATATCCATTAACTTGTATACCTTCTCCAAGACCACCATATGTCACAGATAAAAAGTTGCATTCCGGGAAATGGCAATCTCAGACCTAATATATGCAAGTCCAGATTATTGGTCATTCTGTCTTCACATTTTGTGACTCAGCAATGCGAGTCCTGAAATTTCATATGGTTACTAAACATAAAAGTTCTTATGTACCACAGAAGTTGTTTCTGGATCTTACCCATTATCTGTTCTTGAAAACTGATATTGTTAAGCATCCCAGTGACCAGATTAAGTGTATTAATTTTTATGTCAAGTATGCACCAAATTATGATGAAACCAAACGTTGTAATAACCTAGACTATATAATACAGTAATTATTTAATATAATTGCTGTTATACCTGCTAGTATATCAAGAACACTGTTTAACTAAACCGTCATCAGTACTGGAACATCAGAAAAAGTAGTGCAAGGGTCATTAGTATGCGTACAAGCAAGCAAGTCCTGGGTTCTCAAAAAACACTATCTAAGACAGGGGCTCAGGTGTCTGGTAGCTTTCATGGACTGCTGCTTATGCTCTTACTCAGCTATGTGTTTCAGCAAGGTGCAACAGCCATGCTTTGAAGGTGGGGCTGCCACATCTTGCTCAAACACAGTAGCAGTGGCAACCATCAGCAGAGAGTGGGGTGATGAGAGTTTAGGTGTGGTTTCAGGCAGCCATCAAGAGGGGAACGGGATTTAAGGAATGGAGGAGTGTTTTATGGCTAGGTAGAGTCAGGAAAGCTTACATTTAGGGAGCAATCAGAATTTAAGCTTTAAAGAGTGGGAGAGAAGGTCTAGGATTAGAGTGTGGGAAGGGAGTTTAAGGCTAGGTAGCTGTGTGATAAGAGTTTTAGGTTTAGTCAAGGGGAGGGGATTTGATGGTTAGGCAGCAGATATTTAGCTTTAGGTTAAAGGGACACTATCTCAACTGAAATTTCAGCTACCTGCTTCGGACCGAGATCTAAACATTGCCAATTGCCCTCCCACTTTGTGACATCATTTTTGATGTGCTGGACAAGCCCACCCACGTTATCAGGTTTCTTTAAAAGTTTTCTTTATTCCCTGTCCCAGGTATGCTTTTGTCCGGTAGAATGAAAACTTCTGCTATGTGGCTCCGTGCAGGGTTGCAATCACTGTTATATCCTGCATAGCATCTTTTCCAGACTGCAAGTAATACTTTTAATTATTTATAAATGTAATGTAATTTCAGTTGTTTAAAATATGTGCTGTTGCAGTACTTGTATACTTTAGAAAGGGCAATGGGCAAGAGAGGGAGGTACCATTGGAATGTAATGCAGTTTCGTTACTGATGTTGTGTTTACTATTTTTAAGTTAATAGTTCATTTGATCTTCACTTCAAAAGTACTTTCCTGCTCATTTAATTTTACAAAGTGGTAAGGTGTAGTTATTACATAGTAGAATTTACAGTCTGTGCCAATGTCTAAATGCCGCTTTATAAATGCGGTATGCCGCTTTGTAAGTGGCAGTATATAATGAAATAAGTGAACTTGCAGTTACAATTGCAATAATTTTTTTAAACATTTTGTGCATAGTAAATCTAGTAGCTCTTTGCAGCTTGCTCAGACAGTAAGGTTAATTTTTCACCACTATTATACTGATCGCTAAGTTCTTTGTAATTCATTAATTTTACTGCAGGAAGTAACAATTTCTGCAACGTGCCAGTATATGTCCCCTCTTGATTTTGCATGTGTTCTTTGCTATCATATTTTGCAGAGTACATGAGAGAATGCTGGATTACCAGTTTCATCCAGGGAAAAATTACAGTAATATAATTTTGCTGCTGTTGTGTATTTTTTTTCCATTCTGTAAACTGCTTTGTAAGGTGAAATACTCTGGTCAGTGATAAGGAGCAGAGAGTACTGCCTCCATTGGTGTTCTCTGCCTACATGCTATATTCCTCAGATCTAGTCATTTTGGGTTTCTTTTAAGTTGCTTTGGCTTTTGTCAGTGAAGAGTATGTTGTGCATAAGTAAAAAAAAAAAAAAAAAAACAGTAAAGAAAACAGTATGTGAACCCGGACATGGGCTCCACAAATGCAATAATAATGCAGTTAAATTCAATAGTAATTGTTTTTAGCTTATCTTTTCATGATTGGCTATTTCCACTAGGTTATTTATTTTTATTTTATTTTTTTCCAGGAGAGAATGGCATTTATCCAGTTTGGCACAGGATAACTTCCCCTACCATTTTTGATATGTGCCATGGGATATTTTATATCCACCTGATACAACCAACTCAAGCAGGTATGACCTTGGTCTAACATGTCATCGGAAGGATGGCACACTCAGTGGTGCAACTCCCCCCCCCCCCTTTTTTTTCAGGGGGAGAATGACATTTACCCAGTTTGGCACAAGATAACTTCCCCTACCTTTTTTGATGCGTGCCATGAGATATTTTATATCCACCTGATACAACCAACTCAAGCAGGTATGACCTTGGTCTAACATGTCATTGGAAGGATGGCACACTCAGTAGTGCAACCCCCCCCCTTTTTAGGGGGAGAATGATATTTATCCAATTTGGCACAGGATAACTTCCCCTACCTTTTTTGATACATGCCATGGGATATTTTATATCCACCTGATACAACCAACTCAAGCAGATATGGCCTTAGTCTAACATGTCATCTGAAGGATGGCACATTCAAGAGTGCACCTCCCCCCCTCACCAGTGCTGCATTGCATGGTGTGGGAATAGATCCCACAGCCTTCTGGTCTTCCTTCCAGAACCAAAAGTGCAGATGCTACTTCCTGTGCCACTAACCACTTGTATTCATCGTGACTAAATGCAGCAACTCTTTTCTTCAGATTTACTTTCCATGAATTAGCTGCTTGCAATGATATATACTCAAGTTAAAAAAAATGATCATACAAAACACACTGGTCTTGGGCAGCCCCCATGAAATCAGTTTGAAAGAGAGCCATTCTTGCAGCATATATCACTTGACTGAATGAATGACCTTACTGGCTTTTGTCCTTGAGTCACATATCTGCGGCTGTAATTGTTGTGGATGTATGCATGACTGTGCATCTCTTTACTGATGTGTGCTAGCAGTAACCCTGCCCCTGCCCAAACACCAGCCACATGCATTACTTTAGAAAAAACATTTCTTCAGGATAATACTATACAAGGCACTTGGACACATAATCACACACACAGCACTAAAAATTTTCCCCTTGCACAGCTCTTATTCTAACCCTAACAAGCAAACACGCACATAGACACACCAACCCACAAAACTAACCCATTTAGCTACATAAAACACATTTGTAGCTGCTTCCCACTCAAAATCACGCATGCACAACATAAACTATCCCCTTAGCTAGTAACACTAACCAGCAAACACATTACTACCCCAAAACCAATCCACTTGCCTGTTTTGAAAAAAAAAGATATCTTCTCAGCAACACACACATTTGGAAAACTGCATGTTCAGTAGATCACTAAGCAATTCACTTGGTCAAGCAAAGAACATTTGCCCATGTGAACTGCAAACATGTACAAGCACCCTTTTGTACCTAGTAGGCTAAATGCTAATAGACTGGAAATGTGTAGCAGTGGATTGCCGTGCTAGCAATCATCCAGACACACATCTTCATGCATTTCACAATATTTCTACTTCTGCATTACAGAGCTATATTTTATTTATGTATTTATTTCACATTTGTTAACTGGGTTAGTCCAACTGAGTTTGCAAACAAACCCATTTTCAGTGGAGACCCAAGGGAGAAAAGCCCCAGAAAACATAAGTAAAGATAAAGTGACAATATACAAATAACAATCACAATACAAAATAATTGTAAAACAAAAAAGGTTATTAACTATTTGCATTGCACTGATAGTAAGCAACCCATTTTCAGTGGAGAACCAAGGGGAAAGAGCCCCAAGAAAACACAGCACAAAAATATTAAAAAAAAGTGCAAATACGAAATTATAAAGAGAAAAACAAAAGAAAAAAATTATGAACATTAAGAGTTGCACTGATAGCAGAGGTCTAAAATTTGCCTCATATGAGAGTAAAAACAAAAGGATAATAGTTCAAAAAAGGACAATGTCTAGACGTTGATAGGAAGTGGGGGGAAAAGAATATTGTGGGGAATGGGAGGGGGAGAGAAGGAGGGGGCTATAGTCAAGCTATAGTAGTAGAGCTGAGGGTTTAGGAGGTTAGTTTAAGCAGAAGTTAGATATGTAACTAAACACCATTTTGTGTTACTAAATTTAGCAAAGTGAGCCTTCCACTATGTGGCATTGGAACCATTTTTTAAAGTTTTGTGATTTAAGCAAAAGTTGTTCATCCAAATTATTTATAGCTATGTAACCACAAAAAAAAAAAAAAAAAAACATAAACACGTGTATAATACATAACAGAGACATGCATTTTAGAACTGGGGGTTCGCATAATGGTTAAGGTGTTTACTTCACAGGCAAGAGGTACATGGTTTGATCCTTACAAAGGAAAATTAGGTAAACTTAAAAATGGTGCTACAATGGCAGCTTGCCAATAATTGTTATTATGCTTTCTTTGGCAGCACATGAACTAAAATGAGAATGAGACAGAGAATATTAGCATGGCCCAGAGCAAGGATGACATGCAAATTAAAGAAGCATTCCATGTTTTGGCTTCCTACCCATGTGTAACAGAGTTCCTCCTTAACCCATTTCTAAGTGTAACTTTGACAAATAGTTGTGGAACAGGAATTTCATCCCTGGTTTGGCATCTATGTATCTAATGGACGCAGGCACCTGTAAATGGTTCTTCCTGGCCCCTAATTTTAAATGTTTCATCTCAGAAGCCCCTGCATACACTTATGAAGGTTACCAGCAATTGCCAGAGATTTGGGATGCAATGCTAGGCTTGAAAAGGCTGTTGTGGTCGTTAGCCTAGTACATACCTATGAACCTATATGCATGCACAGATAGATATATATGTGCACGTGTGTGTGTTTATCTATCATTTGTTGATCTCATTAGTCTAATTAGGCCAGTGAACTATTTTTATGTGTGACTCAAGGTTTTATTCATACTGACTAGTATAAAATTGACCAGAGCAGCTGTGGAAATCCCCTACACTTTTGAGTAAGCCCAATGGGGTCTTTTACATCTACCAGTGCAACAACTGACTCAGGCAGATGAGATCTTGACTTACTATCTCATACAAAGCATGACACACTCAGAACTGCATCACCCCCTTTACCTTATGCTACACTGAGGTGTCAGGAATGTAAAATCAATCCAAGCACCTGAATTAGAAGTAGAACCCACTGCTTTCTGATCTGCCAGGATCAAAGATGAATATGTTGCCTGTTGAGCCACTGACACAGGCACCCAATGTGCATGTATATTATATATGGAATATACACACTCTTTTACTCACACCATGTATCTATCTCTCTCTCACACTATTTATGTATACGTGTCTATATTTATTTATATCTATAAATATATGTATGCATACATAGACAGATATATATATATATATATATATATATATATATATATATATATATATATATATATATATATATATATATACATGCAGAGATAAATATAAAATCATCAACCCCCTTTTCCCATTTACTACATGGGGTTGGGGCATTGTATCAACTGTAAGCACCTCTTTCAAGTCAATGCCACTGTCAGACTTTGACAGTCACAGCTGATTGTCACAATCAATATGTTTGCTGAAAGTCTTTATTTCCTTTTGCTTCCTCCTTGAATCTGTAAATCTTCTTCACTAAATCATTTCTGCCTTCTTGCCCATATATTTGAACCACTGTAATTTATTCTCTTGACCTTCTCTGCAATTCAAGCTATTTTTGACTTCTGCTCTGATTTTCTCATTTCTCTCTGTCCTATTTTGACTTCTGCTCTGATATTCTCATTTTTTTTCTCTGTCCCATAGTTTGCACAACACTACCCATCCTAGGCACTTCATCCTCATCTCCTCTACCTTCCTCAACTACTCTGCCTTCACTCTACAAGTTTCAATACCGTTCAGAAGTAACAGTTACACCACTATTTTGTGCAGCATATTTTCAGCTTCTTGGTCATTGTTTTATCACATTACTCTTGACAATTTGTACCATTTGGCAGCAGCCCCTGTAATTCTAGCTTTGACTGTCTCATTCAGACATCCCTTCTCCTCAGCCACCTCTCCCAGATACTTGATTCTGCTAGCCTGTTCCAAATTTTATTTTATTTATTTTTTTATTTTACATTTGTTGACCGGGATAGTCCGACTGGATGCATGTCCATTTTCAGCGGAGGCCCGGGGAGAAAAGCTCTAAGGATAAGCAGATACAGCATTACATATTACAAACAGACTATTTACAGAGATTACATAAGTAAGCAAGTTAAACAAGTTCCACAGGTTAGAGTTAATCCTGAGCGCAAGTCAGGATTAAATTAAATTACACAGTAAACTGGTTAACAGATTTATACACATTCTAGAGAGAGTTAGCCAGGCTTGATACATTGACATAGCTAGTTAAGTGACAAATGTTGTTTGAGTCTAGTTTTAAATTGACCTAAGGTGGAAAGTAAGGTAATATCAGCTGGAAGAGAATTCCAGGATCTACTTACAGAGTTTGCAAAGAGAGAGTCACCGGCTGTGTTATTAATTTTGCTAGTCTGAATTAGTAGTTTGTTAGAGGATCGAAGCGGTCTAGGATTGTTATAGGGGGTGATAATATTTTTAAGTACAGGAGTATTGTCCAGATTATAGAGGATTTTATAGGCCATAATCAGTTGGTTATACTGGATTAGGCTGGGTAGTTCAAGCCACCCAAGCAGATTTAGATTGATGCAATGATGTGTCCTAAAAGGCAGCCCAGTGGCAAACCTGGCAATGTGGCTGTAGCAAATTGAGAGTTTGTTAAGGACAGTCTTGTTTAAATTCGAGAGCAGAGGGGATGCATATAGAAGGGCAGAAAGAAGGTGAGAGCGAACTATGGCAATTTTAGCTGGAGGGGTTAGGAAGGCTTTTATTCTGTAAAGTGACCCTAGTTTTTTTATTGATGGTTTTGATAGTTTGGTTAACATGTAGATCGAATTTTAGATTATTATCTATGATGACTCCTAATAGTTTTATAGAGGAGTCAGGGCAGATTATTGTGCCATCATTTGAATTTATGGTAAAGGTGAAAGTGGTAGACCTATGTGTTGGTGAAAATAACAGCATTTTAGTTTTTTGGGGATTTAGGATCAGACGACATTCAGAAAGCCAGTTTTTCTGTTGTATTAAAGGTGGTCTGGGTAGCTGACCATAGCTCTATTGAAGATGTGGCCGAGCAAATCAGAGTAGAGTCATCAGCATATTGGATACAGCTGACGTTTGGGATGACAGTATAAAGATCGTTAATGAAGATGGAGAACAGCAAGGGCCTTAGAGTATAGAACCTTGTGGTACTCCAAGGGTGTTCGGTAGAAGGTTAGAAAGTTTGTTCTGCAGAGGACAGCCTACTGCTGACCATTCAGGTAGGATTGAAACCATTGAAGGGCTCTAGTATCTAGACAGAATGTTTGCAGTGTGTGGATTAAAAGTTGGTGATGAACCATATCAAATGCCTTGGAAAGATCCAAGAAGAGGGCTGAGGATATATAATTATTGTTGCGATTATGGTTTATGGTGTTGGTAAAGGCTAGGAGGGCTGAAGTAGTGCTGTGATGAGGACGGAAGCCATGCTGAGTGTCTGCCATAAGGTGATTCTGGATTAGGTGGTGCATGAGTTGTCTATGAATACATTTTCCATAATCTTTGCAAGTGGAGAGAGTATAGCTATTGGCCTATAATTGGAGAATTCAGTAGAGCTGCCTCCTTTGTGAAGTGGGATTACATAGGATATTTTCCAGATGGAGGGAATTTTAGCTTCTACTATGGTTCGATTGATTAGTATTGAGACGGGGTAAGCAATAACATCAGCTGATTTTTGTAGGTACTCAGCAGGGAGTTGATCTTCAGAAAGTGTAGTGGGTTTTAACTTTTTGATCAAGGTATGGATAAGAGAAGTGGCGACTGGTTGGAAGTTGAATGTGAGTAGGTTTCTAGGGGTGCTACTTTCAGGACCAGGGGAGCTAGTAGGTAGTTGGCTAGCTAGGGCTTGAAATGTCTCAGTAAAGAATCGGTTAAAACTGTCAGAAACCTCTTCAGGGGTTTTATCAATAGTAGCAGCAGGGATTGGGGTTGAAGTTTGTCCAGGATGTAGTAGATTATTTAAACCTGCCCAAAACTTCTGAGGGTTATTTTGATTTACTGTCTGTAAATTGCAGTAGTATTGTTTTTTGTCTTGTAAAATGGATTTTTTAGTTTCAATTCTGGATTGCCTGTATTTAATGTGATCCTGGGGGTCTTTAGAAGAACGCCATAAAGCCCATGCTTTGTTTCTAATGGTAATTTTGAGTTTAGACTCTTTAGAAAGCCATGGCACAGTTTTTGCCTTTGTTCTCTTTGAACGAACAGGTGCATGCAAATCAAGGATCTCAAGGAATTTGTTGTTAAAGTATGCTACTGCTGGGGGAGGTGTTTTAGAACAGACCAATTGCATGAGTTTAGTTCTTGTTGAAATTTGGCAGGGTCAAAGCTTTTATTGTTTCTAACCTTTCTGAGTAAGGGTTGTTGGGAATTAATGGCTTTGTGCTTAATTACATATGTGAGAAGGTGATCGCTTAGGCCATCAGGGAGGGTACCAGAGGTGTACAGTTGGGGGTGACTATTTATGAGTATCCAGTCAAGTATGCTTTCTTTTTGGTTGGGTT
Organism: Protopterus annectens; assembly: GCF_019279795.1. Taxonomy (NCBI): domain Eukaryota; kingdom Metazoa; phylum Chordata; order Ceratodontiformes; family Protopteridae; genus Protopterus; species Protopterus annectens. The sequence continues at coordinate 66,966,744 of NC_056730.1, forward strand.
TACCTATCCTGGTAGGGGTGGATATGATTTGTGTAAATGCATGCAGGTTAAAATGTCCCCTTATATCTCAATTTCTATCTCAGTTTTCAGCTTCTTCTCATTTCACCATTTGCTACCATGTTAATTGTCTTGACTGTACTCAGTTTAATTCCCTAAGCCTAGAATTTTGCATTTCAGTCATTTGCTAAAGTTTGTTTTCAGGGTGCGAGTAATGCCACATCATCTGCACACACGCCTTTCTTGATCTGTCCCCTCCAAACTGTTTGCAAATATTGTCTGAACAGTATGAACAGCAGTGGGCTCAGAGATGACCACTGCTACACACCCACTCTCACTGGGAACCCCTGTCACACTTCCTTTTTCTGCAAACCACTTTTATACACTCACGGAGTGGGGGTGGGGTAGTAGAAACAGTTACACTTGAATTGGACTAGAGAGGAGCTCTGCTTCACATGGATGAGAAGCCTGTTCCAGAGAAGGGTTAGTCTCTGAGATACATAGCTGTCTCTCCAGCATGACTTAGTCATATCACAGGCAGTGTTTAAGTCTTTACAATAGGTAATACTGGTCCTGTTTGCTTTGCAGATATGCAGGAGTTCCTTCAGAGTGGGCCTTGTATGCTAGGCATAGATATCCCCTCAACAGCCTGTATGAGACAGACTAGAGAGATAGGGCCTTGAGGCAGTCTGCATAGGACATGTTACTTATGCCCTATATTCTTTTAGTGAGGAACCTCTGTGGTTGTTCCATTTAGCACTGCCTGGTTAGGTACATACCAAAATGGGCATTGCACTCGATGCATCTGATGAATGCCAAATACAGTGAAACAATGACTTCCTTGGCCTAGATGTCATATCTTTGTTTATAAGTTACATAACATAGAATGACTTCCTCGATAAATGCCTGGGAGGGAAGTGGTCACATCTTTCCCGGTTCTTTGTTGCCGGTGACCCCTGCAGAGGGTCCTACAGAGAACTGAAAGAAGTGACCACTTTCGCAGATTTTAATCACGTTGTGCCAACCTCAACACTTTCATTCTTCTTTCATTTAGTTCAGCTATAACTGTTTTTGTGTCTATCTTTTTATTCTGAAGCATTCCACTCTAAAGTAGCATTTTAGTCGACTCTGGTCCGATTAATACTCTTTTTTTGTTAATTGGTGACTGCATGAGGCTGCCCACTAAAGTGTGCTAGCCTGTGTAAATCGATTTACTGTTTGCTTGTTGCATTTCTGTGTGCTTTCCTGAGAAAACAAAAACAAAAAAAATGCTCCTTATTTTCCATGGCCACTTTCGACCTAGTTTGGA
>NC_056730.1:66968549-67066049 GCF_019279795.1 Protopterus annectens
TTAAATACTTAATACAATGGCTACTTACTCAGTACTGGGGCATTTGCCATTCCATGGGCCTCCTGGATCCACTGGTCCAGTTGATCCTCCTTAGGTTGCTTCAGGTCAGAGTAATGGTGCCTGACCTGATCACCAGTCCGAGGAACACCAGTGGCACTGGTGAGATCACGAGCTAGACAGTTCCAGGCCTCCATTTTGTATTGGGTGCCCTGGTACTAGCCCTGCAGGAGTCTTTCCTCATGATTGTGGACAAAGAGCCAAACCATTACTTTGGTCTCCTCAATGCCCCAATGTTGCGCTCGAAATCGAGTGCTTTCTCCAACACCGGCCATGCTGACTGCAGAAGGGAGCTACAGCCAGTTATGGCAAGTATTCCCACCTGTGGAGCTTACATATGCCTCAATTCCCACACTTATTTGTGATTGGCCAGTTTTGAAAAAACTCAGCTGTAGGCACACCTGCTAAGCTGATGTTAGCAATGTTTAATATTCCTTTGATAGATATGTGTCTGTTGAAAGTGCATGGTTATGAAATGCTGTCATGGCTTAGTGGTTATGTACTGTGACTGTAGTGCACAGTATCCCGAGTTTGAGTCCTGTCACTGCTTTTTATTTTCCTACTGGCCAGACATGAGGTACAGTAAAGGAGGTGTGGCCGTGTTTAGCCGACTTTGCTCAATTTTGCTTGACTTTGCTCAATGTTGCTCGATGTTGCCTGACGTTGCCCGACGTTGCTCAACATTGCCCACATGTTCTATTTGCGCTAGTTTGTGCGATGCACAGCTCCGCGCAAAGACATTGCGCTAGTTAACGCAGTGCTCAGCCATGAGCAATTAAATATAAATATGCTCAATACTGGTAAAATATGCTTAGCAGTGCTTTATATTGCTTAAAATAAGTTACTCATGCATCAGTATGCATAACCATTTCACCTTCCTATATATGTGTATATATATATATATATATATATATATATATATATATATATATATATATAATTCATTCACTACTACATATAACATTTCAATGCTTTTTACAAAACTTTAAATAATACATGTCAGGAAATATTTTTGTATACAGATTTCCAACAGAAAATGAAAAGTGTAGTGGTGGAACTCGAACCAGGAATGCCTCCTCTTTGTGCAAAGGCTCTAACCACTACGCTATCACTATTTTGCTTAATTTGCATATATTTTTCTTATTATCCTCTTCGGTGTCTAAACTGCTAACTGTAGCTAAGCAATGGGCAAACACGCGCAAACAAGCGCAAATACGGGCATCTATATCGGAAATGAAAAAAAAAGCATTTCCTTTTAATTTTTATATTTGTACGGGGTTTACTGTATGGGGAAGTTTAGTGTTAGAATGTACACATGTGAGCGGACTCGCTCATGTAACTAGACATTCCCGAGTTTCAAACTTGCAGGGGTATGGATTTTTGGACTGATCGGCAGTCCGACCCGCCCCCTACACTCGTCCATGCTCCGTGTTAGTTTTTAGAGTTGAGGCAGCGCGCCCTCATTAATATGCATGGCACGCTGCCATCTTACTTTTAGACTGACTCTTCTGTATAAGACTAATTTAGTCTTACATGGAAGATTAGTGAATCCTGGGAAACATCTGGCATGCTGTTGTAAATATTTCCCAGTTTTCCTTGTGTCATATTCTGATCAGCCAATATAGAAGTTAACCAAGGAAAAGGGGAGTTATTTGAAGCCCTTCCCTTGTGTATCACTTTTGATATTAAATTATCTTTTAGCTGGAAGTATTGCCACCAATACAGGATGAGAGCAGGGAATTTACATCTCAAGTGTTCCCAGGTGTAGAAGATAGAAAGCTTCACATCATATATATCTAAGATATATAAGACTACAGCCACTACTCAATTGCTCCACCATAAACTTTAATACCCAAGTGATTCTATATAAATGTGCTATTGATAACAGTTTGAGGCCTTTTTCCTCTTAGCCCTTCTGCCATCCTTTTTAAATACAGCTCTAGTACCCCAGGGTCCTACATTTTGAAAAAGAGTGTGGCTACCTGATATATTTTTAAGACAGCATGCAAATGGAGTTCAGATAAAAGCAAATAGGCCTGCTTGACTTTCTCATTCTGATATAATAAAACCATGGCTGCTTTACCATATTCTAGAAAATTAGGAATTCCAAACTCCCCACTTTGTTCAGTACATACATGTTTTTCTTACTGATCCTGGGCCTCCTACCTTCCCATGTGTAGTAAAAATAAGTTTATTGTTCTTGTTAATATGTGGAGAGAATGTGTTATGGAGAAGATGTTTTAATATAAATATGGCGAAAATCAGGAAGAATAAACATTTTTATTGATATGACCCTAATAAGAAACTGCAAATGAAGCCTCTTCCACTTACTTATAGACATTAACATTTTTCCAGAACAGTGAACAAATTTAACTCAGACCATTTGTTTATGTCAAGATTGATTCTAATGCCCAGGTACACAACTTCTTGGGCTTTTGTAATGGAGTGTTCCCTTCATCTGGAATAATTTTCCTGCTCTGATATGGTCGTGGGAAAGAAAGGTGATCAGTTTCTATTGACTGAAAGCCTGGTGGGTCTGGAAATTTTGTCCAGAGCATTAAGGATAGAAAATATGTGTGCAGCTGGATTGTTCAACCAGATTATGCAATCATCAGCAAACCATGTGGCCAAGGGATATAAACAACTTTTAAGAGAGATGTGTACTGCTGCATATTTTAACTGCATGAATTTGTCAATCGCAGATACCAATAAGATAAAAATGAGTGGGGATTGAGGGAACCATTGTCTGTTACCCCTGGATAAGGTGGCATTGGATGATAGGATTCCATTAGTGTAAATTTGTGTTATGAGGTTATTATATAATAGTGTTACACCTCTATCAAACTCTTAGGGGGAATTCCATCACCTCCTATAAAAATGTCCAATGAGTTGTGTCAAATGTGTAATGGAAATCTGTTAATAATGCCCCTTCTTTAGTTGACAAATTCTTTACACATTTAACTAACCTCTAATTATATTTGTTCCTCTGATAAGTCCCATATGATTTTCAGGTATAATTTGTCATTTTAATTTCTCCAGTCTCATTGCTAAAACCTTAGCATATATTTTCAAATCAATATTCAACAGTGAAATTGCTCTATAGTTATAAGCTATTAGCCAATCTTCAGGAGGTTTGGGGAACATCAGAATGCTTGCCTGAGTAATACCCTGGGGGAAACTTTTAATTAATAGGACCTGATGATAAAAATGTATGAAAGGCAAACTTCCTTCCTTCATAAAAGTCTTACAGAAATTAGTTGAAAGCCTGGACTTTCCCTTTTCTTAAAGAATCAATGGCTGCTTTAATTTTATTGGATCTTCATGTGTTCTTTTAGTGTTTGCATTAGTCCAGTTGAGATGCCTGCTGGTAGAATGGAAGAAATAAGAGACCTGACTGCATTTTATTACCCTGATCTCCAAAAATCATAGTACATTCCTCTGTAAAAACATTCTTTATTTCTCATAGGTCTTTCAGAATAATCCCACTGGTGTTCTATATTGCCATAATATAGGAGTTACTAAAATGTCCTTTACACTTACATGCAGTCTATTTATTGGAAGCAATGCCACAGGCCAAATGGAATAATTTTTATCTTTCCCATTATTCATGCACCTTCTGGAATTAGATTTGCTTAATTTACCATTTTATATTAATTTCCTATAAGGCCTCTTTTTCTCTACAGCTCCATGGCTTCTACCTCTTATCAAGTGTTTGAGCTTTCCAGGCAGTGTTTTCATTTTAGAGATTGGAATAATGTTTTGCTGGGTCTATATTTCTTTAGCAAACTGTCTGCACTTCAACAACTCCTAATATGAAATATATTTGTAGTACACGTCTATGTCACATCGTTGAACGCTTTAAATGTCAAACTCCTCTTCGTCGAACCCTATTGGTTAAAACTTCATCCATCAAACAGTCGTTTAAGGTAAACTGTGTCCCACCATAACAACTTGGCCTACCTACTGAATGAATCAAAAACATCACTGTTTAAAACCCACCCTTTTGGGGAGGGCTGTGCCCCCCACCCCCTAACTAAATATACCAACTCCGAGATCGCATCGCGCTGCAGTGAGGAAAAGGGCTGATTCCTGATAATGGCCCACTCATTACTTATCATGGGAAAACATTTGCTAAAAGGATCTTTCAATGGATGAAGACTTTGCCAAATAGGGTTCAATGAAGAGGCGTTCGATGATTAGTGAGTTTGACTAAATGAATTAGACCCTATTTGTACTATGGAACAGGTATTGATCCCAATGGGAAATAACTCAATGCAATGCGTTTTCCTTGAATGGGGGATCAAACTTCTATTGAAAGGCCTGGTGATAGTTTGGTCTAAGGATATAGAATAGTGTAATCATTGAATGATCTGACAAAGCATTGGGTTGTACCTCAGATGGCATAACTGCAGGCAATGAAACTTGGTTCACCAAGAAATCTAATCATCTGGTTATTACCATAGCATAAAATGTAAATTCCTCTGCTGTAGGATGACAAATTCTCCAGACATCAGCTAGATGCAAATCTATCATTAACCCTTATATTGTCCTTGTGTGTCTATGGAGCTGAATGGTGCCACTAGGAATCCTGTCCATCAAATGGTCCACAGGAAATGCTGCCTACAATAATACCTTCCAAAGGCTTATATCCAGACTCCAATTTTCACCCTAGCTGCTGCAGTGGGTTTGGGTTATCTCTGTTGGGGATGTAGAAATTGGCTAACTGCAAAGGGCCTTGAGATTTAGACAATTTTAATAAAATCCATCATCTCTGCTCACCCGTGTCTACCAATATCACACCCCATCAAAGCTTTTTGCAGATAAGAATTGTGACCTCCGTCTTCGCAGACATATCACATATCTGGCTCCCTTCCATTTGCAAATGGTTAGCTCAGCTGATTTCTTTTTAATTTTAATCTACTTGAGAAAGGCCACCTGCACCTTTAATTTATCCAAAGTACTGAGGATGGCACCAGCTTTGATTATAGATGAGGCACCTTTGACATTGATTGTGGATAAGGCACCTTTGACATTCAAGGACATAAACATAATATCACTGCTCACAACTAACCTGTGCTGCCTCACACTAAGTTTATATCCTTTCTAATAAATTACATTATGTCTATGCAGGGCTTGCTTTGTACCCAACACTCAAACTCTATGATCACATTATATAAAGACCTCAGAAACTGGTTTGTTGCAACACTTAAATAGTGATGGTGAACTACCATACTTAAACAAACAAAACACACATAAAAAAATGGGTGCACTTCATTTTGTCAAAAACACAAACAATCAAATCCTTATTTGTCAAACTCAATAAATCAAAAGCTAAAAGTGACGTTTTACCCCTCCTACCCTAATACATAACATCATTAATATTTTTATGTGAGAAAAGAAAATGTCTTCTACCTCCATACCTAGATAACTTGTGTGATGACAGTAAACACTTTTCGTCTTGCAATAATTCCACTAGTAAAGGAGTCAGTGTCATATAAGCATTGCAGAGTGTTGTTTAAATACCCATAGATATAATGAAACCCTTACCTTAATATAGCAAAACAATTATAAAATGTGAGCATTTTGTAAAACAACAAACAAATCTCAGAGTATTATATTTCAGGTCTAACTTGTTTTGCACACAAGATAATACAATTCTCATCCACATTTTCTGTAAAGTCTCTCCATGACCTCTCAATTTCATTAACTTCAGACACAGAGAAGGACATATCTACCATGTTTCTTACTCTTTTGGGAGAGCCAAGGGTCCAACTCTGTTATGGCTGAGAATTGAATTATTTGACTTATTGTTTCCCATTAGTAGCTATCTATAGGGTTTGTCCTTCTCATTTCTTTTATCTTTGTCCTATTATTTATTTTGTTGTTGAAGCTTATGTAGAGATTTGAAGGCTGATCTGTCTCTTTTCTAAATGATCCAAGGATGGTTTCAGGTCCCCTGTGAGAACCTGGGCATTTGAAGTTTTACTGTGACCCATAATGTCCTGTAAGAAATTGTCTATCTCCAGAAGGGAACACAATGTGTTAAATTATTTTATGTACTACTTACCTTCACTGTCTACATACTTTTAGAGCAGTTTCTACATATTGTTTAATGCATACACATATCTCCAAATGGGAATCATAAAATATAGGTTGTTACAGCATAATCATTTTCCATTAGGTAGTGCATAAAAATTATTTTTGTATTCTAGGGCTTAAACAAAAATTAAGGCACAAATGTATTTTGACGATAATGTATTGCTAAAGCTACTTCATTAAAATCCTATTCAAAAGGCTCTGAATATTTCAAATGAGGCTTCATTGTTCATTCAGCTTTTTAACACACACTGTTTAAAATTTGTATGCCAGTCCAACAAAATAATAAAGTACAATGAAGAGGTTACTTCATAAGTGTGAGACTCTCTAGAAGCCCATTAGTTTGTGAAATTCAACAAATAAAGTGATGGAATCACCAAAATGGTTGAAATGCAGTAGTCAGTTGCATCATGTGTAGTTAGTGCTTGAAAATCACATCTTTTATTAACTGCCTGAAATTACTGACCACTGATTATGGGCACTTTTTAAAGCAATGTAATATTCTTGAAATCAAGAAACAAATTCTGTATTTTGCTGATGCAGCACCATAATTGAAGGATGCATAGCCTACAATCCAGTCCTAAAGAACCTGTTGCACATCTGTAAAGCAAATAGCATCAGGGACACCAGATCCATAGGTTCATAGATTAATACTATGCTAACTGCCCTTGTGGATCATTTTTAAGCCTAGCCAATTTCCCAGTGTGTGAATCAAACACTGCACCTTGTATTTGTAAGGTAAATACCTTAACCATTATGGCAACCTCCTACCCCAAAAGAAGCGGATACTTCTATATTAGAACCATAAACATCACCACACAAGCTAATTGCAATAGTCATTTGAGCCACACAAGCTGCTTAAATTAGTACTATGGTATCTTTCTTTGCAAGCCATTCCAAGCCCAGACAATTACCCCATGCAAGAATCAAACCCTGCACTTTGTGCCTATAACACATGTGAACACTTAACCACTATGCCAACCTCCCACTCTCCAGTGTCTTAAACCTTGCCTGCAATATAAATAGGACATGCTGGAATATCTCAGAGGTCCCCTTCTCTGAAACAAGACTTCCATCTATGTGAAGCAGCATTTATCCCTGCACTTATACAAGCAAAACTTGGATCAGTGGATGGGAAACAATAAATATACCCCTGTCCTGTCATCTATGTCTGTATTAGAAAGAGGAAGCTTGTAGATGTTTGGCCACCTATGCCTAAGTATACATATATATATATATATATATATATATATATATATATATATATATATATATATATATATACACCCCCACAAAACCCGTGGGAACCAATACCTAACAAATTTTATTGGGAAGCATGGCTAGGTTTAAAAAGGTCCCTCGGGTTGATATTCCAGTATTCTGCTGTGATATTATAATAACAAATGAAGTTAAATATTTATGTTGCCTGTATGTAATGATTACTTTTCACTGTCCAGGATCAGAGGACAGTGCTTGTTATCTCTTGTTAAAGTTGTTTTTTCTTTTTTTGTTCATTATTGAGTTGCAGAGAACGGTGCTTGTTAAAATATTATAATTTATATGTTGATTCCTATGAGAACAGTACCTTTGAAGACAATTTACTTGTAAAATGATTGAACAGCCTTCAGATCTACAGACATCGGAAGTTGTTTGTTGGAGGTCGTAGTACTTTGTTTTAATAATAATTATTATTATTAAGAGTAGCTATTAGTTCTCACTGTTGATTACTCTTAGTGACACAGACTACATTGTTCTTCATGTTAGAATCATTAGTGTGGCCTGTGTCATTTTATTTAAACTAATGTTGCATATCACTGAATGCTCTGCCTGCCTCTATTCTCTGCTGTTTTGTGGATTATGGCAGTTTCCCTAACCAATGGTTCCTGAGGGTTCCTATGTTCATAGATACTTACTAGACTATTGATCTGTGAGGAACTTTAGAAATCTAGTCATGCATTCCCATGAAGTTTTTAACCCTTATATTTTTAAATACAAATAATCCAGAAGTGAGTACAACATTTACATGTTGCTAAAACTATAGCAACATGTATAAGCTATAGAGTTTGCCATAACTGCTGATCAAAGAGTAAATTTTGGATAGCCTTTCTGCTTCTGGTGGAAATATATTTTATTTGCTGTTTGCAACTGCTTGATGCATACCTTCTTTTCTGTTCAGCCTATATCTGCCATGATATGAAATTGGTAAGGTGCACCTGGGGCTGCTATGATTAGAGATTCTACAATTCAATTTCAGACATGCCATGCATGATTCCTTGTTTCAGTGACCTTTTTCATCTCTTGGCTCCAGCTATGCCCCTATTCTTTCCAGACTGTGCCTACCACAATGTGGCTTTAATGATACCACAGTTTGACTTTAATGATGATCGTTTAGTTTTGCTGTAATCAGAGATTGGCATCTACCTTTTAAAGATCCAGTTTTAGACATGAAATGTAAGCTTTTTCCTTCCACTATTCAATGGCATCTCTTCGCTGTAGTTAATATCTGTGTTGCATGACATATATATTGCCAATGCCTGCTATCAAGAAAAATTCAGCACAATTAAGCTATCTCATTAGTATTGATAACGTACAGTAGCAGGTGTTTTGTGTGTGTGTGTGTGTGTGTGTGTGTGTGTGTGTGTGTGTGTGTGTGTGTGTGTGTGTGTGTGTGTGTGTGTGTGTGTGTTGGGGTGTTGCTACATAAAAATGAATGCAGATAATACATGAAAGGTACTGCCCTATGACAAAGTTGTGCTATAATATTTATTTCCTTCATTGCATTTCTACAACTGACAGAGAAAGCAGCAGTGACTTGCACAATACCTATTGATGCATACTGGTTAGAACATAAGGAGAGGAGATGAGGCATTTTGCCTTGCACTTAATGTTAATGAAATAGCAAGTTGCATCATTTGAAAAAGGCTGTGAACAATAAAGCCTGTCATTGTATTCCTGAATGCAAAAAATGGGATATGGATTTTCAGCAATACAGGACTTTTGAGGGATAACAAATAATATCCTGCGATAACCTTATGAGGGGCAGCAACATAAAACATAACACGGAAGCTGCATGAATGGCACTGTTGTATTAGACAGTTGTCTTTCAATGTTTATTTCATTTCTTGCATTTGCACAATAAATAGTAAAGGTGTGCACTGTATGTTGGTCTCAAGTTAGGAAACAGATTTTACAGGGTATAATTAGTATTAAATTAATTACAAACTTGTGTTCTTGAAATTTAATTTTGGTGATGATAGTTTTTACTGCATATACAGTGGTTAGTTTACTTTATTTTCTTAATTGGGACTGATAAAGTTTTACATTAGAGTTTCTGATAGGATAGAGAAATGATGCATATAAGACACAGATGAATCTGTTGATAATATGCAGAGGTATTGCATAAATAAAAATGTGTATCATTAAATGAGATTTGTGGATGTATTACTCTGTCTAAGTAGATTAGGTGATACATTGATACCAAGATAGATAGCAAGCTAAGTAGATGGCTAGATAAGATAATGTGTGTGTGTGTGTGTGTGTGTGTGTGTGTGTGTGTGTGTGTGTGTGTGTGTGTGTGTGTGTGTGTGTGTGTGTGTGTGTGTGTGTGTGTGTGTGTGTGTGTGTGTGTGTATATGTGTGTGTGTTTGTGTGTGTGTGTGTGTGTGTGTCTAAAGATAGATAGATAGATAGATAGATAGATAGATAGATAGATAGATAGATAGATAGACAGAGATGGATAGATAGATATACAGATAAATATATATATAGCTAGATAGATAGATAGATTGATTGATCTAAGCTTCCACGCTTTTCAAGCAGGAAGGAGGAAATAATGTAAGGTAAAAGCCCCTTAAATGTGAGCTTAGTAGGTTTGTCTGTGTCCTTACCTTTAACCATATGGGGATTTCTGTGAATAAGTCCCAAAATCTCTGAAAATGGGTGCTTATAAGTGTTTCTGTGACTGCTCTTCAACTTAAATGCAACATTTGGTGGAGAAATGTAACAGGCAATTTTACAATTTTTCAATCCCTTTCCCATTAGCCATCCAGAAAGTTCTAATTAGTGTTGCAGATAGAAAGGAACAGTAGCAGAAAAGGAATCTTGAAAAGCCTTGTTATAATATATAACCTGAAAAATGAGCAGTTGAGTGTTTATGACTGCAGTCCTTTGCAACTCTGAAGACATACCACTGTGAAGTGTAACTTGTATCTATCTGCCTTTGTAAGGACTACAGCTGCTGTGTCCAGCTTGAAAGGGATGATATTATTAAAACCTTACCAAAGGTTATCACAGCTATTGGGGAACCATCTAAGGCAAATGTTTAGCATTTCCAGTATGCAGTAATTTAGTTTTCAGGAAAGACGTGATAGCAGATGTTCACCACCAAAGCCTTGCAAGAACAGGTTGTCATAACACCTTACCAGATAACTTCCATAATCAGTCAGACACCTGAAGTCCCAAGAACCAGTCAACTATTAAAGAGAAACAGGAAGCATACAATGATACCGAGGCCCATCTTCTGGTGTTCAAGTGGCATGCAACAAGAGAACTGGTCCTCATCTGAATGGAACAGAATTTAACCGGTATATGTTACAGGAGACTCTCTAAAATCCTGCATGCATATGGAAGATATATATTACTAAAAACTGAGAATCAGAACTTATATCTGAAGATGAACCAGTGGAATGTGGCCAGGTTGACTGTTTGGCCTCTAGAAGTGTAGAACCTGCCTTTTTCTATTGTGTGATTACCAAACCTATTAAATGTACTATTTTTGCAGATGGAAAAGAATTAACAGGGATTATTGGGCTCGAAAAGCATGATTACTTTAGTTAGAACAGAATATGTGTGAAAGCATAAAACTACTAGCAGCCAGGAAACTGAATTAATATGTGTGCATGAAGACACTAACTATTCTAAGTAAACTACCACAATCAGAAGCTTTTTCACCTAATATAGTACAATACATGACACTGAGGCTGGACTTTCTCCATTTCAAAGTGATATGGAAAATATGGGAGGAGGGAAGAGTACCAAAACCAAATGTATTGTCAAAGATACACGACTCCAATAAAGGATAAGGCACAGAAATTGAAATCTTCAAAAGTCAGTAAGCTTTAGATATATATGGAAAATAAACATGAAGCCATGTCTGACCAAAGGATTCTGTTGGGTAATATGGAAAGAGTCAGTACACAGTCATACAGGGAAGGGATCACAGTTAAGAATAACCTACATAAAATGCCAACAGACATTGGATAGCACCTTGGTGCAGCGGTTGCATTGCCACCTCACAGCAAGAGGTTCTACAGTTCAATTCTCAGCTGGGTGCCTTCTGTGTGGAGTCTGCATGTACTCCTTGCATCCAAATGGGTTTTCTCCGGGTACTCCGGTCTCCTCCCATGTTACAAAGACATGCATCTGAAGCATTTCTCCCTGGGCATCCACTGAAAATTGGTTCATTCCAAGTCTGACTTTCCCAATAAAAACAAATATTAAATGCTAAATAAAACAGTCAAAGTACTAGAAGTCAGTACATAGATTGATGAAGATGTGTGTATAGTTGTAATAATGGGAATAGATGAAGAAACTCAGAAAGAAGCAAAGACGTCCTACCATAAGCAAACAAAAAAGAAGGTAAACAGACAAAGACCAAATCAGAAAACCAAATAAGTACACAAGAACTCTACATGTAGAAGAAGTAGGAATAAGCAGCAGACAGAAAATTTACAAGCTCCCCAAATCAATGAGAATTAAGTTAATGAATTTTCCTTTCTAAATTAGGAGTTAGGTGAAGGAGAGCAAGCAGTACCTGTCATTTGCATGAGATTAAGCTACACCCTCCTCATACTATGTCAGGCTAAGGATGAGAGCAATGCTGACCCAGCTAATCTCCAGATATGCTGTTTCAATTAAACAAGCCCAAGGAAAAGACGGCTATCTAAGAAGGGTTAGAGAAAACACTGCAATAACTGAAAGAGATATCCCCTGATCAGAACAGTTCTTTGTACCCGTATTTTTTAAACAAGAAATATCTTTAATGAATTATCACTTATGACATAGGCAATTTATATAAATGAAAACAAACCATATTGACATATTTTCAGTTGGAAACATTATACATCACATGTAATCTTCTATGCAGTTATCAATTGAACATGACATAGCTCATTCAATTCCTACCTTCTCTTAAGCCTCATTCCTAATTCAAAATCAGTATTCTACATGTATTGCTCCCAAAAGTCTCCTTTTTCTACATAATATGGCCCTACTCTTTTCTAAAGATCCCACTTCCATTTTTGTATCTCTGTTATCATTTTCACTACTTCTAGTACAGTTAGTTTAGAGTGTGATTTCCATTTTCTAGTAATTGCTCTTTTGGCAGCCACCAGAATTAAACTCAGCAAGGCCTTACTATGTTTAGACAATTCTAATTCTGTATCGCAGCTCAAAAAATAATTTCCTTAGTTACACCAATTTGCACACCCAGTATTTCTGACAGAGTAGTCTGTAGGGGATTTTTACAGTCTGCCAGCTCATTGCATTCCCAAAAATATGTTCCCAATTATCTCTTTCCTCCCCATATCACCTCCAACATTTGCAGTCTACCTAAGGAAAAATTATTTAGAGTCTGCTTGGGTTATAAAAATACCTATTCAAACACTTCCAAATAAAGTCCTACATTTTCTAAACTTTGTTGCATATTTGGGAGCCATGCCTACTGTATATCCTCCCATTCTTTCTTGCTGAATTACTTATCCAGCCTCCATTCCCAATCCTTTCTAATCTCTTCTGATTGATTCCTATAATTATCATGCTATATTTTATATGCTGTACTAATTATCCTTTTTTAACAGCAGCTTCTGTTCTAGATTCTACTAAAAACTCAACCAGTGTTGGTCTTTCACTTAGGAATCCCTGGTTCTTTCTTCTTAGCCTATACTCTGATATCAATCCTTGATAGGGAAGGCAGTCTCTAGCCTGAAGTACAAATGTATTCTTGGCCACTTCCCATTCTATTACCTTTCCCTCCCTAATTATTTGCTCCCAATGCCTTGGTTCCTTTGCCAGTTTTCTACGGTAAATTCTATCGCTCTTGCCTACTCCCTTTACCCCTAATTGCAGTCATCTCTATCAGCAGAATCTCCTTTCTCCATTCCCATATTGGCTTAGTTCTTAAAATACTTCCTGCTATTTAATGCATATAATATTATACATGGTTACTGCTATTCCGCTTAAGGATCTGCACCCAGAAACCCAGTATCTCCTTATTTCTTAGCTTCCCTCTTGTTTCATCATCATCCCTTTCCACTTTGAATTATAGCTTTCTGCTTGTGCTATGTATATAAGCCGTATCTGTGTATCTCTGAAATACCCCTTCAAATCAGGTAATCCGAAACCACATTGTTCTGTTGGAAGGATCACCTTATCCCATTGCCATCTTCACCTCCCAGATAAAATCCTTCAGCTCTTTATTAATTTACAATCCACAACTTCTCCTCTGGTTGATAAAAACATGCCTGACCTGTGGATAAAACTAAAGGGACTAAAAGCATTTTCATTGTGTGTGGCTTGATACTCATATTCATAAAACAGAGATTCCACTTTCTAATTTTTTAGTGTATTTTGTTTAGTCTCTTCCCACATATCCTTAGTTGCAATAACAGAATCTTTTTAACCTATACTCCTAAGTACTTCATTTTATTATTCCCCATAAATATGGGTATCGATGAACCAATTTGCGTGTGGGTACATAGTTTACAGCTATTGCCTTTATTTTATATTCAGTGATTTTGTATCACAAAAGTATTTGAAACTGTCTGAGAATGTTCTACAATACTGAAATGTCCATTTCTGGTTTTATCAGGCAGAAAATAATATCATCTGCAAATAACGACAACCTTTCTTGATTACCATACCAATTATATCCTTGAATTTCTGAATCCCTTATTTTCTTTGGATGTTTCTAAATATAATGCAAATATCAAAGAGGACATCTTTGCCTGGTTCCGCTGATCAAACAGAATTTATCAGAGAGGAACCCCCTACTTTAATTTTTGTCTCTAATCCCTCATACATCCTCTTAATTAACTTTAATATTGTGTCAGTAAATGCAAATGCTTCCTTTGTCCTACTCATAAAACCCCAGCTTACTCTGTTGAATGCTTTCTCTGTATCATGATCCACCACCAACAATGGTATTTTCTTACATCCTGCTTCCCTCTGGATCATCATCACTCTATTAATGCTGTTGAGTGCTCTCCTCCCCTCCACAAAACCACACTGATCCATATCTATCAATTTTGGCATCACATTTGCCATTCTTTTAGCCATTACAGACATAAACACTTTATAAATATGGTTTAAAATAGAAATGAGCCTATATGAAGTTGGGGCTGATAGCTCTTTACTATGTTTAGGTATTATAGCCACCAGAGCTTTCTTCCAGGATGTTGTTTTTTCTCCTCCTTTTAAAATATTGTTAAATAAAACCTTCCGGATTTTTATCACTTTCTTCATGTCTAGCTTCCAAACTTCCACAGGAATGCCATTTATTCCAGGAGGCTTTCCTGTAAATTGGGTATACATCAACATTTTAACTCATCTTCTCCTATCCTAACTGTTAATAATTGAGGCTCATCTACCTCTAACCTTGTCATATTTAATTCATCCATAAACATTTCCATTTATATTTTTTCTTGATTTCTACATTCCTCTGCTTCATACATATTTTCATAACATTTCCAAAATATCTCTAATACCTATACAGGATCTCTGATTATTTTCCTTGTTATAGACCCCCTCAGCTTGGCAACACCCCTTTCTTTGTACCCATATCTGAACTGAAAAATGACTTGCTTTATAGAGTAAATTGAGAAAATTTATTTTTATTTTACATGTGTTTACCAGGAAAGTCCGACTGAGACAGAGGCCATTTTCAGAGGAGGCCCAGAGAGAACCACTCCAGACTCATGTCTTTGGAATAAGCATGTAATAAGTCATTTACTGTTACCAAAATGTTTTAGATTTCTCACAATGAAGTAGGTCCATAACCACTTTTGGATGAATATATGGGCATGGGTAAAACAAAGGCTAGAATTTTATCAAGGTTTTGCTTGCTTCATAATTTCTCTGCAACTTACCTAGAATGCCAAAAGACAGCATCTAACCCAGGGTTTATGAACTCTTTGATTCCCTTATCTCTAACAAAATTCCCATTGAGTGAATAGCTGTGGACCTTGTAGGTCCCCTTTTGAGGTCAAGTAAAGCCCACTAGTACACATTTGTAGTCACTGATTATACCACTGAGTGTCAAGAAGCAGTTCCCCTGAAATGAAGAAACATTATGGTTACATTAAAAGTACTGGCACTATATTTTGCAGGCTTGGAATTCCCCAAGACGTCCTTAAAGACCAAGACACCCCATTCTTGTTCAGACTAATGTAGTAACTATGCTTTAAGGTAAAACAGCTGAGCATCTCTTGTGTACCTCCCTCAATTAGATAGGCCGGTAGAATGTTTTAACAAAATCTCAAAGTCAGTGCTTCATAAAGCTCTTGAACAAGATTAAAATAAAACTGGAAACATCTGTTTCCATAACTTTTCTTCACTGTAAGAGTAGTATCCCAAGCCTCAAATGGATTTACTCTCTGAGCTATTGTAAGGCAGACATCTGCAAGGATTGCTATACATAGCAAGGCAAATCTGGGAAGAAGATAATTCTCCCTATATTGTAATGGGATATTATACCAAGCTGCAGTAGAGGTTAAGAGCTGTAATGACTCTTGGCAGAGAATACACAGAAAGAGCACAAAAACCCAATAGACATCATACAATAACAATGCTCATATTACAGAATTTCAGGCAGGAGAGAAAGTGCTCACATTAGTGCCAGCTGCAGATTACAGATTTCTTGCTCAATTCCAAGGGCTTTTGAAATAAGAAAGAAAAGTAATTTGAATTAAATTACAAAGTAAGGCAAACTAAAAAAAAAAAAACATATTGCATACATGTATTGAAGCCCTGGAAAGAAAATAAGGTTTCTGTAGTGAGTATGTTTGCTGAACAAGTTATAACCTCCCACAACATATCCTGAAGTGAAAACATTATCAATCATCCAGAGATGGGATTTTAAAGAATTAGAATTCAGGAACAGGGGCATATTCCCCAAACTGCCTGATAGAACTAATTCAGTTCAGCACAACATTGAGACTATCCTTGGTGATAAGTAATTCTAAAAGCCTATTAAATTTCAGAATTCAAGGTGGAAAAAATAAAGGATAAACTATAAAAGATGCTTAAGCTGGGAGTCATAGAAGAATCACAGAATTAATGGAAAAGCTCCATGGTTCTGTTTTCCAAACCAGATGTGACTATAACATGTTGCAAAGGCATTAAAATAGAATAGTATCTGCACAATTGATAATTACCCATTCCTACAGATGAAAAAATGGCAGAATAGTTGGGAATGGCTATATTTCTGTCCATAATGGATTTGACTAAGGGTTTTTGGCAATTCCTACTAAATGACACAGCTAAAAGGTAATAAAAGCATTCTCTATATCTGATGGCCATTTTCATTACAAAATAATGCTATTTGGCAATGTTTCGGATGATTATCATAAATCACTTTGTTAAAATGATTTCTCATAGCCTTGGCATTCATGTTCATTGTTTTTTTTTTCTGGTAAAGACATCTGCATTATTTTAAACAGTATTTAAATAATATGCCATCACGTATGTTTTTCATTTGAAAAACATCCAAACGTACTAGTAGCTCTTAAGGAATATTTAATATTATTACAAATAAAACTATTTTAAATTAAAATAGTACTTTCATGCATAATTTATGTGTAGACAGTTATGGTTTGTATCCTCCTTCCTTCCCTTTTGAGCAGAAACATTTTATAAGAATAACAAATGTTACACTGCTCCCCCTTTGTTTATGAAGTGAAGATGTGATTGACTTTCTTTTTTGTTCAGTATATATTGGTTTGACAGTGTCAAATGTTCAGATTAGTGAGGGAAGTAAATTACTATTTTGTAACATGATCTGAGGCCCGTATTACAAGGGTGTACATGTGTGATCAAAAAGATGAGGTACCACAGAAATAGCTAAACCAGATAATCAAGCCACAAAAGATGTGAATGTCATTTTGGAGTGACGACGATTACATTTTCTTCGACTTCTTCATTGGTAGAACAAAGAGTATTACCAACATAGTGTTATTTGATAGCCAGCATTATTCTGTGATGCATGTGTGTGTGTGTGTGTGTGTGTGTGTGTGTGTGTGTGTGTGTGTGTGTGTGTGTGTGTGTGTGTGTGTGTGTGTGTGTGTGTGTGTGCTGGGGTGTTGCTACTTAAAAAAACATGCAGATACTGCATGAAAGGTACTGCACTATTACAAAGTTTTGCTATAATATCTATTTCCTTTATTGCATTTCTACAACTGACAGAGAACACAGCACTGAAATACTCACAGTCTGTTCCATGCTGCACAATATCATTCTCAGGAGACAGTTTCAGAAAGGACAGCAATGGGCAGTACCACAGGCAAGGCCAGCAGCTTCAGCAGATACAGATGAGGAGTCAGAGAGAATCTTCAGCCTTAGATGTCATCTGCAAACATAGGCATGCACAATATGCTATGGTTCTGGCTAAGTCACAAATGACAGCATACATAATGAATACCTAAATTTATTTTTTTATTCAACATTTGTTAAACAGGAAAGTCAGACTTGGAACAAAGCCAATTTTCAGTGGAAGCCCAGGGAGAAATACTCTAGACACATGTCTTTGTAACATGGGAGGAAACAGGAGCACATAGAGGAAACCCACACAAACACAGGAAAGACATGCAGACTCCATACAGAAGACAACCCAGCCAAGAATAAAACCAGAGAATTTCTTGCTGTGAGGCAACAATGCTACCGCTGCACCACTGCACCATCTGAATGAAAAACTAGTAGCCTTAGCAGATACAAATATTGCAAATGATGCCTGCCAAACTGCACATCCTTTACTTAGCCATGTAAGGGTTGTGTTTTGTTAGCATCATATACAGGCAAACCCCCAAAATGTTTCACATATGCATTATTACCAAGGTAAGTCTGGAATCTGTATACAAAAAGCAGTACAGTTATATAAATAATTACTATGTTATGCAAATTTTCATATGTCCCTTTACCTTTAAGTGATACATGTAACAGGTATACAGTAATGTCAGTAATAGCGTATGAGTGATGCTTGCAGTATACAGATATTGATTTTGTCCAACAATTTTCATCATGCATTTCAGGTGGACTGGCCAATATATATAAACCAGGGAGCAGGTCAAAGGTAGCATCATTTGCACAAGTATAACAGCAAACAAGACTCAAACATCTACGTTAACTAGTAACAACAGTAACACAAATACAGTGTGTATGTGTGTGTGTGTGTGTGTGTGTGTGTGTGTGTGTGTCTTTCGGCTTTTCCCGGTTAGGGGTCGCCAGAGCGGAACTCCACTCCGCTAATGATTGGCAGTAGAGTTTTACATGCTGGCTTGCCGGGCCTAAAGCACAACCTTCAACGAAGGAACGCCCATTCACGCATGTCGTCACACAGTAGATGCTCAGACTGAGAATCGAATGGGCAACGTCTAACTGTGAGGCGACAACGCTACCGCAGCACCACCACCGCAGTAGTAACACAAATACAGTGAGGGTGAATAATTACTGAAGCAATCATGCACAACTGATTATGAACTATGATTAAAGCATTTATTCTGCAATACATTTACATTAAAGGAAGGTTCTGAATAAGCAAGCATTAGCTACCACTCTGTGCATCAGACATACAGTATTTGCAACCCAAAGTCACAAAGAAATGTGCAAAAGTCAGGGCACAGTTATCATCACTTGCACAGGCTGAGGGTGGGGAGACAGGAGGGTAAACCTGACACCAAACAAGTGAGTGTGTGTTTGTAAAACAGAAGTCTATTCCCTAAGTATCCAGTAGCAAGATATTGATAAGCTTTTTGTGTGTGTGTGTGTGTGTGTGTGTGTGTGTGTGTGTGTGTGTGTGTGTGTGTGTGTGTGTGTGTGTGTGTGTCTGCATGAGTACCATCAAGCACTGTGCTAGCAGTACATCCTGGCATCTTGTACAGATGTGAGTGGTGCATGGTAGACTGCTCGATTCAGCATAACCCCCAACCAGGAGAACTACCTCTGCCAGGAGTTACACTGTTAGTTCCATGGCCTTGGCCAGAATTTGAGGTGCTACTTGATCATGAGTGATGTCTGCCAGATGAGTTCTTATTACAAGTACATAGAGAAATATGACCATGTGGCCTACCACACATGGGTGTTGAAACTGCAATTACTGATGAAGCAGTTTATGTAGTGCCACTAAGGGAATGGGATCTTGCACAGCTATGATGGCTAACACTGGAAAATGCAGCAGCTCTATGGTCACACGGATGCTGACCCTCTCTCAGCAGACATTTCATTACAGATACTGCCCAATCTAGTGTCTCATTCATCCTGTGAATTCACATGGTTCTGGCAGTGCCGCTTGTCAGAATGCATAATGTTTAGCACTCGCACATCCTCTTCTGAGACTCTTGTGGAACATACCTATGCCTCCATGACAGCCTTACACATACATCTTGTGTGGCATCTACTGATGCACCAATGTCAGGAGCAGGGTGGATAGCAGGCTTCCTCTGAGCATCTCTAGCATCCTGCCTGTATGGAATCTCAAAATGGTTACTGGGAGAATCAACCAGTTCTGCAACTGGAGTAACCACACTACTCTGATCAACTGTGTCATCCTCAATCTGTCCAATGTCTGAAGTCTCTGTGTCATGAGTATGTGTAGGCATACTGACTGTGTCAAGAAAGGGGCAGGAGATGTTGACAACTTCACTGTGAGACTGAGATTCTGCACACCCAAAGTGCACCTCTACATCTCTACCATCATCATCAGAGGCTACTGATATTCTGACATCAGGGATGAGAGGGTGGCCAAATGGTTAAGGTGTTTAGGTTCATAGGTTCATAGGTAGGTACTGGGCTATCTGCCTGAAGGCATATATTAGCCCAGCCACATTGTGCGGTATTCACCGCCCCTTTGGTTAGTTCCCTAGGCCCTTGATCTAGCAGCTAGTACCCTTGGCCCCTATCTAGTAGAGCTGTTGGTATGATCCCTGGTGTGAACTTTCTGTTACCTATCCACTCATCAAGTTTCCTCTTGAAGAGTGATAGTGAGGGGCTCTGTCTTATTTAGATCGGGACCTTGTTCCATAGCAAAGGAAGTCTTTGCGAAGGGAATCTATCTCTCCAGCATGTTCTATTCATTGTTGTGCTAAGGTTTATATCCCTAGAGAGTATAGCTCGAGTGGATGTGGTTTTGCTAAGATGGAGCATGTTCAACAGTTCTGGGTTGGACATGGCTCTGTATGTTAGACAGAGATCGCCTCTGAGAAGGCGGTATGCAACAGAGAAAAGCCTTAGTTTTTTCAATCGTGCTGCATAGGGCAACTGTTTGAGGCCAGTAATCCTCTTAGTGAGGTAACTCTGTGGTCTCTCCAGCTGCTGGAGATGCCTAGCCAAGTACATTCCAATTGATGCATTGTACTCAATAATGGGTCTGATGAGGGAAGAGTAGAGGGGCACCATTACATCCTTAGATCTTGATGCGAATCCTTTCGTGATCAGATGGGTCACATAGAATAATTTTCTAACCACCTTGGCAACATGGTTATCAAAGGAAAGCTGACTATCTACTTGGGTCCCTAGATCCCTTATTACTACTTCAGATTTCAGGGGGTTACCTCCTATATGGTAGTTTGTGGGTACTCTGTTTTTTCCAAAGGGGATTACTATGCATTTTTTAGAATTTAGCTTGAGACCATGGCTTTGACACCATGCATCAGTCTCATTAAGGCCCTTCTGAAGGATATCCATGTTGGCTGGAGACTCTATTATAGCACCCAGTTTGCAGTCGTCCGCAAACTTGGTCAGCCACAGCCCTTCAGTGTTTGCCTGTACTTCAGAGAAGTATATGCCAAACAGGAGGGGCCCCAGGACAGAGCCCTGAGGCACACCACTCGTTACTGGTCTGGATTCGGACATAGATCGCACTACTCTTACTTTGTGGGATCTGTCTGAGAGCCAGTTTGCAATCCATCTTGTGATGTAAGGGTTTATGCCCAGATTGGCGAGTTTATCATTAATACCCGAATGGGGAATGGTGTCAAATGCTTTAGCAAGGTCAAGGTAAGCCGTGTATACCTCCTTTCCCTTATCTATAGCCTGAGTAACTGTCTCAAAGAAGTCCACCAGGTTCAGGAGGCATGATCTGCCCTTGACGAAGCCGAACTGTGTGGGGCCAAGTGTTTGGAGGTTCCCAGTCTCTCCATTTATGAGTTCCATAATGATTCGCTCCATTGCCTTACAGATCAGACTGGTCAGGCTTATTGGTCGGTAGTTCCCAGGGTCGGTTGTGGGCCCACCCTTGTGCAGCGGAACCACTGTTGCTGTGCACCATTCTATGGGCACATATCCTGTAGAGAGGCTGAGACTGAACAGGGTATTCAGATGCGGGGTTAATTCATTTTGGAGCTCGCGTATGACACAGCCCAGGACACAATCTGGTCCAATGGAGGCAGTGTTTTTAGCTTTAGATAGAGCCTTATTAACCAACGTATCAGTAATAACTGGAGTTACACAATCCCCTGGAATAGCAATAGGCCCTGTAGGTGGGGGGGGGGGATTTGCACTGAACCTGTCAGCCAAGATGTTGGCAATGTCAGTGGGGTCAGTGTATTTTGTAACATTTTGTACTAGCTCAGAACAGACCTGAGCATTGCCATTTAAGTTTTTGACGTAACCATAGAAGGCCTTATGGTTATCCTTGGCAACTTTCTTTTCAAAATTGGCTTTAGTTGACTTGATGAGGGCCCTCAATTTCTTACTAAAGCTGATCAGGGAAGATTTTTCTATTTGAGATTTGGCCTTTTTTTGTATAAGTCTCTTCCTTTTATTGTATAGTTTGCTTATGGCCGGGGTCCACCAGACTGGTTTCTTCTTGCTTGAGGAAGGAGTCTTGGTTTTATTTGGGATAGCATGGTCCATGCAATCCTGAAGATGCATATAGAGTGCCTTGGTGTAGGATTCTGCATCCTGGATATCATTATCCTTCTGTAAGGGAATAGTGAAGCTTTCCACTTCTGACGCAAGTAGTTTGAAGTTTGCTTTGGAAAGGTTTTTTAAGATGGTTTCTTTGACTGGGGGAGGTGGAGGGGTGAGGATGTCTAGGGTTATCAGTTTGTGGTCTGATCTGACCAGAGAGGGAATGATAACGGGCGTGGTACAATGGGCGCCCATATTTGTGATGACTAAATCCAATATGTTGTCCCCTCTAGTGGGAGAACATACCAGTTGTGCAAGGGCATTTGAATTTATAAATTCTATGAACTGCTGGGCATAGGAGTTAGAACTTTGGTAGTTTGCCCAGTTTATACCAGGGTAGTTGAAATCACCCAAATTTATGGTGCTGGGTAGGTCCTTTATATTTTTCAATGCCTCAAGGAATGCTGAGTGAGCATCTTGGGACATGCTGGGTGATCTATAACAGGCTACGACTTGAAATGTGTTTTTTCCTGCTGATAGTTGCTCATGGATGATCTCTGGGGCATCATGCTGCGCCACTAACCTGGAGATGTGGGTATCCTTGATGAATATGGATACACCTCCGCCCTTTGTACTGCAATCCGGTAACTGAGGCCGGAAGGTAAGATATGAATTGTAACCTGGTAGTGCTGGGGTGCTCTCTGGAGCCTTGAACCAGGTTTCCATCACTGCACAAACATCAATTTTCTCCATACTGAGGAGTGCCTCGAGTGCGTGCATTTTGAGGTTGAGACTTCTGGTGTTGAGTAGCATTACCCTTAGTTTTTTTTTACTTGTGCTGGTTACGGTGGTTGGTTTGTCCTTTGAGCCTTGCCTAAAAAAGGCACTATGGGGATGGCAAGAGCCTTGGCCAGTATTCGAAAGCCTAGGGGTGACAGGTGCAAACCATCTCTGGCGAAACAGCGAGGCTTGTCTATCATGTCATCCCAGGCAGACAGACTCTGGATCCCCTTAGAATGACACCAGAAGCTTAGCCAATTGTTGAAATTGATCATTTTGTCTTTGTATTGTGGTATCATTCTAGGTGAAGGTAGTATGCTACTCAAGGTCAGGGTCATACCAGCTTGGGCTACATGATCAGAGAGCTCCTTGATGTCTCTTTTCGTGTAGTCCAGGGAGGTACGTCTTAGATCATTCACACCAACATGTACAATGACAGCGTCATACTTGTACTTGTTCTGGAGTGACCTAAGTGCCTGTGTTATGTGGCGGATCCTAGCACCTGACAGGCAGCTGACAGTAACCTTCTCCTTGTTCAGCTTGGTGAGTGGAACATCTGTGTGCCTTACTATAGAGTCTCCTATTACTAGCGTGTTGGGTATGGTGTTTTGCCTTAGGGGCTGTCGTAAGGTACACTGCTGAGGTGAATTATGTGTTTTCTGGCTTGTGTTTGGAGGTGCAGGTTGCTTGCTTGTCTGCTTTGGAGGGCACTGTTTCTTTTGCCTTACAAACACAAGGTGCAGGGTTTGAGTCTCACAAGGGATAATTGGCTAGGCTTAAAATGGCTCGCAAGGGCAGTTAGCTTAGTACTAACCTGTGAGGTACAGGGAATTCTACAGTGTCACTGGCAGGATCATCTATGATAACAAATAAGCAACTCAAAAAAATAGGAAAAGAAAATAAGCAATGATCAAATCTATGTTGTGAGAAATGTATATTAGAAATTAAAGTATGCTAATGGAATGAAGTCAAATAACTTTCAATTACACATGCATCCATCTTTTAGACATTAATATGAATATAGACGGTGTACTTAGCATGTGTAGGTGGTCATGCATTAAGGTGTACGCAAATATAAAAAAGGGAGACAAAATAGGGATTATAAGCATCACAAAGCAAATGACAGAAGAAACAGAAAATAATTGCCTTTACAGATGCAGAATAAGACACATCTTATACAAATTGGTACTATTCACTAGACTCCCTCATTCCTCCTTTCTTCTCTCTCTTCATCTATGTCTCTTCTATCCTCCCCCATGTCTCTGGCTGTATATATCTGTATATATAGATATGTCTATCTATCTATCTATCTATCTATCTATCTATCTATCTATCTATCTATCTGTCCATCTATCTATCTATCTATCTATCTATCTATCTATCTATCTATATACATATATTTATTTCACACACATACACACACACACACACACACATGACATATATATATATGTGTGTGTGTGTGTGTGTGTGTGTGTGTGTGTGTGTGTGTGTATGCAATGACAAGTATTTAATTATATAACATACCTGAAATTTCTATGTAGACACACTTGGGGTGACTTCCACATCAGCCCCAACATTAAGGATTCTGTGTGAACCCTGTGATGAGCTGTTTGGATCTCTAACACTGGGCAACAACTCCTTTGTTTCAGTCAGTGGTGGCTTGGTAGGAGGACCACCTCCATAACTCACAGTCAGTTGCAGCTGCCCAATGTCTGGCTATGGCATCCATATCACTGGCCTTATGTTGTATTTTGGAATATGTACATCCATTGCCTCCCACTGTGTTAACATAATTTACAGTACCACCTGGTCTCAGATGCAATCATGAGAGGACTTGTCACCCCCTACCTCTTTCTAATAGCAATGAGACATGGTAACATATGGCCTGAATGATCACATATTTCTCAGTGTCAGTGTATGGAGGTTTAAGGGGTGCAGATGTCTTGTGCATCATAGCCTTGTATGAATGAAAACATAATAGGAAAGCTAAAATTGATTGTTAAACACCAAAAGGTTTCTGTGAATATATCCATCCATCATACACAAAATATATGAAAAAGGAAGGCTCCACACATAACATCGAATGTGCCATTCACCAAAAGGCCATATGATCGTAAAAAAAATCATAGTTGGCCAACATAAAGAAAATGGCACAAAGTATGTACTTATCAGCAGCATAGAGATAAGAAAATCTGCCCTTTCTGCACTGTAGTGTGATCTCAGAGTTGGTATATATAATTTGTGGGGGGGGGGGCGTAGCCCCCCACATTAGGAGGGTTCAAATACTATAACACATCTTTCAAATGTATAAAAGCATTATACATTCCAAAAACATCACAATAAATACCCTAACGTTAAAAATACTAATCAATACATTTACAGTCACTAACATACCTCAAAATGGCTCTGACATTCTGCTCATTAATGTGAACCTTAGGAGTCTTAAATAAAATACATGAATTCCATGATTTCCTCTCCCTGTACACCCCTGACATAGCAGTCTTAACAGAAACTTGGCTAAATCCCCACATAAATGACAATGAAATTCTACCCCCAGGCTACAACATCCATAGACACGATAGAATACAAAAGTGTGGCAGAGGAATAGCTATAACATATAAAGACACTCTGAATTTGGAGCACCTACAAGCAAACCTCCCAGACCTCAATAACACTGAAATACTAGTTTCCAGCTCAATTTCAACCCCAATAAACACATTGTCGTATTATCAGTATGTGTCCCTCCCAGCAATAACCCATCAATAACTGAGAACCTGCTTTCCAGGTCATCATCCACATTTTGCCAGGAAACCATAATAGCAGGGGATGTCAGTACTGACTGGCAAACTTGTTCCTCAGACAACCCCTCTAACTACATAAACTTGCATGGTTTCACCCAGATGATACATTCACCAGCTAGTATAGACAAACATAGTAACAAGCAATCAATTCTTGACTGGACCCTATCCAATAAATCTTCACTTATCTATCATTCAGGATGTCCTCCAGACAGATTAAGTGACTTCCTACCCATCTACCATAACTGTCCCACTAAAAGTGTTACATACAAATAAGTGCAAAACAAAAAAAACTCTTCAGCGGAGACCTTTAAATTACTTCTCCAGAAATGTGACCTGTCCCCACTAAGACATCTTCATTTAGACTCACCTGTTGTTCAGTATTTTAACAGTACATTTCTTCATATTCTAAACAGTCTGGCTAACATCAGAAAGGTCAGAATTAAATCTAACTACAGGCCATGGCTAACTAAAGAAACCAAACAACTACTAAAACAGAGAGACAGACTGTGGTCCCAATATCAGGCCAACAAAAGCCAAGCTTCCTTTGATAGCTATTGGCAAATAAGAAATAAATCCAAAAAACAGATCAAGAATGATAAAAAACTTTTCTACACCAGACTCCAACACAAACACCAAAATAACCTGGAAAACGTTGAGGTTCTATTAAAAGACTACTACATCGAAGCCAATCCTCAACTGCAACCCCCATTACCACTAATTCTAAAGCTAGTAAAGCTACCCAATTCAACTCTTTCTAAACCAACTCAATGCTTTCTGTGGTAAAAAACAAACAATGCTCCACCTTTCTGTTGTAAAAAACAACAACAGTGCTCCACTAGTCACTCCACTTGGAACTGATGCTACTCTCTTTCTAAAACCTGTCCAAACAAGTACAATAAAAAACAATGTTAACCAAACCAAAGCCCACATCCCTAGCTGCTGATCATCTACTAAATAAATACCTTAAGCTAGCAGCTGATGCCATCTGTTAGTCTGTCTCAATCTTGATCGGTAGAGGCATATCAGGGCTGTATATTTCCAAGCTTTGGAAAGTTTCCTACATAATCCAACTACACAAAGATGGCTTCTCTATAGAGCTCTCCAATTATAGACCAATAGCCACTCTATCACCCCTAGCAAATATTTTGGAAAAATGTATCCATTTTCAATTATTGGACTACCTATTATCTAAAAACCTGCTAACCAATTCCCAACATGGCTTTCGAATCCAGACATAGCACCACAACAGCATTCTTAAGCTTCATTAACACAGTAAATCAACTCAGAAATGATGGACAACTTGTTTCCTCTATCTTTTTAGATATTTCCAAGGCATTCAACACAGTATTCCACCAAAAGCTCGTAAATGAGCTCACATCCCTTAACCTACCACAAGCAGCCCTTTCCTGGTCCCACAGCTACCTATCCAACTGACAACAAGCTGTGAAGTGGCAAAATGATCTCTCTTCCCTTTTATCCATTACAGTTGATGTCCTATAAGGTTTAATTCTGGCCCACTACTCTTTACTATCTTTACCAAAAAACTTCAATCACTATTAGCCTCATCACTATCATCCAATATGCAGATTAATCTCATCTGTGCTGTACCTTCCCTGCCAAAACTACAAGAAACTACCCAAAAATACTTCTCTGCCATCAAATCCTACCTCTCTAGTTATCAGCTTATTCTAAATCCAAGTAAAACCATACTAATGTTCTTCTCCAATAACAATATAACAAGTCCAAAAATCGTACTCATCCCTTTAGGATCATCTCATCCAACAATACCTTAATTGAACCAATCTTTGATACCAAACTCCTTGGTGTTACCATAGATACAAGCTTGAGATTTGATAAACATGTGTCACTTGTTATTAAAAAGGCCCACATAAAATTAAGTTCTGTCTATAGAGTTAAGACTTACCTTACCAACACCTCCAGACATTCAATCACCAGGACCCACCTTTTGTCCACCCTACTGTACACCTTCCCTATCTTAACAAACCTCAAAAAATCTGACCTAAATAAACTAGAGGCCTGTTATCACAAAATCTCCAAATTTTCCACAAACCTACCACACAGAACCCATCACTACGTTTCTCTCTCTGACAACTAAAATGGCTAGAGCTACCCAACCTCTTATCCCTTACAGCAACTCACTCCATCATATGCCAAGCTGATAAATACCCAGGCCTGCAAAACCTAGTTCAAACCCATTCCAGTAGCAGAACCCTAACATCTTCAGACAAATTCCTGCTAAAAGTTACTAAATCCAAAAACAACTTTGGAGATTCTCTGTATTCAAATCATATCTATAAGACATGGAATTCCATCCCTCAGCATAATGTTAACACCAGTAACACTGCCACATTCAAAAAACTGCTCAGGACACATTTAAATGATAATTGGCTATGCTCCTGCACATCCCCAGGCTGATTTGTGGTATTGCTACTATTATTTTTTGCTTCTCTCCACTAACACTTCTCTTCTTTTTTTTTTTTATTTTACTTTTCACCCCACTCTCCTCTGTTAAACTTTCCAACTCTTTACTCACCCACTTCCTAACTACCTACCTACAGCTATACTACCTATACTATTATTTATATGTTCCCCACAATCTCAATAATACAACTCACACATCTTCTCTCCCCTACATATATTGCACATTCTCCCTTTCTTATACTTCATCATAAATTTATACTACCTATACTATTATTTATATGTTCCCCACAATCTCAATAATACAACTCACACATCTTCTCTCCCCTACATATATTGCACATTCTCCCTTTCTTATACTTCATCATAAATTTCTCTACATACTCTACAATGATGTTGTTCTTGTTCTTTTGGGTTTTCCCAGTTAGGGGTCGCCACAGCAGAACTCTGGTCCACTAATGATTGGCAGTAGATTTTTATGGTGCCGAGGTGCCAACTCAATGCCCAGCCTTCAACGAAGGCATGCCCATTCATGCATGTCTTTCGAACGCCACTCGACCGCGGGGAGGACATGCAGACTCCACACAGAAGGCAATCCAGACCAGAATCGAATGGGTTGTGAAATGCTTATACAAAATATGAGTGTGTTAATATAACTGTCTTCACAGGCCTCCACTATAAGGCCCAGTTGCACCCATAGGTATGTATTCTAATTTGTGTTTTTCCTCATTTATGTATAAATTAAAGGATTTGATTTTAAATCTGTGAGCAGTGATTTTGAAAGGATTTAAGGGAGTTTTCCTTTAAGTACAATTCTGGTGCCTATATTTTCAGCTTTCAGCAAGTCGCTTGTTCCAAGTTTGTTTCTCCACATTTTGTTTGATGTTGCCTGTGACTGTATTTATTATTTGTATCCTCATTTTTGTAGTATGTTAAATAATTGTATTCTCTTTGTTGTATTCTCCAACTTTGTAATGGGGTGCTTGTATTCTCATTTTTTCTCCAAATTTTGTATGAGGATCCTGTTTTTCTGTGTCAGTAATTTGTATTCTCTGTTTAGTACTTTGTTAAACAATGGTAATCTATTCTTTCTATTCCTCAAATTTGTAATGGTGTAATGGTATACCTGTCCATATTTGTAATTAATGTTGTAGTTGCATTTTATATGTGGACAATTTCTCCCAGGCCTCTGCTGAAAACAGACTACTAGCCCAGTCAGACCTCTCTGGTAAACAAATAGCAAAAATTTGTTTGTGTCTTTCGGCTTTTCCCGGTTAGGGGTCACCACAGTGGAACTCCAGTCCACTAATGATTGGTAGTTGATTTTTACGTGCCGAGTTACCAGCCCTGATGCACAACCTTCAACGAAGGAAAGCCCATTCACGCATATCTCCATGCAAAAGACGCTCTAGCTGAGAATCGAACTGGACAGCGTCTTACTGTGAGGCGACAACGCTACCGCAGCACCACCACCGCGGGTAAACAAATAGCAAAAACAAATAAATAAATAAATAAATAAATAAAATGTTAGAATATTGTTACATACAAACATTAAAAAAATCAAGCAAATATAATCAGATGAAACACAGTCAGATAAAGTAATTATACCTTGGCAGCTTTTATAAGTTTGTAAGTTTTTTTGAGAATGTGTATACCTTTAAATGTTTAGAGTTTTGGCAGTTTTGAGGCTATGTAAACCTTGTAACAAAATAGCTGCCATGTTTCTGATGAAGTTCTGCTACTAAGATGAACCAAAGTCCTCAAACTGTCGATTAATGTCCATTTAAACATCTGGTTCTGCATTTTTTTGGGGTATTTTTTAGCTTTTTATTGTTTTAATTAAAAAGGAAAAAGTCATGAACATTCAGAGGCTGAAACACTTGATGTCCTTAATGGGTCATTTGCATGTATCCCACGGGCCTCTGTTCCAGGAGGTTTAAGGTATCACACACTGAAAACTCTAGTGTGGATAGGTTTTCTTGTAGTTTTTACTAATTGGTCTGTCTATGTGACCTTTTTAGTTTTTGGTTTTGATTATATGAAACCCTGGTTATGTATAATTTAAATGCTAATTGTGGTGGTACAAGCAGATGTGAAAAAGATGACTTCACCATGCTAATACTATAACAACTTTGTTCCTTGCTACATACATCCATTAAATATGTTAATATGATGTTTTTTTAATTTTTTTTAATAATTTCTTTTGTATTTGCACTTTGGTTGGCAGAACCCGAAAACATGGCTCACATCCCAAGGAAAAAAAAGAGGAAAAATTTAATTTTGAACACCTTCTGTAGCCAAGCAAGCCCAGTACTGATGCATGGACATCAGCACTCTAGATTGTGCTCAGTGAATAAATTCCACCTGTCAGCTAACTTTCCATATAGCACGAGGAGTAAGTGAAGTGAGCTTAAATAAATAGGGCAGCTGATGCAGGGTTTGAATTTTACGAATGGGGTCAGAAGGCTATTTGTCACAACATTTTGATTAGGAATATCACAGTAAATGTACATGAGTATCGTAGCTATGTTTACTGCAACAAATGTTTCATTACTGCTTACTATAGAAACCTAATATGTTGTGTGTCTTTCAGCTTTTTCCCGGTTAAACCTAATATAATGTGTGTAAATTATGTTAAACCATGACAATGATGATATTTAATGTAGAATGCACGTGCATCAGTATGATGTGCACAATATTTTTCTTATAATTATCACATAACATAGGTATGCATTTTTTGCATTATGTCTTGTGAAGTATGTATGTAACCTAACCCATTACTTATTACTCAAGTCACGTAACTACATGCATCAGTAATTAAATTACAAACACAAATGATGCCTTTTACATATATGCGTAACTAAGTTAAGTTACAGATATATTGACATCTCTAAAATATATCTCCATTTATACCTAAATTTGCATACCTCTAATTGGCATGTTAAAGTGTAAGCTCTCCTATGGTACTGACAGCTTGTAAGCAAAGTTTAACAGCTTATCCTTTTTTTTTCTCATGGGTTCAATTCCCAGGTGGTGCTACTCAGTCTTAGTAGTAGTGTGTAAGTAACAATAGCTCAATACATCAGAAGTCATGCCATGTTTTCTCCAAATAACAATGATTATAACCAACAGCATAAAGCATATCAGGGTTTAACACTAGAACATGTCTCAATAGTTTGAGCATCACACATGGCCAAGTCTCACTGCCACTTTTAACACATTTTGTGCTTATTGCTGTATTCATTGCCAATGTGAATGGCAAGCCATTGCTGTGCTTTCAGTTGTGGAAGTGCAGCTGGCAAGGCTGTACATCTTTGAGCATAAGCTGTCACTTGCAACATCTGAAATGGGTGCTGATTCAGACCCATATTTCTAGCTTGACTGCTGCAGACATGGCTGACGATAGTAGGGATGGTATCCCATTTAGACCAGAAAGATGGGGTGTTGAGGAGTCCAGGATTTTAGAGGCACTCCTTGTGAAGCACTACAGCCAAAGGCTATTGCAGAAGAAATATACCAGTTCTCACTTTAAGGCTGAAGCTTGGAATAGCTTGGCCAAGGCTGTCTGCAATGCAACTGACACCTCACGCACTGGGAAGTACCATTACAGTGACGTGAAGGGAAGCGAGCAAGACCACCTGAGCTAATGGAAAGATAAATTTAAGACTGCAAACACCCCTCACTTTTGTAAGTATACTAACCCATAACATGTCTATGATATAGCATTAATTAGCCAGCTAATGCAATTATTCATTATGCTTTCATATATCTTTTTTAATACCATACAGCTGTAGCAGAGATAGCAGAAAACAGTGAGGTGCATCAGGAGAGACCAACTCACCTCAGAAATGCATCCACCAAGTATGCATCAGGTCTGATTGCAAGGCACAAAAGTATTTTCAGTCTATCACTGTATACCATCTTGAGCAGGCATACCTTAACTTTTATATCAAGCCCACTTGCCTGCTCCAATAGCTCTTAACTATTGCATTAGGCAATAAGTACATCTGATTAATTGTTTGTAAGTTCAGTAACCAACAACAGATATTACACTTTTAACAGGCTAGTATTTATAAAATATTTTAAATTCAATACTGCATAAAATTAACAATTCAGTAATTGTAAATGCAGTAATTATCTTAGAAAGCAGATATCTGATATGGCGCAGTGAAATTCTATTAATCATATCATGTTATTGGGACTGATTGATTTTATGATGCATTAATGCCTTCCCACCATATCGACATGTGGCCACGGTGTACTTTTGTATTTCTCATATTGTTTTATTTATGAAATAAGTAATGCGACATGTCATTGATGTATCTCTCTCTTTTTGTCTCCCCACCCTATCACATTCTCTTTTTCACACACACACACACACACACACACACACACACACACACACACACACACACACACACACACACACACACACAAACACACATACACCCAAACACACATATACATATATATATAGATTCACTTTAGAAGCTCGAATTCCCAAAAACCTGAACTTTATATGGTCAAGACCATAAGTTCGATTTTCGGAAACTCGAACTCCTAAAATGAAATGTAAAAAAACAAAAAAAGTCAAGCATCGCTTTTGCAGGGGGACTTCTCCCCCCTGCACCCCCATGTGGGGGGGCTGTGCCCCCCACACCCCCCTACTTAAATATACCAACTCCAAGATCGCTCTACAGAGGGGGAAAAAGGGAAATCTCCCATTTCACACTGTATGCAGAAGCACAAATGGGATATTTCCCGTTTCCTGTCAACATCGCAAAAAAATGAAAACATTACTTACACACAGAGCATACAGGGGTCCTTGCCTCTGTGTGTAAGTAATGTTTTAAGGTAAGTAAAGTATTTTTAACAGTATTTTTTAACACTTTACACATTCGAGTTACTGAAAGCTCGAGCATATGGTCTCGACCATATGCAATTCGAGCTTTCAGTAATTCGAGCATGTAAAGTGCTCCTATATATATATATATATATATATATATATATATATATATATATATATATATATATATATATATATATATATATATTTTTTTTTTTTTTATTTATTTTTTTTTAATACATTGTTGCTGGCAACAAAACGACCTTCAGCACATGGAGCTAGACCGAACACTGGGGTTCAGCCCACTGTACCTCCACAGGTGGCTGCAGTAGCACCACTACAGGCAGCATAGACACTCAGCACATCTGGATCACAACCTGTCAGTGTTGCCCCCACAACTCCTGCCCTACCTGCTCCATCTGCATCAGGTAGCTCTGCCATGGCTGGCAGTGCAGTGGTACCCTCCAGCAGCAGTAGTAGTGATGGTGGCAATTTTGTCACTCATCAGGAGCTGACAGGGCTGGTGGAGGTCATTATGGAAAGGAGCCTTGGTGTCTGAATTGGCAATGCTGAAAAGGTCCTGCATCGGATTGCCAAAATGATGCCATGTCCAGCACTGAACCAGGCAGGAGACACAAGAGACAGAGATGACAGTTCAGAGAGTAAGGACTAGATTCACACTGATTTCATGCTGGATGTGGATGTGCCTCTTAGGTCACCTATCTATTCCCAGTCATGATGTCCCATCAACAAGGAACTCCAGACCTAAACTGAATTGATCAAAGCCAAATTTAAGGTAAAAATAGCCACTTGGGTGAAGAATAACCACAAAGACTTTTTTAACTATGTTAAAAATCTCTAATAGTAAAGGATATCACATAGTCAGACCCAGAGGACATAGCTAATCTAATCAACAGCCAAATTTAGTTCATACTTCCACAACCCTCTCCACTCCTATATTTTCAGATCTCATACCTGCATGTAGATGCCCCCTCAAATCTCCCAAGAACAGGTCCTCAAGGAGCTACCTAAGGCCAAGAACACTGCTTCTATGGGATCATATAACATATTGGGCTGCCTACTAGTCAGTCTGAAACATTACTTGTCAGATCACATTCATTTGTTATTTAATATCAACATCCAAACAAGTTTCATGACGGATTAGTGGCAGACAGCAACATTCATCCCATTGGACAAAGGGGGGGGGGGTGTCAACAGTCCTGGGTAATTATAAATCCATAAGCCTGACCATCCTCATCTGTAAGGATATGGGAAGGATCATTATATATTATAAATAAGGGTGCAGGTACCTCCAAAGCCAGAATGGATTCATCAAGGGCAGATCCTACCTACTTAGCCTGGTTGACTTCTTCAAGAAGATTACTGAAGCAGCAAAGGAGGGTAATTCAGTTCTCAAAGCATTCAACACCATCCCACACTACGGTATCATAGATAAACTCTCCTAATTAAATGTAAATTCCTATGTAATTCACTGGAGAGCAAACTGATTCAAAAATAGAACACATGAAATTAGGGTTGGTGGCCCTGCCTCCTTCAAAAGACCTGTTACTAACAGTGTACCTCAGGGTTCAGTCCTTGGGAAACTCCTCTTTGGTATTTACTTCTTGGAGGTCAAAGCAGATGTTAAGGCCTTATGTCTGACGATGCTTACAGAACACTGTAAATTGATACCATCATGAACTCCTCAGAGGACACCAGAATTTTCTATGTGGGCCTTTCCTAAACAAATAGCTGGTGTCAAAACCATGGGCTAAAACTAAATACCAATATTCTTCGGTAAGCATGATTTCCCTATAATTATCACATTAAAAAGACATCTCTGGGAACCTGTGCCAACAATAAACTGTCCTTTGATCGGTACATACCCACTATTGTAAATAAACCATTTTTCACCAAACAGCTTACATCTAAAATTATGGTATCCAGGTGCAGGGATGTAATTATTCCAGAGTACTCAGTTCTCTTCTGGACTATTATTGAATATAATGCCCCAATCACAACCTCACCTCAGGCTTTGTCACAAGTGGAGTGACCACAATGCTTTCTCACTAAAACAATCAAGGACATTAATCACAAAAACAGTGCAGACAGTCTCACAGCCTTGCCCCTCTTCTCAGTATCATATAGGCTAATAACAAGTGACCCCTAGCTCACATATAGAGCCTCAACAAACCATATCCTATCAGACCAATTACATATTCATGCCCAGTGGTAGCATGAACATTCGCTTAAGGGATCTCAATATCTTTTGCAACATAAATATAACATGTTGGAGGGATAGATTATATCACAGAGAATTCTTGCTCTATGGAACTGTCTTCCACTCTAAGTAAAGCAAAATACTTGTCTTGCTCTATTCAAATGTAGTTTGGAAAAATGGATGGGAAACCACAGATTCCCCTCCAGTTTAGCACCCAGGTACCTCATGGATGGGAGCAAGAAGTGAATTTTCCAACAATATCCTTGTTCTACCTGCCTCTGGGTTATTTATATGCAAAATATAAGGGCTAAGCCTGGCACTTGCTCACTAAAGCAATTATATAAGTCATCACTAAAAAATTAAAAGCACTACACCCTCACAAACTCCCCTTGAGTACCTTGTTCCCCACTGGCCCTTTTTTCAATTATAAAGGAATTCCCAATACTATTCTAGCATGTCCAAAGGTCAGTTGTCAATCTCCTCTCCGGTCCAGCTGGTGAATCTGGGAATCTTGAGGCAATGTTACAACTGCCTCATGTACACAGGCAACCCTCTCCTCCTCCCAACAAATTCCAACACGTGTGAGAGATGCAACCATATAGCCAAACTGGAGGCTAAGCTCTCTCAACTCAGTACTGGCGTAACCAGTCAGGAGGAGAAGGAAACCACACTCACTACAATTCCAGTCTCACATAGACCTGCCACGACAGCAAACCAAACACATAAACACACAAAATCATACTTGGAGGCTCTAAATAAAAATCTGCCTAAGTAACAGAGACCTCCAAAGCAGATACCCAAGCAACCACTACCCCAAAACAAAACATGTGCAACACATAGCTCACAAAGCCAGTGTGCCGAACAGTCACAGCCATTAAGGCTAAACAACACACCTGATACACTTGTAATAGGTGACTCTATCGTCAGGCACAGTGACGTCCCGCTCACCAGGCTGAACAAGGAGAAGGTCACGGTGAGCTGCCTGTCGGGCGCTAGGATCTGCCACATAACACAAGCACTCAGGTCACTCTAAGGCAAGTACAAATATGACACAAAAGACCAGGAGCAGGCAGTCCTCTTCACTAAAAACGTTGTTTAATTTACTTGAAGTGCGTTTATTCCAGTACACTTTTCGTCGGTAACATATGTCCGACTTCTTCAGAAGTTAAAATAAGCATCAAATAACAACGGGAATTCAACAATAAGTATGCTAACTTGATTAATTAGTGGGTTGGTCCTTTCTTTCATTCACAGTTTGTTACTATTGTAAATCAATTACTTTAATGTTATCCCACCACCTTATCTCATTTAACTTTTAAGCAGGCACTGTAAACTTGTCTAGTGATTCATATTGTGCTGGGCTACTAGGAATCCAACCCACTAGTTAGCAACACTCTAAAACAACAAAAAAACAAATTATCAGGACATGTTTAAAAATATAGTTAACAAGTTCAAATCATTAAAAACACCACACATAGTTAGTATACAAAATTAATACCCCTAGTTTTACCAAGCCAGTTATACATCCAAAAGAAGTTAACTTGATAATTAAACTTACATCACTTTGTATACTAGCTTGTCCTGAATTGGAGATTCTAGAGTAGGTGTAATGTATATAAAGGTATGTCAAAACTATAAAAGAAAATCCACCTATATCCATGTGACCGTTTAGTCCCCTCTTTACAAGTTAACCGGGAGCAAGCATCTTGTGTCTGAAAGGCACAAGTTATCACTAAATGTGAATCTAAGTGTAGCCAAATTATTATTTATTAAATGTGAAAAGTTTTTTACAGTGTTAACCTGAAAACCCGTCACATTTCATAGGCTTTTTAAATTTAATTCCCTCCACTCAGTAATACATGTAATTTATCAACTATTATGTTGTACTAGGTTAGTTCTTAAAATTGAGGTGGCCCTTCCTCATGTCATGAGTAGTAACCTTAATACTTGATGTTTAATGTTTACAGGTTCACCTCTCTAGATTTTTCAATTTTAGAATACATGCAATAGAGGACATTTCATTGATATAGGTGGATTTTCTTTTATAGTTTTGACATACCTTTATATACATTACACCTACTCTAGAATCTCCAATTCAGGACAAGCTAGTATACAAAGTGATGTAAGTTTAATTATCAAGTTAACTTCTTTTGGATGTATAACTGGCTTGGTAAAACTAGGGGTATTAATTTTGTGTACTAACTATGTGTGGTGTTTTTAATGATTTGAACTTGTTAACTATATTTTTAAACATGTACTGATAATTTGTTTTTTTGTTATTTTAGAGTGTTGCTAACTAGTGGGTTGGATTCCTAGTAGCCCAGCACAATATGAATCACTAGACAAGTTTACAGTGCCTGCTTAAAAGTTAAATGAGATAAGGTGGTGGGATAACATTAAAGTAATTGATTTACCATAGTAACAAACCGTGAATGAAAGAAAGGACCAACCCACTAATTAATCAAGTTAGCATACTTATTGTTGAATTCCCGTTGTTATTCGATGCTTGTTTTAACTTCTGAAGAAGTCGGACATATGTTACAGACGAAAAGTGTACTGGAATAAACGCACTTCAAGTAAATTAAACAACGTTTTTAGTGAAGAGGACTGCCTGCTCCTGGTCTTTTGTGTCATTTACTAGTTGAGCTTATCGTTATATTTCTAAGTACAAATATGACTCAGTCATTGTCCATGCTGGTGTGAATGACCTGAGATGTACCTCCCTGGACTACATGAAAAGAGACATAGAGGAGCTCTCTGAGCATGTAGCCCAGGCCGGTATGACCCTGACCTTGAGTAAAATCTTACCCTCACCAAGAATGATGCCACAATATGAAGACAAGATGATCAATTTCAACAATTGGCTTAAGTATTGGTGTCATTCAAAGGTGATCCTATGCCTGTCAGCCTGGGATGACATGCTCGACAAGCCACGATGCTTCGCTAGGGATGGCTTGCACCTGTCACCCCTGGGCTTTTTGGTATTGGCAAAGGCTCTTGCCACCCCCATAGTGCCTTTTTTAGGCAAGGCTCAAAAGACAAACCCACCACCATAGGTATCACAAGGGATAAGAAACTAAGAGTAACGCTACTCAATGCCAGAAGTCTGAACCTCAAGATGCATGCACTCGAAACTCTCCTTAGCATGGAGAACATCGATATCTGTGCAAACAGAAACCTGGTTCAAGGCTCCCGAGAGCATCCCAGCACTACCAGGTTATACGTCATACCATGTTTTTCGGCCCCAAAACTTGGACCGAACCACAAAAGGAGGGGCAGTATCAATATTCGTCAAAGATACCCACACCTCCAGGTTGGTGGCACAGCAAGAAGCATCAGAGACTATCCATGTGCAACTAACAGTGGGTAAAACTGCCTTCCAGTTTATAGCCTGCTACAGACCACCCTCCCAAACCCAGGAACCCCACTTGGCCTTCCTGAGAACACTGGAAAATATGAAGGTCTCTCCAAACACCATTATATTGGGCGACTTCAACTACCCAAACATAGACTGGGAGCATTACTCTAGCTCCAACACCCTAGCCCAAAGGTTCCTAGAATTTATAAACTCAAATGCTATAGAACAACTTGTTACCACTCCCACAAGAGGGGAAAACATACTGGACCTGATCATCACCAACATGGGGACTCTATGCTCCAGACCAGAAGTGTATCCCTCACTGGTAAGATCAGACCATAAACTAATCTCACTAGATATTCACATCCTGACCCCAGCCCCTGCCCAGAAAACCACAGTGAAAAACTCCTCTAAAGCAAATTTCACACTCCTCAAAACCAAGGTGGAATCCTTCAAAGCCCCTGGGCCTGTGGAAAATACGGCCCAGACCGCAGAATCCTTTATAAACGCATTCTATGAACACCTTCAGGTATGCATGGATCATGCAATCCCAAACAAAACCAAGACCCAATCCTCCAAAGGCAGGCATCCTGTCTGGTGGACCCCAGCCATAAACAAACTATACAATAGAAGGAGGAGGCTACTACATGATAGAGCAAAATCCCAAAAAGGGAAGACATCCCTGATCAGTATTAGCAAAAAACTAAGGGCACTCATAAAATCGTCTAAGGTCAGCATCAAGAGAAAAATTGCACAGGACACTAAGGATAATCACAAGGCTTTCTTTAGTTATGTTAGGAACTTGGGTGGGAATTCCCAGATATGCTCAGAATTAGTCCAAAATGACAAAAAAATACACCGAACCCACAGACATTGCCAACATCCTAGCTGACAGGTTCAGCGCAAACTTCTCCCCCCCTTCTCCACTAAAAGGGCAAATATCTATCCCAGCAGAGTGCTGCCCCCCTGACATCTCAGATGCACAGGTAAGAGCCGCCCTCTCCTAAGCAAAAAACACAGCATCAATGGGACCAGATGGTGTCCAGGGCTGCGTCCTACATGAACTCCAAGAAGAACTAAACCCAAACATAAAACTACTGTTCAATCTCAGCCTTACAACAGGATATGTACCCAAAGAATGGTGTACAGCAACAGTGGTCTCTCTCCACAAAGGTGGTGCCTCAATGGATCCTGGAAACTATCGCCCCATAAGCCTGACTAGCTTGGTCTGCAAAGCTATGGAAAGGATCATAATGGACCTCATAAATAAAGATATTGGGGACCTACAGACACTGGATCCTACCCAGTTCAGCTTTGTTAAGGGCAGATCCTGCCTCTTAAACCTGGTCGATTTCTTTGAAACAGTCACCAAGGCCATTGACGAGAGGAAGGTGGTCCACACAGCCTACCTGGACCTCACAAAAGCCTTTGATACAATACCCCACTCGGGCATTATAGATAAGCTCACCAGCTTAAATATAAACCCCTATGTCACTAGATGGGCTGCAAACTGGCTCAAGGACAGAACCCACATGGTTAGAATCGCTGGAGCCATGTCAGACTCCAAACCAGTTACAAGTGGCATCCCAGAAGGCTCAGTCCTGGGACCTCTCTTATTCGGTATATATTTCTTGGAGGTACAGGCCAACATGGAAGGACTGTGGCTGACCAGGTTCGCAGATGACTGCAAACTGGGCACCATAATCGACTCTCCAGCCGACACAAGCATCCTACAAAAGGGCCTCATAGAAACAGACAACTGGTGCCAGAGCCATGGCCTCAAGCTAAACGCCAAAAAGTGTATAGTCATCCCCTTCGGCAAAAACAAAGTGCCCACAAATTACCACATAGATGGTAATCCATTAAGTACGGAAGAAGTAATTAGAGACCTGGGGACCCAAGTTGATAGCAATCTCTCATTCGACAACCACATGGCCAAAGTGGTTAGAAAAACATTTTATATAGCCCACCTAATCATGAAGGGATTCACATCTAGATCAGGAGAGGTCATCGTGCCTCTTTACTCATCCCTCATCAGGCCCATAATTGAGTACAATGCCCCTTTTGGGATGTACCTTACCAGACACCTGCAGCAACTGGAAAGACCCCAAAAGTACCTCACCAAGAGGATCAAAGGGCTCAAACAGATGCCATATGCTGCCTGGTTAAAGAAACTCCAGCTCTACTCAGTAGCATACCGCCTGCTCAGAGGTGATCTGTGCCTAACGTATAAAGCCATGTCCAACACGGAATTAATAGACATGCTGCACCTCAGAAAATCCAAATCCCATCGAGCAACGCGCTCGAGAGACTTGAACCTCAACACTGAAATAAATAGGACATGCTGGAGGGACAGATTCATAACCCAGAGGCTCCGTTCACTCTGGAATAAAATCCCAGTCCAGGTTAGGCAGAGTCCCTCATTGACTCTCTTCAAGAGGAATCTTGATGAGTGGATGGGAGATCGTAGATTTACTCCGGGTATCACTTCTGTGTCACTGTTAGACAGAGGCACAGTATACTAACCTCGAAAAAGGGCATAGCAAAATTCATTTAAAATGCGTGGAGAAAGCCAAACACACTCTGGCTGGGCTTGCAAATGCCCTAGGGCAGATAGCCTAGTATGAACCTATGAACCTATGAACCTATAAAGTTAAGCTTCTTAAGATTCTAACAGATCTATGGCCTGTTACGTACCTATGAGCTGTGTAATATCTTCCCATTGCTCTAAAGTGACAAAAAAAAATCACTGACACATGGATAAACAGGAGGAGAAGCTATGACTCACTTAGGCAGCCAAATGCCTCATCATTTAATTAATGACATACCTGAATGGATGAACAGGACTTCAGCTATCCATAGTTAATATCTAGCAAAAGTACAATCAAGGGAATAGACTTGGCAGAATCACCTGGGGAAGTAGAGTCAGTTTCATTTAATTCTGGCCTGGCACTGTGAAGAGGCATGAAAGGTGTAGAATAAGTAGGAGACCTTGGCTACAGGTAAAACACCAAATATTATCACCGTTCCATTGGGATGAGTTTTACTGGAGTTCTCCTTTCTGGTTCCAAGCACTCAAGCAGCGATACGGCTTCCTCTGGTGGTAGCCTCAGGTGGGCAGTTTGACTGAGGTGGAATACAGCTGTAAAATAATAATGCAGATTTCCTAAGGTGAGCCCAGAGATGAGCGAAACCTCCACTGAAGTTGAATGACAAAAGCTTTTTCACCTTGAGTTTAAGTACAAATAGCTCAAGTGAAAGTAGAGCTTCATAAACCTTCTGCCTTTTTTTTGGCTTTAAACTTGAACCATCTGAAAAATTACCACTGAGTTGTGGTAGCCAAGCACCCAGACCAATGCTTCTTTTAGATCTTTTAGCTATGCCTCTTCTATCACTGTGAATGCTGATCCATTAATAAGGAATGTGAGCTGGATTTATAACATCATAATATAGGTTTTGTTTACCCTACTGAGGATATGTTGTTGCAACCACAATTCTGCTTACCAGCTTCACTGGTCTAGAAGGATAAAGCCCTGACTATGACCAAATTGATCCCATCTGATAACATGGTTGAGGCACCTGGTGGAGCTGGCAAGGAGAAGGAATTAGTAGCATGTCACTGCCAGCTCTCCTCTTTTTAGGGATAGGGTGCATATCTGGGGTGCATGGTCCAGTGGTAGTCTCCACTGAAGACTGGAGAAAGTGGGTCTTCTAGGGACAGGGCAGTTTTGAGAAGTTATGCCAGTTATGAAACTGAGTGACATGCCTTTGTTGATGCCCTCTTCATGCACGTTAATGGGCATACAGAGTGGGGTTATGACTAGAACAACAAAACCTGCCATAATGATGACACCCACCAGTGAAAGGGAAATGAATAGGCCAACTGTCCAAGAAGATAGAACCAATATGGAAGAAAAAGTGGATAAACTATT
This sequence comes from Protopterus annectens, assembly GCF_019279795.1. Lineage (NCBI taxonomy): Eukaryota > Metazoa > Chordata > Ceratodontiformes > Protopteridae > Protopterus > Protopterus annectens. The sequence goes on from NC_056730.1 coordinate 67,011,199, forward strand.
GTTTAGTACAACAGGAATATTAAGATGTTTGGTGCCTGTGCTTAGTTCAGGAGGTTTTGGAATAAAACTACAATCTGTGGCATTATGACCAATTGCCTATAATTCAGAACTGATTGTCACAGGGTTGGAATGCAGATGGAAGAGGACCACCTCTCTACAGAAAACATTGAGTTTTCATGGAGGAACTTGATGCTAAATCATTCATAAATTACCTGCTTTTGGATCAGAGATTCATGCACTGCAGACCAGCAGCACCAGTCTGCAGAAAATCAGCTCCTGAGCCCAGCATTTGTTATATGCTAAACTCAGGTTGGTAATGAGCTCCAAGCCCTTGTGGGGAGGAGGAACTACGCTGCTTCTGTGCATCTACTCTACTGCTCCCAGTCCCTACCCTGCTCCTGGGCTTCATGTCTTTTCCAGATAGCTGTGATCTGTTTATATTATTAATCCAGACTTTCTTTATCTTTAAAATGATTATGTCCCCAGTGATGACACTCCCGTGGGTCCTAGCCAGGTATCAATTCATGTTATTGGGTATCAATAGGAAGGAAACCATGGCCAGTTACACTAGGTACATGAGGAAAGTAATGAGGCTCAAGTTAGTAGCTGCACTTTGCGGTGCTACATTATCTGTCTAAAACTTCATGCAAAAAGGGTGGAGGGCACTCAGGGTAGATATGAGGAAAGGAAGCGAGACTGGGAAAACCTATCAATGGTATGTGTATACTGAAACTGCACTGACTACAACAACTCACAGTGCAGCAACCTTTGATTTACTCCAGATAGGTGAAATAATCTTGTGTTATGGTGGTACCAAAGACAATGGAGGTTAGTATAAAGTCACCCCATGGTATTTGTATGACCATTGACCTGAAACCTGGTGCATGTTCCTGGACATAGATATGTAGATAATTCAATACTCTTGAAAGTAAGGGAGTGTCATACCTGGGTGAGCATGACCAAACAACAGTCTTTGCTGAGTCTTGGATTAAGAGAGGGTCCATGGGTGAAACATCCCTCTCAGAAATCTGTTCTGCTTTGTTCTGTGGAAGTTTGGATTATAATGGCAAGGGTTGTTCTGTGAGGTAGGAGTGGCTCAACATGAAAAGGTAACCTCTAAGAGAATGGAGAGTCAGGTGTGATCATTGGCATGTCTATGCCCAAGATAGAAGGTGGATCTCCTTCTCCTCAAAAGTCAAAGATGTCCCAATGATGTAAGCCTGAATGGATCTCAGCTGCAGTCTGCTAAAGGGTGAAGATAACTACTTCCATGTGCAAGAGTGACCCGACAGTGAGCTTCATCTTGAAGTCTAATGCACTGGCTAGACTCTAAGATTGTGAAGTTTCTTTTTTAATTTGTACAATATTTAATTTCCATTTTTTAAGTCTTAATAAATAAAATAAATTAATTAATCCTTTTTGTGTAAGTCCAAATAATAGCACATAATCTGGTCCCAGTCTGTTTGGAGTTCCACAGGGCTAACTAGAATCAGAGTGTTACCCTAAAATGTCAGAGACATGTTAGGCAAGCGCGCTCATGCACCATAAGTGCCTAGTCATATACACCTTTAAGCAGATACACTTAAAAGCTCTTGCCACCCTTAACAAGTACTTAATTGTGCTCACCTCCCAAATCAAACAGGATTGCACATGACAACCATGTTAGAAACTGGTGTCTACCCAACCAATTGTCAAGACTAACATTAAAATTAGAAAATTAGTGCTTTGCCTGACCTGTGATGGTAACTAATTCCATGGGCTGGGAATATATTGAATTAGAAACCTATTCCTCCAGCAAGTCTTGTTTATTTTTAATAGAAATTTAAGTCCCTAGTATGGGTATTTGTAGAGCCACTGGTTTTGCAAAGAAAAAGGAGGTCGACAGGACAGGATCTTTTGTGGCTCAAAACATGAGACAAAGATCACCTTGGAGTAGACTGTTCTATTGAGATTGTTGTAGGATTTAAGGTCTGTACTTTTCTTGGTTAAAAATCAATGAAGCCTTTGCATTTGAGAGACATGCTTGAATTAATATATATCAAAGGGGCCATTGAGTTAGATGATCGGTCTGATAACAGAAGACTATAGTAGTAAGATGTTTTCTTTGGATATTAAAGATATCCCAATGGAAATTAACTGGGTCAGATAGAATGTTTTCCTAACCATGGTGGTAAAATGATCACATGAGAGAGACAGAGAGAGAAAGAAAGAATTGTCCACATAAGTACCCAGGTCTCCTATGACCGTACCTATATGAAAAGCTGTACCATTTATACTACATGAGGTGGGAGCAGATTTTTTGGCAGATACTACTGTGTTGTATTTATTAGCATTTAGCTTAATACCATGTTTGGTACCACAAGACAGAGATGGGGTAATCTCTGGGATACATACCTGTCTCTCTAGCAGGTCCTATTTATATCAAAGGCAAGGTTTAAGTCTTTAGAATGGGTAATTCTGGTCCTGTTTTTTTGTGGATATGCAGGAGGTCCATCAGAGTGGTGTCTGACAATGCCCTATATATCATGCATAGATCTCCCCTCAAAAGTCTGTAGGAGGCAGAATACAGGGATAGAGCCTTGAGTTGGTTTGCATAGTACATTTTACTTACACCCTGTATTCTTTTAGTGAAGAACCTCTGTGAACATTCCAATTGTTGTATAGGCCTGGTTAGGTACATACCAAAGGGGGCATTGTACTCAATGATAAGTCTGATGAATGCCGAATACAGTGGGACAATGACTTCCTTGGACTTACATGTCATAGCTTTTTGTTTATAAGTTGCGCAACACAAAACGATTTCCTCACTACTGTAGACATGTGATGGTTAAAGGCTAGATTACTATCTATGTGTGCCCCTAAGTTCCTGATTTGTGAGTCAGCTGTAAGGGGTGTGTTGTCAATATCATAGTTACCAGGGGTGGATGACTTCCCAAAGGATACTATTATGCATTTCTTGGCATTTAGTTTAGTCCATGGCTCTGACACCAGTTGTTTGTCTGTGTCAGCCCCTCCTGGAGAACATTTGTGTCAGTGTGGGATTCAATGACAGCTCCTAGTTTGCAATCATCTGCAAATGTAGTCAGCCTGTGACCACTAACATTGGCCTTGACTTCAGAGAAGTAAATGCCAAAAAGGAGAGGTCCAAGGACTGATCCCTGAGGGAGTCCACTTGTGACTGGCCTCTTTGTAGAAGTGAACTCCCCAATTCTAACTTCTTGGGTCCTGTCTGTGAGCCAGTTAGCTATATACTGGGTGACATATGAGTTTGTAGCTAACCTCTTGAGTTTGTCAACAATGCCCGAGTGGAGTATTGTGTCAAATGCCTTGGCCAGGTCAAGGTAGGTAGATAGTAGCAGCAACAATGCATATAGGTGGGGTAAAATTAGCACTAAGTTTGTCTGTTAATACATTGGCTATATCCTTGGGATTAGAATGGGTGATATTGTTATGGATAAGTTCACCGCATTGCTGGACATTATTCCCTAACTTCCCAGATTAACTGAAGACATTTTTAGTTTTCTTTAGCATCTATAGTGACCTTAAGTTCATGCTCTGCTTTGCATATTTAATGGTGCTCCTAAGTTGCCTCCTGGCATGTTTCACTGTTGTTTTGAGGGAGTGTGAATGGAAATTTCTTACAGCTTTTCACTACTTTCCTTATTCTGGTATACAGTTTATCAATATATGAGCTCTGCCAGAGAGGCTATTTAAATATAATTTAAAATTATATTTAGAAAAGACATGCATGGACTTCTTTATGCTTCTATTTAGGTGCTGGTACAAATTAAAGGGGGGTGTGAAATCCCTCTCAGCTGTATCCATTTGTGGGTGGCTGCTGAGAATTTTGTGTATGTCTTCTACAAGCCAAACTCTTTTTCCGTTGGAAAAGTCCCTAAAGATGGTTTCATTTGGTGGTGTAGTGGCATCACTATGTTTGGCAGAGAAGATGATTGATTGTTGGTCAGATTTAACCAGAGATGAGGTAATCTTGACTGTGGTACAGGCAGGGGCTAGGTTGGTATGGATCAGGTCAAGCATATCAGAATCCAGTAGTTTTACAATTTGCACCAATATATTGGCATTAACAAAGGCTAGGAAATGCTAAGCATATAGATTTTAGAAGTATTAGTATACCAATTAATGGTTGGGTGAGTGTGAGTGGCCTGTAGCAAGAAACTATTTGGCTTGACATTTAACCCCTCAGTGATATTAAGGTAATTCTCATGGTCTTTTGGGGACATTGATGGGGATTTGTAGCACTGAAGTAGCTGTTAGATTTGTTAAAGATAATTTGGATCTCCAACAGCTCTGGGTTACAGTTATGGGTCTTATGTGAGGTGATGATGTTTCTGGCAAATGCAGATACTCCCTCACATCTACCCAAGGGCCTGAAAGCATGATAGGTGCTAAACCCTAGTATAAATGAAGAGTTGTCAATGTACTGAAACCATATCTCAGTAATTATGAATGCTCTTGAGTTGCAGGAGGGCCTCAAGTTCTAGTATCTTTCTATTCAGACTCCTAGCATTAAGTAGTGACACAATGATATTATCCAGTTTTGAGTATGAGTTTGATATCCAAGAATGTCCCATAAGGGGATCCTGCCTAAAAAGACACTATGGGAACAGCAAAGGCTTTAGCTAGTATATGAAAGGTCTGGTATGACAAGTGTAAGCCATCCCTGGTGAAACAGGCTGACACATTCTGGATCCCCCTAGAGTGACACCAATTAATTAGCCAGTTGTGAAAGCCAGTTACTTTGTCTTGCTATCTAGAAATCATGCTTGTTGATGACAAGATGCTACTCAAGACTGGTGTCTTTCCTGCCTCTAACACCTAGTAACTTTGATCATGTCACTCTGCACATTTCCCTGGATGGAGCACTTCAGGTTAGCCAGTCTCACATGAGCCACCATTTGGTCATAATCATGGCTGTCAGATTTTTGGGACCTTAGAACCCTTGTGACATCATGGATCCTAGCACCAGCCAGCAGCTTAGTCCAGTCTGGTGAGTGTGGAATTTGTATGCCTAACTATAGAGTCACCTATGACTAATACATTTCCCTATGTGGAAACAGATACAGTGGGTTTTATGGACTCAGATCTGCTTTTCTGGTAATTCTTGTGCAATCTTTGTGGACTAGCAATAAGAGTCAGTGGAGAAGAAGTAGGTATTGTTTTGTGCACTGGAGGCTGGGATTTTTAGAGTAGGAAACTTTGGCAACTGTTTCTTTACTCCCTCAGCATAAGTTTTGGGCTTAGTGGTGCATTGTGATCAATGTGGTGCTATGGAGGTATGATTTTTACTGATAGTGAGTTGATGTGAGATGCTTGCCTCCATGTTTCTTAAATATCTACATCATTTGCAAGTCATACTATCAATATGTAGAAGCAGTGAGCAGTTGGCAAGCATCAGGCAGTTGCTTCACTCCTTGGAATGTCTAATGCAGTTGGACTGACTACAGATGGTGTAAAAGCAGACTGTTGAGTCATGTTCCTGGAGAGTTGAAGGCTAGAGGTTGGCATGGTGTTCAGGTGTTAGATTACTACAGAAGACCCTTAAGATTTGTTAGGGTGATGTTTTATACTGGTTAATCTAGCAATACTTAGTGAAAAGACAGAATTAAGTTTGCCAAAATGATGAATAGTTGTGATTCTCCTATTATCAACTATCTGATTACTATTATGCAGGTGGCATCACAGCTGCATTCAGATAGGAATCACTGTACCTCTTCTCCTTTCCCTCACAAGATGCAAAGCAGTAGCATGAATCCCAAGCTGCACCTGAGAAGCAGTTAACAGGATCAGTCTCATCCCAGATCTTGGGTTTGTTCTAGCTTTTTCCTGGTAGATGCCATGGATAGCATTTGCAAAGCTCAGCAGAAGAGACCAAAGCTACACAACAGTGCAAAATTAAAACTGAAGAGGCTTTGACTAAAACAGCAATCAAGCCACTCAAGGAAGTCCAATGCACACTGCCCATTCAGAGACCATCAGTAATCAATATCCCTGTGCTCCTTCTCTCACCAGGAGCACAGCAGTAACAGTAATCCCAAACTGACTCTTAAGAAGCAGTTTTCAGGTTTTAAAGTGGTCAGTAATCTCTAAGGAAGCTAGGAAATAATATCCCTCTGCTCCTTCTCTCACCAAGAATAAAACACAAGTACTAATCCCAAGCTGTTTCCTTTGAAGTTGTTTGTAGGTATGATGGTACCCATGATCTGACATGTTTAGGCAGCCTGCAGAAGACATTTGTGTGAAGGGGATGCTAGTAGCTCTTCACAGTCCACAGCAGAGATAGGAGACCTCTTGGCTCCAGGGAGACAGAGAAAAATGGATAAGTAGATGGCTGAGATGAAAAGCTGCAACAGACCATGGCAGACCTGGGACAGGATGCTGTTTATTTGTTTGTTTATTTGTTCATTTATTTATATTGATCAAGATAACCCTGCTTGATTATGCACATTTTCAGAAGAGACCTGATGGGGAAAAGACCTCAAAATAAACATAACACAGATGAGACACATTTTCAATTTAGGCAACATAACTAATTAAAACTAAACATACTGAAGTGAACTAAAACAAATAAAATATGTACATTGAAACATCTAGACATGCGTTTGTAAAACAGTCGGTATGCAGTGAATTACACATATTTGGCATCGCTCGTATACAAGGATGGACACTAAATAAACTGTATTGCACACAGAGGTAAAAACAAGGAGTGAAGAGCAAGTAAACAGGTTTTAAGCTGAGTAGTGAGTAATAAGAGCTGATGAGTTAGAGGAGAGGAAGGCTACGATGATGAGGAATATAAGAGGAGAGTTTGAAAAAAATAAGCAGAAGTAAGTGGATCAGGTAAGTTAATAAGTAACAAAGTAGTTTGCTCTGCTTTTGAAGTAGGAGCATATCAGAGTAAATTAAAACTGATACCTCTGTTTTTTGTGTAAATAGGAAGCAAGTACTGAAGCTGAGGAAGTAGTGTTTGATTAATGTTTTACGATGTAATAGAACATGCCTCTTTGCTAGAATGGGAAGTTACTCCACTCACTGGGAATATGGATGCTTGGTGCCTTCCCTCTTATCCTTGTGTTAGAACCATTGAAGTCGGAGTTGAAATAGTTTGTGCCCACAGCTGTCTGGTGATTATATGCCAAAGCAGTATGTTACTCACAGTTGGGCATGGTTCCTTCACTATTAGCTTGTAGGTAAATATCAGGTATGTGTAGCTTACTTTGTTTACAAGAGACATCCAGTTTTGAAGCTTCAGTACAGTACAGTGATTAGTGCTGGTCCTTTGACCATCTATGAATTTTGCAGTGTTATTATAGCAGCGATCAGACTGGTGAATGCTGATTTTTTGGGATTACGAATGGCAATAATCTCATACAAAAGTTTGGGTAGCAGTGTAACACAATGCATTTTTTTAAGTCTGGTAGTAGATAATTGCTTATTCTATATAGTAACCTAGTGCTTCTACTATGGAACAGTGAAACCCCATTGTTCAAATCATAATTCCTCGATCATACAAGGCAGCTGGAGAAATGTTTTTGGAGGGGGCAAGACCCCTTGATCCACAGCACATTTAAATTTCAGTATACAAACTGCATGGCCACACAACATTGGCGAATGGAGAAACTTCCAAAAACAATATATAGCTGTCTCTAGCAATCATGTCCATCAATCTAGCATGATTAAGCAAGTGATTTTCCAGTTACCACATGGAGAACCTACAGCTAGTGTTGTATTGATGCCTTTGACGGTAATATTAATATGTTCCCTGGAAGTTTACTTTATGGTCAAGTGTGACTCCCAAATATTTTCACAAATGCACAGCCTCAAGTGTTCCAGATGATACTGGAATTGTTAAGAACATCATTCTGTGTAGTAGGTAGGTTCTCCCTTTCAGGAGTTCCAAACCCCCCCAATAAGAGATTATGTTCATAGGTTCATAGGCAGAGGTATGGGCAGTCTCTGGGTTATGAACCTGTCCCTCCACCATATTCTGTTGATTGTGGTAATAAGTCCGAGGTCTCTTGAGCATGTGGTGCGGAGGGATTGGGATTTCTTTAGATGAAGCATTTCTAACAGAGATGGGTCAGACATGACTTTGTAAGTCAAGCAGAGATCGCCTCTTAGTAGGCGATATGAAACAGAGAATAGGTGGAGTTTATTGAGTCTGTCCATGTAGGACATGCGTTTAAGGCCTAGGATCCTCTTCGTGATGTATTTTTGTGGCCTTTCCAGCTGTTGCATGTGTCTAGTGAGGTAAATGCCTAATGGGGCATTATACTCAATGATTGGTCTAATGAGGGAAGAGTAGAGAGAGATGATGACCTCTTTCTTCCTGGATGCGAAACCCTTGGCAATGAGATGTGCCACATAGAAGGACTTTCTAACCACACTGGCACTATGGTGGTCGAAGGAGAAGTTGCTGTCAACCTGTGTCCCCAGATCTCTTATAACACCTTCAGTGTTCAGTGGGCTCCCATCAATGTGGTAATTAGTGTGAATTGAGTTTTTCCCAAAGGGGATAATGAAGCATTTTTGGCATTAAGCTTAAGGCCATGGTTTCGACACCAGTCATTGGTCTCCGTGAGGCCTTTCTGTAGGATGTTTACATCACTTGGGGAGTTTATAATGACTCCCAGCTTGCAGTCATCTTTGAACTTGGTCATCCAGAGTCCCTCTGTGTTGCCCTGGACATCTGAGAAGTAGATGCCAAACAAGAGAGGACCCAGGACTGATTCCTGTGGAACTCCACTCGTGACTGGTCGGCAGTCTGACTTGAAGTCCGCTACTTTCACACTGTGGGTTCTATCTGTGAGCCAATTTGCAACCCACCTAGTGATATAGGGGCTGATGCCTAGTTTGGTGAGTTTATCAATAAATCCTGAGTGGAGAAAAGTATGAAAGGCATTAGCCAGATCGAGGTAGGCTGCATGAACTGCCTTGCCTTCATCTACAGCTCTGGTGACTGACTCAAAGAAGTCAACCAGGTTGAGCAGGCATGATCTACCTTTCACAAAACCAGATTGCGTGGGATCTTAAGTTTGGAGATTCCCTATATCCTTGTTAATTAGATCCATGATGATGCGCTCCCTAGCCTTACATATCAGACTCATCAGGCTAATGGGGCGATAATTCTCAGGGTCTGTAGTCACTCCCTCTTTATGGAAAGGGATGACTGTGTAGTGTGCCATTCGGTAGGGACAAAGCCTGAGGTTAGGCTGTCATGGAACAGGGCAAACAGATGTGGTGCCAGTTCACTTTGTAGTTCATGTAGAACACATCCAGTTTATGAAGAAATGTGGGTGCTGCCCATATTGCCCCTATGTTGCAGAGATTATTAAGACAGTGATTAATGGTTTTAAATTTAAACCAGTAGAAAAGTTTTACTGTTATTCAGAGAGGGTGGTATATTGCACCCAATGTGCAGGTTTTTATATTGGCAAGACAGAGAGGAAATAAAAAAAAAAAAAAAATGTATTTACAAACATCTTAGACCAGTCAGAAGAAATTATGGTACCAATGACCTTGCTAAGCACTGTATGGATTTTCATGGGCATTCTTTTAAGTTTTTTGTGCTGGACTCAACCCTAATTTTATGGTTTTAAAGGTTTTATAAATATTCATGATTATTTATTAATATTTATAAATATTCATAGATATGCATGCAGAAATTTGTTCTCAATAGTTGAAATCATGGGGGGTGTTTTTGCATGACATCATCACTAATTGAAGGTATTTAAACATGAACTGCTTTCTTATAAACTGTCTTTTAAACTGTCTGAAGAAGTTTCTTATGGTAGAAACAAAAGCATTGATTTTATATGGGTTTTGATTATTTAAATAAAGTGTGTTTTTCATGGATAAACAAACTTAGAATATTGGATTTTACATTTTTTGTACCCCACTGGAGTATTCGCATTTTCTGCCTTTTGGTCTGGTTTTCTTCAGTACATGAAGGCATGCTGGATCTGAAAAAGTTATGTATCCAAATAATACACACCGTCGAGAAGAAAAACCTTTATAAGACACACAAAGCTTTCAGGTTACACACCCTTTCTCAATGCTTAATACAGGTTAAATCACAAGCAATGATTTAAATAAGAGCCCAACACAATCACATGACCTGCAGCCCAAAAGTCATATGATCAAAAATTAAAGAACACATCATTAAAAAACATTAAAAAACATTAAAAAACACACTGAAAAGTTTTTTACAACATATATAAAACAATTATTTAGAAAAAATACATATATATATCTATAGATATTTAAAAAGATATATATATATATATATATATATATATATATATAAAATCTAAGCAAATAATGCAAACTTCACTATGTACTGCAACCAGTATAGCCTACTTATATACATACATATATCATATAAAGTAACACATTCATGTTTACTTCATTTCAACTTGGTGTGTTGTATCCTAATCAATATTGGCTTTATGGAGACAGCGGAGTTTAAACCAGTATGGCAATCAGCTGTTTCTCTTGAAGAGTGTTAATGAGGGGCTCTGCCTAATGTAGTTAGGAATTTTGTTCCAAAGCATGGGGAGTCTCTGTGACAGGAATCTTACTCTCCAGCATGTTCTATTTATTGCTGGGGTGAGGTTTAGCTCACTAGAGTGTGCGGCTCGCAGGGACTTGGATTTCTTTAGGTGGAGCATGTCCATCAATTCTGAGTTGGACATGGCTTTGTAAGTCAGGCAGAGATCACCTCTGAGTAAGCGATATGCCACTGAGTACAGCTGGAGTTTTTTCAGTCAGGCTGCATAGGACATATGTTTGAGGCCAGTAATCCTCTTGGTGAGGTGCTTTTGTGGTCTTTCCAGCTGTTGGAAGTGTCTTGTGAGGTACATCCCAAATGGGGCATTGTACTCTATGATGCGTCTGATGAGTGATGAGTAGACGGGCACTATAACCTCTGCATTTCTAGATGCGAACCCTTTAGTAATTAGATGGGCCACATAGAAGGATTTCCTAACTACTTTGGCAATATGATTGTTAAAGGAGAGATTACTATCTACCTGGGTCCCCAGATCTCTTATTACCTCTTCTGTATTAAGGGGGCTGCCACCTATGTGGTAATTTGTGGGTGTTTTGTTTTTCCAAAATGGGATGACTATGCATTTTTTGGCATTTAACTTGAGGCCATGACTTTGACACCAGGTGGCTGTCTCAGTAAGGCCTTTTTGAAGGATGTCCGTGTCAGCTGGAGAGTCAATTATGGCTCCCAGTTTGCAGTCATCGGCCAACTTGGTTAGCCATAGTCCTCCTGTGTTTGCCTGTACTTCTGAGAAGTATATGCCGAACAGTAGAGGTCCCAGGACCGAGCCTTGTGGGACACCACTTGTGACTGGTTTAGAGTCGGACCTGGAGCCCACTATTCTTACCGTGTGAGTTTTGTCTGTAAGCCAGTTGGCAACCTATCTTGTGATATAGGGGTTTATGTTCAGGCTAGTGAGTTTTTCTATAATACCTGAGTGAGGAATGGTGTTGAACACCTTGGCGAGATCAAGGTAGGCTGTGAGAACCACCTTTCCCTCATCTATGGCCTTGGTGACTGTCTCGAAGAAGTCAACCAGGTTTAGTAGACATGATCTGCCCTTAACAAAGCCGAACTGGGTCGGGTCAAGTGTTTGGAGGTTCACAATGTCTTTGTTAATGAGTTCCATGATGATGCGCTCCATAGCCTTGCAGACCAGGCTAGTCAGGCTTATAGGGCGATAGTTACCAAGGTCAGTTGTAGCCCCTTCTTTGTGGAGTGGAATAACTGTTGCTGTGCGCCATTCTATGGGCACGTAGCCTGTGGAGAGGCTGAGATTGAACAGCGTGTTTAGGTGGGGGGGGTTAGTTCGTTCTGCAGTTCGTGCAAGACGCAGCCTGGGATACCATCTGGCCCCATTGATGCTGTGTTTTTGGCTTTTGAAAGGGCTGTTTTCACCAGTGCTTCTGTGATTTCCAGGACACTACACTTTTCCGGTATTGTTGTGGGCCCTTTTGAAGGTGAGAGGGAGGTGAAGTTTGCACTGAATCTATCTGCCAGGATGTTGGCCATATCATTAAGTTCAGTATATTTTGTGCTATTTTGCACTAGCTCAGAGCATATCTGCAAGTTGCCACTTAGATTCTTGACATAGCTAAAGAAGGCTTTGTGGTTATCTTTCGAATCCTTGGCTATTTTTCTTTCGAAGTTTGCCTTGGATGATTTTATGAGGGACCTTAGTTTCTTACCGATACTGATCAGGGATTTCTTTCCTTCTTGGGATTTGCTTTTTTTCTGAACTAGTTTCCTCCTTTTGTTGTATAACCTGTTTATGGCAGGGGTCCACCAGACTGGTTTCCTTCTCTTAGAGGAGTGAGTCTTGGTTTTACTAGGGATGACACGATCTATGCATCCTTGTAGGTGCTCATAGAGTGCAATTTTAAAGGATTCTGCATCTTGGGCAGTGTTATCCTTTAGCGTGGGGGCTGTGAAACTTACCACCTCTGCCTTAAGTATGGTGAAGTTTGCTTTAGAAAGGTTTTTCACTGTGGTTTCCTTGGTTGGGGGTGGTGGTGGAGTGTGGACATCCAGAGTGATTAGTTTATGGTCTGATCTATCTAGTGACAAGTTGACTTCCGGTGCGGAACACCTGTCGCCCATGTTGGTGATGACCAGGTCCAATATGTTGTGGCCTCTGGTAGGGGAGTTTACCAGCTGATCCAGGGCATTTGAGTTGATAAATTCCAGGAAGTGCTGAGCCTGGGAGTTTGTACTCAAGTAGTTTTTCCAGTAAATGGTAGGGTAATTGAAATCACCCAATATCAGGGTGTTCGGTAGGACCTTCATGTTTTCCAGTGTCTCCAGAAAGGTGGAGTGGTGGTCCTGGGTCATGGAGGGTGATCTGTAGCAGGCCACAATTTGCATTGCAGATTTGCCCGATGTTAGTTGCACGTGGATGATCTCAGATGTATCATGCTGTGCCACTAACCTGGAGGTGTAGGTATCCTTGATGAATATGGATACACCCCCTCCTTTTGTGTTTCAGTTTGTGTTCTGTGGCCGAAATGTGTGGTATGAGTTGTAGCCCAGTAGTGCTGGAGTGCTGTCTGGAGCCTTGAACCAGGTTTCAGTTACTGCACAGATGTCGACATTCTCCATACTTAGGAGTGCTTCGAGCACATGCATTTTGAGATTTAAACTCCTGGCGTTGAGAAGCATAACCCTCATTTTTTTACTTGTGCTGTTTACGGAGGTGGGTTTGACTTTTAAGCCTTGCCTAAAAAAGGCACTATGGGGGCAGCAAGAGCCTTGGCCAGTATTCGAAAGCCAAGGGGTGACAGGTGCAAGCCATCTCTTGCGAAGCAACATGGCCTGTCGAGCATGTCATCCCAGGCTGACAGACACTGGATCCCCTTTGAATGACACCAGAAGCTTAGCCAATTGTTGAAATTGATCATTTTTTCTTTATACTGAGGTATCATTCTTGGTGAGGGCAGGATACTACTCAGGGTCAGGGTCATACCCACCTGGGCTACATGATCAGGAAGCTCTTCCATGTCTCGTTTCATGTAGTCCAGGGAGGTACGTATCAGGTCATTCACACCAAAATGAACAATGACAGAGTCATATTTGTACTTGTTCTAGAGTGACCTGAGTGCTTGTGTTATTTGGCAGATTCTGGCTCCCAACAGGCAGCTAACAGTAACCTTCTCCTTGTCCAACCTAGTGAGTGGGGCATCAGTGTGCCTGGCTATAGAGTCACCTATTACTAGTGTGTTAGGTATGTTATTTCACCCTAAGGGCTGTGATTGTGTGGCACATTGATTTTGTGTTTTATGTGTTGTCTGGTTTGTGACAGGAGGTGTAGGTTTCTTGGGTGTCTGCTTTGGAGCTCTCTGATGCTTTTGCAGGTTTTTATTTAGAGCCTCCGAGTATGATTTTGTGTATTTATGTGTATTTTTTGCCAGTGCTGGTTTAGTAGGTCTATGTGAGGCTGGAGGTGTGGTGCAAGTGTTAACCTTCTCCTCATGACTGTCTGTTCCAGTCTTGGGTGGAAAGACCTTAGCCTCCAGTTTGGCTGTATAATTGCATCTCTCGCATATGTTAATGTTTTGTGGTAGGAGGAGAGGGCTGTCTGTGTACATGAGGCAGTTGTAACATTGCCTCAGGATACCCAGGTTCACCAGCTGAACTGGAGAGTACACCTGAAGTTGACCTTTGGTCATGCCTGAATAGTAGGGTGAGCTGCTTAGTCACTTGGTTGGTCAGGGGTGGATAAAGAGCCTTGCCCTGCTGGGCAATTAAGTGTTGGGGTATATTAGTGCTTGCTATTAGGTCTGAGCAAGTGCTGGACTGTAAGATGCTTTTTGAGTGCTTAGGTTGAAAGTTAGACTAGTTTCAAGTGAAAAACTAAAGAGGAGACTTAGTGAAGCCGGGAATAATTTAGCCCTAGCTAACCGGTGCTGCCCGGTGCACAAAACCATGCAAACGCGGTTTTTAAACTATTAACTTCTGGGCTGGAACCACTCCTCCAGGGAAAGATGGCTGGTCAAAGTTCCCCTCTCTCACAGGTGAACAGAGAAACTTCCCTCTATCCAAGTAAGGTATGGGCAACTCAGAAACTTGTAACACAGCCCTGAATTCAGCACTAGCCTGAAAACTGGACTATACTAGCTTAGAAAGGCGGGAAACAAGAACATTTTTTTTTTAAAAGATAAGGCAAAAACAGTAAAAAGTACACTTAAAACAGCTTTAAATGACTACAAGCGATCCGAAAAGGCTATCACACTTTAGTGTGTAGCCTACAACAGTTAAACAATTTATTTAAACAAAAAACAACTTTTTAAAAGTGCAGGCAGTCAAATAAGTACAATATGTGAAACAAAAAAACAAGCTTTTAAATCACAATAAGTGCTGGAAAATCAGCGTTTAGGCGGAAAACAGTTAAGTACAGCAAGAAAATACAGAAAACTGATACTCAATCACTCCAAAGTCTCTCTTTTAAGCTAGACGGCTTGTATCGGTTTAAGGCTTTCTAGTGCTTTCCAGTATGTTAGTTACAGGAAAGATGGGAAACAAGTGCAGATGTGTTCTTTTAAACCAGAAAGTTGAAAGAGATGGACAATTTCCCGAATGATTAATAAACTACAGTTTCTGGGCCAAGAACCACCCCTCTTGTGGTAGACAGGCTACCTAGTACTTACCACTCCCACTGATAAGTTAGAAGGCTCCACTCCAACACAAAGGCTTGGGGGGGCTCAGAAGCTTACAAACAGTCCTGGATACAGCAAATCTGTACCTGGACTAGACTAGTTACGGGAAAGGTGGGGATCAAGTGCAAACACGGGCTTTAAAACCAGAAAGTTGAGAGAGATGGAATAACTGCCCAAACGGCCAATAAACTACAATTTCTGGGCCAGAACAACTCCTCTTGTGGTAGATAGGCTACCTAGTGCTTACCACTCCCATTAATAAGCTAGAAGGCTTCCCTCCAACGCAGAAAGGCTTGGGGGGCTCAGAAGCTTATTAAGAGTCCTGGATACAGCAAATCTGTACCTGGACTAGACTCATTACAGGAATGGTGGGGAACAAGTGCAAACACAGGCTTTTAAGCCAGCAGGTTGAAAGAGATGGAAAACTGCCTAAATGGCCAATAAACTACAATTTATGGGCCAAAATCCTTGTCTTGGTAGACAGTTCATGAATTCTAGCTCCACAGTGCAGACCACACTAATAGAAATTCAGTTCTGTGATGTAGGTAAGATCCAGTAACAGAATACACTGGGATTCTTCAGAATGCATTTACTAACCATCTGTAAAGCTAATATTGTCAAAAAGAGATTTTGACAGGAACTTTGACATCTTTTCACCAAAACTCAGAAAATAGTATATTTTTAGGAAGTATAAAATAATAACAAAAAACATTTTTGTTACCCAAAGACACCACTGGTATGTTTTATGTATAGCTTTATGTACACACAGTCAGATAATCAATGTACTACTTCTAAAAGCTGAGCCTTTAATAATTAATCACATTAGCAATAATATTATGAGATTTTAACACACTTTTTCCAGAGTATAAGGAGAGAAGTGAGTTACATTTCTACCTCAGCTTATC
Source organism: Protopterus annectens (assembly GCF_019279795.1). NCBI lineage: Eukaryota > Metazoa > Chordata > Ceratodontiformes > Protopteridae > Protopterus > Protopterus annectens. The sequence continues at coordinate 67,027,326 of NC_056730.1, forward strand.
CTAGAAGTCTGCATTAAAATCATGAAATACATATCCCACTGTCCTTTCATTGCTTATTATAAGTACAGGTGCTGACATATGAATTTTCTATAATGACATATTAAAGACGCACAGTAAAGCAATGTACTGCGGCATTCCTTGCAGTTTCATTACACTTATTTCCCATGAATGCCTCTTCCCTGATGCTTCAGACACAGTGCAGTACTGAGATCAAATAAACCAAGCATTTTCCATCAGTTTTCTCACTTTGAAACAATTAGAAATCTAGCAAGGAAATTTAAATCACTTTGTAGTAATTAGAATTCTAGCATGGGCAATTTAACTTAGCCTAGAATGTTATTACATATAGAGTGCTTTGGAATCTATAATGAGTCTCTTGATTTCTATTTTTAGATCTCATACTACTTAAATAACTGAAGAATCATCTGTTATGCCATACAAAGTTTAACTGTTGAGTATATTATGCAAATAATCAGTGAACTAATGAATAATAGCCTAACTTCATACAGATAATAATTAATATGTTTAGTTAATACACTGTACAGGATAAGGTACTGCAACCCATCCACTAATGAGGTTTTCTTTTAAATGAGGTATTTATCCATGCAATGATTTATAACACAATAGCTTATTCATTACATAACATCTTTTAGGCAGAAGTCCAATAGTGTGTAACAAAAACAAACGAACAAAAGGGTGGTTCACTTTTTCCCCCTTGTTTCATCCTACTGCACCCCACCCCAGTGCCTCGCATCCAGCTCTGGATCTACTAGTCCTCTCCATAATGTATGGATTGGGGCCAGCACAGAGCATTAGGGCATCTGGCCATCTCACCCTCTGCTGACAGATTTTTTTTTTATGCCCTACACCGTTTCCCCCTCCCTCGCAATGTCTTGTTAGCATCCAGAGGGCAGGCACACTGGGAATGTGCGAACATATCGCCAAGTCTCCACAGAACCCCAGTAAAAGATCCTACCCTAATCCCTTTTAGGACTACATCCTCTTCTTCATTCATCCCCTGTCTTAACCAGGGATCATGTGGGTAACATCCTCAAGACTACCCCTTGCCCATCTCAAGATGGTACTGCCTAACCATCGCTGCTGCCCCTTCAGTGGCCAGAGCCACTAATTAAACCTGGGTCAGCTAGGCTATAGTCAGATATTTATCCCTCTTTGCCATTGCAACAGTTTACTTTTGTGATGGAAAATCACAACCGACAAACTATGGCTTAAAAGTAAAAAAATAAATAAATAAATGCACCATGCATTCATACCTTCACATACTCAATGTTTAGATAATGCCCATGTTTGTTGTCCCAAGTGACATATTCAATTTGTGATCTAAGAAAACTAATTTGCTTTATTGAATGCTGGCAGAAGTACCTGATGGCAAGAATAATTTCACATCCAGTTGGTTAAGGTCTTTGCCTCCCATACACAAGGTACAAGGCTTGATCCTGACCTCTGATCAATGCCTGTAGAGAGTTTGCATGTTCCCCCTGTGTTTCTGTGAGGTTCCTCCCACCTCCCAAAAACCCACTGAGTGTTTCCGTCTCAAACCCACACAAGAATGGAGTTGTGGGCAGCAGCACAGACTCTAGATGTTGCCCTATAGGGAGAAGAGTTGTATAAATCAGCCATTTTGGGCATCTACTGTGATGCACAGTATTCTCAAGATAGGAGAACATGGATCACAGATTGCATGCCATAGCAGGGCTAGACACTCAGTGGTGTAAAATATAGCTCAAGGCGATTCGGTCATGTTGACTAATGTCGCCAAATGGTCATGAGCATTTGCTGGTGATAAGTGGGTTGAGGACCCAGCCTACTCTGACCTACATCAGAGACCAATGGTAATGGTGGGAGGAGTGTATGTGCCCCTATTGGCCAGTGTGTGTCTGCCATAAAGCCCAGGAGTCCTGAGTCAATAATCCACTGGCTGACCCAATGTTCAGTTGCCCAGCTTGGGTTACCTGATACAGCTCTGTTAAGCAAAAATTGGGTGTAAAACCAATTAACCTGCCAAACCTGAACTAAGAATTGCTACACTCAATGTAGGTTCAAAGACAGGATGCAGCTTGGAAGTGGCATGATGGTAAGGAGGAGGCTGGAATACAGGATGGAAGGGCAGTACAGAAAATCAACTTGGCTTAGGATTTAGAGTCTACTACACAGGAGAAGGACAGACTAAATAGAGTGTGCAATTGCGGTAAGGGAGAGGCTTTAGAAGACAATTAGGGATTTCAACAGAATTAGTGACAAACTCATGGCAATCAGACTCCAGTGTAGTGATATGGCAGTATTCATAATGTCAGCCCATGCCACACAGCGGAGTTGTAATAGTTAGGAAAAGAGTGCATGAAGACAGCAGTTGCAAGAAATACTAAATAAAGCAGGACAACAAGAACTGGTATTGATAATGAGTGACCTGAATGCACATATTGGGACAGACAGAAAAGGATATGATGACTGCCTGGGTCCAAATGGGTGGGACAACATGAATAAAGGAGAGGCTGTTCTAGACTTCTGTCTGGCAAATGGCTTGATGGTAACCAGCACATAGTTCAGCCAGAGAGACAGTCACAATATTATATACAAGAGTAGTCAGCATACAGCTCAGGTAGACTTCCTCCCAGTAAGAAAAGAGCAGTGGAGTAGAATCCATGATTGCAATGTCATCCCCAGTGAAACAGTCAGCCCATGGTATAAACCATTGCTTACCACAATCAGCTGCAAGCAGTGGTCAGAAAAGGCTTTAAGGCTAACAGAAACCAGGCTGAAGACCTGGATGTTGACTAGAATGAAAGCACAACAGTTCAATGAATTACTCAGGGCTGTATCACCTCAAGAAGAAAATGAAATAGGTGGAGAAAATGAAGAATGGCAGTAAAACAAAACAGCATGTGTCAGGAATACCAAACAGCTTATGCAGCCAAGCCAGTTATGGAAACAAGGTACATAAGGATAGCTGGTGGTGCAATGCAGAAGTCCAGAAAGTCAACAAAAGAAAGGTGTGCAGGAAAAAGTTGAGACAGAAAAGATCGAACAGGCTAGGATGGAATACTGGTTGGATAAGAAACAGGCTAAGAGAGAAGTTGCAACAGCAAAGAACAAGGCATCAGAGGCACACTACCATTTTCTGCAAAGTGATTCAGTAGATGGCACAAAGAAACTATATCAGGTTGCAAGGCAAAGACAGAAAGATAAAGAAGATAGTCAGACACCCTTCATAAGGGATGCCAGCAACAACCTGTTCAACTATCCACTGGACAAAAAAGGCAGATGGTAGGTGTACTTCCAGCTGCTTCTGAATGAAAAATATCCCACAGAATTGTAGTACCCCAGACACAGCTTACAATGAGAGTAGAGGAGGAGCCCACCATGGAAGAAGTAAGAACAGCACTAAGGAAGATGAAGTCAGGGAAAGCAGCAGGCTCAGATGAGGTCACAGCAGAGATGATAAAGATGCTGGATGAGATTGGGAGAAATGGCTCCTGAGGGTACTCATAGCAGAATAGAGAGAAAGGAGTATCTCACATGACTGGAAAACAAGCATAGTAGTGCCAGTGTTCAAGAACAAAGGGGGGGGGTCATAACTGTGGGCAGTACAGAGGTATCAAACTCCTATCACACTGCATGAAAGTTCTGGAGAGGATGACTGTTAAATGATTAAACAGAACAGTAGAAAGTAAGATGGGAGATGAGCAGTTCAGATTCAGATCAGGATGCAGTACAACTGACATGACATTTCAGCGAGACAGACACTTGAAAAGAAGCTAAAGACAAGGAAAGAGTCCAACTGGGCATTCCTAGACTTGCAAAAAGCAAATGACAAGTTCCCAAGAAAGCTGATTTGGGCAGTCCTGCAGTGGCTTGATGTCCCAGAAACATTGCTAGAATTAATGAAGGCTATATACAAGGACCCAATGACTCAGATATAAACAGTGTTTGGTCTCACAGAGGGGTTCCCAGTGGGAGTGGTTATGCATCAGGGTTCAACTCTGAGAACAGTGCTGTCCATACTGGTGATGGACTACATTAGCAAACAGGTTGAAGAGAACAGCTCAACAAAGTTGCTGTAAGCAGATGATGTGGCTTTACAGGCAAACTCTGAGCAAGAACCTCAGCAAAGGATAGGGGAATGGAATGCAAAACTAAAGGCACATGGAATGAAACCGAGTACAGATAAGAGAGTTGTAATGGCAGCAAATGGAGGAATCAAAAAAGTTGAGAATTGAGATAGACAGGAAAATGGTGGAACAGGTTAACAACTTCAGGTAAGTGGATAAGTGATTGAGGAGAAGGGAAGCCTTAATGAGGAGGTCAAAGCTTGTATCAGTGAGGCTGCAGCCAACTGGCACAGAGTGTCAGGGATAGTGTGTGACAGAATAATGCCAAAGAAGCTGAAAAGTAAGGTTTATAAAACAGTGGTGCAACCGGTACAACTGTATGGTACCAAAACCTGGGCTGTAAATGCAAAACAGTTCAGGAAGATATAGGTGATGGAGATGAAGTGCCTGAGATGGGTGGTAGGATGCACACTGGAGGACAGACAGAGAAATCAGGACATAAGAGTGACAGCCAAAGTAGTTCCAATTGTAGTAAAGGTCAAAGAGAACAGATTACAGTGGTTCAGGCACATATGCAGAAATGCTTGAAACAATCTGTGAAGAATATTTAGGGCAGACAGAAAGAAGGCAAAAGGAGACAAGGGCATCCAGCAAAGAGGTGGGTTTATTGCATGAGAGAAGACCTGAAACAGTCATGCATGAGTGTCAAAGAAATTAGGAAACTGATATTAAATAGAGAGCGAAATGGTGACAGTTGACATGAAACCTTGACCGCATGGTAAAAATGGTATAAAGCAGGCTCATAATGATGATGATGATGATGATGATGTTTATGATGATGATATTCTATTTAAAAATCTGTAATCAACATTCATAATGATGAGGAGATGGCATTTCAGGGTTTTAATTGTTGATATACTTTTTGTTCAAAGTGAGTAGCACATAACAATGAGAATAGAGGAAGTACAACTCCCTTTTTTACTGGGAAGGTAGGTTGGTCTCCAGATTCTTTTTTCACCCATAGGCCAGACTCACTATGTAGCGGATACCATGTGTAGCTGTAGCTTCCTCTCACCAAACACAAATCAATAAATAATTAAATATAATGATATCACGTGAAGTTGTATGTGATAAGTTTGTGATATTTGTGCAATACCACAATACACCAGAGCAGATGGAAAGTCTTGAAGCAATGACTTAAGTTTTCTTTTGCATCAGAAGACTTCCTTTGCCAAAAAAATACAGTCCAGCTTTTAATGGACATTCCCAGGTATGTAAACGGTAAGTAATTTAAATGCAGTCTTAGATAACATGGCGATGACTACAAAATATAAAGAGTGAATGCAGCTATTATTTAAATTGTTTCAATGAACTGTATCTTTGTAACTTATCATAAAAGTTATTCATGCCACTCTGGTGAAGAACTTGCTGTTCTCTGAGCCATATAAAGAGGGCAAAAGATGGACAGGCAGACAGCCAACATACAACTTGTGCTCAGTGTTAGATTTTTGGAAAGGGTTGAGAATCTTGGTTTAAGTGGGTGGGAGCAATCTTTCTAGATATTAAAAAGATTTAAAGATCACTAAATAAGGATGTTATTTTAAGGCTTATGGAAGGGGTGGTGTCCATTAGACCTTCAAAAGACAGATGTCAACATGCTGTGCTAGCAGGTAGAAGTAAACATTACACTTAATTAAAGGCTGGGACAATTAAATGAGTAGAAGAATGTGTGTTACAGGGTGGACCACTGCCCTCATTTTCTTGATAGTAAAGGAGGCACTATAAAGAAGAATTAAAGAGGTATTAGATTAGGATGAAAAAATGGGAAAGATAAAGCTTATTTCTCTATGTTTGCTAAGTTAGAGAGGGCCATAGTGAAAGTAATTAAACAATTAGAAGTTTAAGGAAGAAATGGGCTTGGAATTTAAGATTCGGAAAATGGTTTGGCAAGGCAGGGGAAATGATCAATGCAGAGATTCAGAGATACTTAGACAAGGATATATGCTGAAACAAATGGCTGGAAATCGGGGTTCATTGAAGGAAACAGTAAAATAATTATGGAGATCTAAGTTGTATTGAGAAATCTGGCAGGAGAAAATGGCCACATTAGGAACAGAATAAATACTATAGACATGATTAGCTCAAAAATATATATTTTTTTGTAAAAGCAAATTAGGAGTAAAGGTAAATTGATTAAGGAAATCCAAATATTTGTGCAAATTAGGAGTGAAGGTAAATTGATTAAGGAAATCCAAAAATTTGTTACAATTAGGTTATAATGACCTAGATGGGATTATACAAAGAAAACTGGAGGTGACAGTCTTTGTAGATGAGGCTTGCATGCCTTTGATATTTACACAGTGGCCTATTCAAAAGAACAAGAATTTAGAGAAGGCTTGACCCCAGTCTGTTATGGAAACAATTAAGATAATAGACTTTTACTCAAAGCACCAAAGGAATGGGAAGGAAAGATGTGGATGGATGAGATATTGTCAAGGAACAAAAGGTTGTTAGAAAAGAAAAAGCATATGAAATGACAAGAAGCAAGTAGGATATCTGAAAAGCAGAGGGTTTAGAACATGTGAATGGTTAAAAACAAGAAGTAGTTTAGTAGACCAATGTATAAAACTAGAATGTTTATAAGATGAGAAAGAAGTCCAGAAATTCAAATGTGAAAGAGAGATGGACAAGTTACTAGGCAAAAACAGTCTAGAACTGTGGCAGTACAGCCAGATGGGAAGCATATTAACTGAGACAGTGAAGACATATTCTGTATGGGACAGTAAATAAGAGATGATCTAAAAAAAAACTTCCTTGGAGTACTAGGAGATAAGTAGAAGAATTGTGAAAGTGGAATGATTAATGAAATATGATGGAGTCAACAAGAAATGGATACGTTCATGATGAGACAGGAAGTGAATGAGAGCTGTTAATGGTAGGATGGAAACTGGGAGAGAGTTATTGACTTAATCCAGGGCCTGGGATGTTTGGCACCCATTTGGAACCAGAAAATGAGAATAATTTGCACATGATTTTATATGCTTACCTAGTTGTGTAAAGAAATAAAACCAGAGCTGGTACATGGTTGTAGTGCAGGCTAGAAGTGGCAGGTGTGGTGCATATGTTTTGGGAATATGAGTGAACACATAAGTTGTGGGAAGATGTTGTGAATGAATGGGAAAATGTAAAAGTGACATTTAGCAAATACTAGAGAGCCTGCTTTATTCTGACTAGGTGGGAGCAGGGTAGATGGGTTTGAAGAAAGGAGGGGCAGCTACATGTGTTAATACTTGCTGAATAAGTTAAAAGCTATGTATTTTGATTCCTAATAAAGAAAGCAAAAAAAAAAAAAAAACAGAAGTAGGAAGTGAATCTGAGTAAACATAATCTAGTTAAGTTTAGAAAGATAATTCAGGACCATAAACTAAAAATGTCTGTTGGGGTGGGAAAAGACTGATGCAGTAACAAAAAGCAGTGACTTAAAAATAGAATTTTATTAATGATAGGTAAAGGGAAGGTACAATTATACAGAGGAGAATGAAGGGATAATCATGTCACCATAGTCATAGGTAGGTGCATTGGTATTTACTAGGCATCCAGTCCAAGAGAAAGTTAAGAAGCCTAACCCAATTGGCAAATTGCCCAAGAGCAATGTCTGGTTAAGTGACTTTCACAGAGTCAAACAGCAGGCAAATGGAGGCTAAGGCAGTCAAACTCTGGACTACAGAACATAACTTGTTAACAGATCATAGCTTTAATACTCTGGACTAACTGCCAGACAAATTGACACTTTTGCATTTGCAGATGAATACAGAACCTGGGTACTTACAAAATGCATAAAATAGTGGTCAACTGACTTATTTGTTAGAAGCAATTTTGATGGCAGCAATCAATATATAAGTTTAGAGTGCTAGATATCCATGTCTGCACATATGGGACCCACATGTTTGTATATTTCCCTATGTGTTCATCTTTTCAAAAGCTGCATGATGTAGATGGCATTGCACACATGTTAACCCCTTGTCCTATCAAAGCATTGATATTTCTCCTAATGTTGTCCTTGAAACTAATACCTCTCTCACCAGGCTGAGTAAGGAGAAAGTCACAGTCATTTGCTTATCAGGGGCTAGGATCCATCACATTACACACACACTCAGATCATTGGGTCACAAGCACCAATATGTCTCAGTCATAGTCCATGTGGGAGTAAATGACCTGAGACGTACCTTCCTAGGCTATATGAAGAGAGACATCATGGAGCTCTCGAAATATGTGTCTCAGGCTGGTATGAGCCTAGCATTGAGCAGCATTTTACCTTCTCCAAGGATGATGCCACAATACAAACAAAAGATAATTGACTTTAATAATTGGTTTAGTTTCTAGTGTCTTTCTAAGCGGGTGTAATATGTGTCAGCATGGCAGAAGATGGTCAAAAGACCATGCTGCTTTGCCAGGGATGGTCTGCACCTCTCCCCTCTAGGCTTTTGAATATTAGCTAAAACATTGTTTTTCCCCATAGTGCCTTTTTTAGGCAATCCTGTTTAGATCACATGTTCTACCTGATATTTTATGTTAATATGAGAGTTCCATTTTAAGAAAATGAGGTGGAATAGAAGTGGAGACGGAGGACGCAAGCCGAAATTTGGTGCAAGATGCATAGAAAAACCAATAAGAAAGTGAGTCACTTAAGAGGAGTTGTAAGGATGGAAGAGAAAAAGTGGAGAATAAGGGAGGCCCTATGTGAAGAGACAAGGAAGAATTTGGGGGAAATGTTAATACTTTGTGCCAGAAAAATATGTATTAATGTGTGTATGCTTAATGCTAATTATTTATTTATTTATTTATTTATTTTTATTTTACATTTGTTAACCGGGCTAGTCTAACTGGATATATTTCCATTTTCAGTAGAGGCCCGGGGAGAAAAGCTCCACATGTAGACAGGACGGATACAACAAAAACAACAAATACATAATAACAGATTAACAATCAGATTTAAAAAAGAGGTAAGTATTTACTCAAGACCAGAATAACTAATGATATTTAAAGGTATAAACCAAATGTTCAACATAATTTCATCTTTGGAATCAATTAGAGAAAGTCAGATTAAAGAAAGCAAGAGACCAAGAAAAAGAGAGAACATTTTGCAAAACAAAGTACAGAATAGAAGAGATATGTATTGCCAGAAAGAGAGAGACAAATAGCCAAGAGGAGGAGAAAGAGCCAAGAAAATTTTAATCAGGTTTAGAGCAGGAACATGTCCAGTGGTTATTAAGGTGGACTTTTAGTTTTTGTTTAAACAGAGCAGTAGATGCAATTGAAGTAAGTTCGGGAGGAAGTTTATTCCAGTGTTTCCCAATGGCATTTGCGTAAAGGGAATCACCAGCAAGGTTATTAGATTTGGTTAAGGTAACTAGCAGTTTGTTAGAAGAGCGGAGAGAGTTCAGGTTTGAGTAAGGGCTTAAGAGGTTAGAAAGAGCAGGTGTATTAAGAGGTTGGTAAAAGGCTCTTTGGACAAACATAAGTTGGGATAGAAGCAACATGTTTGTCAGTTCAAGCCAGTTAAGTTGTTGCAGATTCTGACAATGGTGGGTTCTAAATTGTTTTCCAGTAACAAATCTAGCTATGTTATTGTAGGAGGTGGATAGTTTAGAGAGATTGTTTTTCTTAAAATTAGTGTAGATAGGTGAGGCATAGAGAAGTGTGGAAATAAGATGTGAGTGGGCAAGATTCACTTTTGCAGGGAAAGTTAAAAAAGTTTTGATTCTATATAGAGAGCCAAGTTTCCTGTTTACAGATTTAATGGTATTGTTGATATGAAGGTCAAAGAGAGATTGTTATCAATCGTGACACCTAGTAATTTGGTAGTAGAGTCAGGTGATATAATGGTACCATTATTTGACACAATGGAGAAGTCAAGTGTAGGGGATCTGATAGTAGGTTTAAAGAGAAGTAGTTTGGTCTTTTTTGCGTTTAGGAGTAGACAGCGTTTTAGGAACCAAGTTTCAACTTTAGAAAATACAGCTTGAGTGTTAGTTTGAAGTTCAGAAATGGATTTAGCAGAGCAAATAAGAGTGGAGTCATCAGCATATTGAATGCAGGTAGCCTGAGGAATGGCTACTTGTAAGTCATTTATAAAGAGGGAGAAAAGAAGTGGTCCAAGAATAGAGCCTTGGGGGACTCCAAGGGAGATTGGTAGAAGAGATGAGAGTTTGTTATCCCAGAGGACAGCTTGTTTCCTGTTAGTGAGATATGAGCTAAACCAGTGGATAGTCTCAGGTGCTAAGGAAAGAGATTTGAGAATTTTTAGTAGGAGAGAGTGGTTAACCATGTCAAAGGCTTTGGACAGGTCAATGAAGAGAGCAGAAGACAGGACATTATTATTGCGATTATTGTTAATAATATCTGTAAAGGAGAGCAGAGCAGTAGTTGTGCTATGATAGGGCCGAAAGCCGTGTTGACAGTTTGTCAGTATTTTATTTTGTAGAAGGTGATTCATTAACTGATGGTGGACACATTTTTCCATTATTTTAGCGAGAGGGGACAATAGTGCTATGGGTCTATAGTTAGAATGTTCAAAGGAGTTTCCTCCTTTATGTAATGGTATGATGTAAGAGACTTTCCATACATCAGGGATGGTTTCTTCGTTTATGGTCCTATTAATGAGAATTGAAATGGGATAAGCTATTTCAGAGGCTGCTTTTTGAAGGAATTCAGAAGGAAGCTGGTCAGCTGAGGGGGTGCAAGGTTTAAGTTTGAGAATGCATCTCTGTATAAAGGTAGTGGAGATGGGTTGAAGCCTAAAGGTTGGTAGTTTGGAGGATGTATGGTCATGAATGCTGGTATTGTCACTGGATAGATGGGAGGCCAAGGAATTAATAGTATTGATGAAGAATGAGTTGAAAGTGTTGGCAGTGTCAAGGGGAGGAATGTTATCAGACCCAGAAGGGGGGGGGTGGTAGTCTGTCCAGGGTGAAGAAGTCTATTTAGGGTTGACCAGAATTTTTGAGGATTATTGTGATTCATTTGCTGAAGATTACTATAATAGTTCTTTTTGTCAGAGAGGATTGATTTTTTGGTAATATTTCTCAGGTGTCTGAAAGTCTGTTGGTCTATGGGAGATTTGCTAGTTCGCCATTTTAACCAAGATTTGTTTCTAAGTGACATTTTTTGTCTAGTCTCTTTCGTTAGCCAGGGGGCTGGCTTAGCCTTAATTCTAATGGAACGTTTTGGTGCATGATAATCAAGAATAGTTAGGAATGTGTTGTTAAAGTAATTAACAGCTTCTTGAAGAGGAAGTGTTTTTAGTGGGTTCCAGTTACAAGCCTTTAGTTCCGTTTTAAAAAGGGTTGGGTTAAAGCATTTGAGGTTACGTAGGGTCCTATATAAAGGAGAGTAATTAGAGGTATTTTTTTGTCTAATAATATAGGTTAGGTTGTGGTCACTAATGTCATCAGGTAGTGTTCCAGACTGATATTTAACTTGAGGTTTGTTTACCAAAATCCAATCAAGAATACTTTCTTTGTTATTAGTTTTGTTGATCCTAGTAGTGGTGTTAATTGTTTGAGTGAAGCCGTGGAGATTAATGTGGGATGTTGGGTTGTTAGTGGATATTGAGGACCAGTCTAAGTTGAGGTCTCCTAGTATTATGGTTTCTTGTGGGTAGGTGGATGAGGCCCAACTGAGGATATTTTCTATGGTAGCAGAGTTATTTCCAGGGGGTAGATATATACAGATGATATAGATAGATTTTTTGAGGTTTAGTTGCAGCTTTGAGATAAGAAGTTCAGTTTTAGTAAATCCAAGGTTCTCATAGGGTACTAAAGTTATTTTTAGTTCTGTTTTGAACAATAGTGCTACTCCTCCGCCTTTTTTACCATTGCGGTCGAGTCTCAAGATATTATAACCTGGTGGTATGATTTCAGTGTCATTAGTAAAGGGTTTTAACCAAGTTTCTGTTAAACAAAGAATGTCGAAGGAGTGGTGATCAAGAAGAGAGTGGAGTAGGGTTATTTTGTTATTGACGCTTTGGATATTAAGGTGTCCAATGAGTAGAGTATTTGTGTTGGAGGTTAGTGATTCATGAGAAGTGTGTAGAGAGACAGGTGTAGCTTCAGCTGAAAAATTAGATGGACCAGGGTTGGGGTGGATGTCACCATCTATCAAGGTAGAGTGGTTGTATTGCATGTAGGATTTGTTAGGGAAGTTTAGAAAGTACTTAAGTTTTCTAATCAAGAGGTTCTGACATTTTATGTGAGACAATCTGTGGTATTTAGCTAAGAGGTAGCTAGAGGTAGATGTGATGTTTAATTGAGAAAGGTGTAGACTTTTGAAATGTGAGGTTGTATGTTTAGGAGAGTAGTTGAAGTGGAAATTGAGTTTAGTTTCATAGGAGGTTACGGAATAGGGCAGAATGAGAGAGAGGGAAGTGATGAGTAGAAGAATTAGTATTTTTAGAGTGTTGTTTTTTACAGAGATCATGGAAGTATGTTGGAGGATGTTCGTTGACATGTTGAGATTATGAGACAGGAATAGACAAGTGAACTTTGGAAGACTATAGTGTAAGGGTGTATAGCTAGATGTAAGATACAGGATAGGAATATACCTATAAGTATAGTCAGGTGATAGGAGAGGTGATAGAGGAAGGAAAAGTTGAGAGGAAGTTGCGGATGATGTAAGAGTCAGTGATAGGTGAAGTTAGAGGGGGTGTGGTGTAAGGGGTATAAAGCTAAGGACACGTGGGGTGGGTGGGATAAGGGGGTAGGGAGGGGAGCGAAGCGGGGCAGAAACAGTTAAGAGAGGAGAGCAGAAAACAATCAGCTAAGCAGGAGAGTAACACCACGAGTAACCTCTACTACTTAGTTTAAGAAGCAAGAAAGGGAAAGTTGTTTAAGGTGCCTGAGAGGGATTCAGGCAGTAAACAAGTAAATACAACAGGTGCAGGTAAAAGTAGGAAAGAGGTATAGTTTAGGTGACAAAAAGACAAGAAAGGGAGCAGTGAAAATACACAGAGACAGCAGGTGCAAGGTATAGGGAAGTAAAATGTACAGTTTGCAGAGGGGCACAGGGAGGGAAAAGCAGAAAATAGGCAGGTATTAAAAATGTAAGACCCAGTTTTCAGTGAACAGAAGGTAGGAGAAACAGAGAAAAGGAGTGCAGCAGCCAGATAGAGGTAATTTGAGAGATAGAGTGGAAACAGCAGAGGCAAGACAAGCAGGATGTTACAGTTGAGGGAAGAGTAGCAGGGGCAGGAGTGGTTGACAACGAATGCTAGGGGATGAGGTGACTGAAAAGTATGCAGGTGAGTAAGGGATGGGGGTAGCTTTAGCTTGTACTGCGTATGTGCCGCCCACAAGAGGACATAGACACCAAGTAAATTATACAAAAATGGACATACAGCCAATGCAGGTGAGAAAAGGACATTAACTGCTTTTACTCAAGAGGAGTTAGGGGTGCTTCCTGGGTGCCAGTACAGATAGCCAGCTTCGTAGTTTCAGGTAAACTGGGAGAGATAAGCCAGCAGGGAAGGGACAGCCCGATGAGGAGCACTAGGCTTTAAAGCTGGAAAACAAAAAGAATAATAAGTGAGAGAGCAGCTGTGGTTAGAAGAATAGGATGTAAGGAGAGGTACAGGTAACAGGTTAAAAAAAAAACAATATTTGCAATTTCAGTATCAGTTATACAGGCAATATTCAAAGGTAGCAGCAGCATTAAAAATTAAATAAGTTAACACATTTTTCATTCTATTTTATATGCACTGTTTTATATACAGTTTTTTATATGAGACTGAAAAGATGCTTTTTGAAAGTGCAGTGTGCTTTTTGAAACTTGCAAGATGCCCTCTGACCTAGTAATTGCTAGCACAGCAATATTCATGTTTATGCCTTTTGGAAATGTACTTGAGAAGCAGGTGATTATCTGCTAGGTCAAGAAAAATGAATAAACAATGCTATATTCTGCAAATGTAATGATTTTAAACAATCAGCTCTGTTCGAAGTATGAGAACATGTGCAGCTGCAGAAGTTTAGAGATAACATAGACAAAGGACTGTTAGAGAAATGAACTGCAATCTATACTTGCTTTGTGCTCGAATTAGCCATAGTACCTTGAATGGTAACATTGCATATATCTATCCGGTGGTAGCCAAGGCCACGTTGTTTTTCTTAGGAAGTTTCTCACAAAAATTGATAATACCAGCAGAATATTGTAAAAACAATTATTACTAAATGATGATGACAAAACTTGTGATTCACTACGTCAGCTTGGTAGGCAATGTCTTATTAGAAAGTGTATAAAAATGTTAGCATTTCCTGTTTCTAGTTAGACAAACTCTGTATTAGCACATTTTTGTCTCCTTGCTGCAAGATTAAAGTGCCTTAACCTGAACCTACCGTGTTTTGATCATTTTTAAATTATATTTTTCCTTTGACAGTTTGGTCCTTCGGTCCAGAAAGTACCTCTCACTCTAGGCTCAGGTCAAAATTGGGCCCAGTGGCATGTACCCGTACGGAGAAGTGGCCACATCGGCTCTTCTGTCTTGAAAGACCTCCGACTAAATTGTCGTTCGAAAGAGGCCAGCCACTGTTTCTGATCTGGGATTGGAGGACGAGTCAACGTTCCGGTGGATCAACTCACAGAGGGTCAGGTAAGGAGGAATTTACCTTTTTCTGTTTTAGATCAGGGACTTGTTACAGTACTGTTTTGTCGGGGAGATTTGCATGTGCACATCAGGGACAAAAGATTGCTGTCTTGTCATAGATCAGGGAAACAGAATAGGTAGGCAGTTATTCTAGATAAACTGTGAAAAGGTGTAAAATTGTGGTACCACATGATAAGAAGGGTTACGTAACAATTTTTAACTTAGCTAAGGCAACATGGGAAATCAGTGCACAAAGTGTTCCCAAGACCCGCCCCTAACCGAAGACGCTAAATATATGCAATTACAGCGTGCTGATAATGTTAAGTATTATACAAAATGGGTTGATAAATACAAATTTGATGGTAATTTAGATAAACCTTCACTTATTAAACTTGTTAGACAACTTAAAACAGATGTGAAAGGTCAGCTAAAAAAGCAACGGCAATTAGGAGTCCCTCAGGCACACAGGTGGCTTGAGAAAGCAAACCGCAGGGAACAAAAGATTAAAAATTCAAAAGCAATGTTCTTAGATAAAAAAGATAATAACTTGGTAATAGCAACAGCCCCTCCTCCTCCCCCTCCACTTCCCTTACCAGAATATGAAGCGAGTGGACAAACTGATCCACCTCTGCTATACCCAGCTGTTCCTGCAAAATCAAAACCGTTTGTCAGAGATCCTATCGAGACCAGGTCTTGAACACGCAACTTGAGAGGGGATATTGAATTATATGAAATAAATAGAAATTCACAAGCTATGAGTGAGGAAAAGATATGTCCACTCATAGAAGTACCAAATCCACAGGCAGGACAGGATCCGACTCTTCTAGTATATAGACCGTGGACACCGGAAGACATCTGGAAAGCCACAGAGGGAATTCCCCATCCAAAAGTTAATTTTAGAAAATTCTTAGAAGATTTACAAGGCATGAGGTTATGTTACCATTTAAATGGAGAAGAAGTAGAGAAAGTAGTTAGACAAATCGTAGGTCCAAATTGGCACATGATCAGTGGCAACTGGAATCCCTGTGACGCAGAGCTTAGACCACTCCCACATATTAATGCAGAACTGGACAACAGAGTGAAAGGTCTGACAGACCGAATCTCTGAAAAATGGAAGCCTAGGGCTAATTGGACTTGCATTAATCAATGCATACAACAAGAAGGTAAAACTGTTGATAGATATTCTGCCAGATTATTAGAATGTTTCAATAACCATTGTGAAATGCAGGTACCTAAAGATCAAACACATGATTCCCCATATGAGCAACAGCTAAAGAATGCATTTTTAAAAGACAGTATTGCGCCCATTAGCAGCTTTATTACAAAGCACATGGTAGATCATCATACAAGTAGATTACAGTCATTACTTGAATATGCAAGACATGCCAAAAGGCATTTTAATAGCATAAAGAAAACTCAAGTATTTGCAGTAGAAGACGGATCAAAAGTCTTTGTAGTACAAACTGGGAAGAAGGGTAAAAAAAAATACCCAGAAAAACAAGCAATCTGAATCAAAAGACTTTAAAGAAAGAAAGAAAGAAAAGGGGTGAATGTTTCAAATGCGGGAAAAAGGGACATTTGGCAAGGGATTGCAGGCAAAATAAGAAGGTAACCAAGGAAGATAAGGAGGGTGAGGGATGACTATATGATAGTCAAGAATCACTAGATAGGAATAAACAAGAAAAGACAAATGCAAATGTGATAGAAAGGGTAGAGGATGTGACAAAAGAAATAGAGGATGTACATAAATTCATAAATAATGAAGAAAAATAAATTTTGGACTTAGCATTATTGAGCTTAGAGCTCTACCAGACACAAAACCGAAAGTTACACTTCTGGTAGAGGGGAGGGAAGTCAAATTCCTGTGTGACTTAGGGGCTTTACGGACTCTGGCACATACTTCCAAACTACCAGAGAATTCAGAATCACTGCATATTAGTAAAAGCAGCTAATGGACAGCTGTATCGGGAACCACTCTCCCACAACATTGTGATAACTGACCCTGTTTCAGGGATGACCCAGAAAAGCAAAATTGTTGTTTCTGCAAAATGCCCAGTGAATCTCTTGGGCAGAAACCTAATGCAGGTATTTGGCATAGCCGTAGTTCCAACTATGCAGGGTATGGAAGCACAGCGACAAATGGATACTTTTGTGGTGCGGCCGGAGGGTGAAACATTTTATTGGTACAGCCAGGACTTAGTTATGACTGGTCCAGGGGCAGTAACTGAAGAACTGATGAATGTAGCCATCAGTAAATCCCCCTCCCTTGACACTGATAAACAGCATTTGTTGCATTGCACTCTATATTACTGTAACAGACCAGGACCTGATAAAGAATATGAGCAAGAACTGTTTAGAAACCATGCTAATAGGTTAGTATTGCGAAATTTGTACTGGGACACAGAAGGAAACAGTGTAGTAAGCTGTTCATTGCCCCAGGAATTCCTAGCACTTTACAAATCTAATCGATTACCACATGTAAGCTTAACTAAAGATAGAAATTTGAAGTGGGCAGACCTAGGAGAAAAAGTCACAAGGTGGGAAAAACAGACAAAGTTAGAACTCTCTAAACAAGGAGTACAGAAGCAGAAATTAAATTGGATAACACAGACACACCCAGCTGTGCACTCACAGGCAAGTGAGGATAGCTGAGTAGCACTCTTACTAGAGGAAGAGGAAAAAGCCTTGCGAGACATACCAGAGACTCTCTGGTCAGCGGGGAAATCAGATGTAGGACTTATTCGTACAGCAGGACCAGTTACTATTATGCCAAAATCAGCATTTAGACCTCAAAAGAGACAGTATCCCTTAAGGAAGGATGCAGAAATAGGTATCAAACCTATAATAGCAGCCTTACTTAAGGAAGGAGTCTTAATAGAATCTCCTGATTCACAGTGTAATACACCCTTATTTCCTGTTAGAAAGGCAAATGGAGAATGGCGTATGGTCCAAGATTTACAAGCTGTAAATAATGCAGTTATACCCAGGGCACCTGGGTGCCAGATCCACACAATTTATTAAATGATTTAAAACTTCAACAGAAGTATTTTTCTGTGGTAGATATTAGCAATGCATTTTTCTCAATACCGATTCACCCAGACAGCCAACATTGGTTTGCATTTACATTTCAGGGGAAACGATATACATATACGAGACTACCACAGGGATATTGTAAAAGTCCAACAATATTCGCACAAGAAATGGCAAGTAACCTGGCAGGATTTATACCACCGAAAGGTAGTCAGATTTTACTTTATGTAGACGACATTCTGCTGGCAGCCCCCACCCAGCAAGAATGCAGAGAGGATACCATAGCATTATTACAATTTTTAGCCACTCAAGGACACAAGGTAAACAAAAACAAACTGCAACTTTGGAAAAAACAGGTCAAATACCTGGGATATGTAATATCCAAAAAAGGCAGAATATTAGATAAAGACAGGAAAACAGCAACATTACATGTATTAGCACATTTTTGTCTCCTTGCTGCAAGATTAAAGTGCCTTAACCTGAACCTACCATGTTTTGATCATTTTTAAAGTATATTTTTCCTTTGACATTTTGATAGGACAAGGGGTTAACATTTGTGCAGTACCAGCTGCCCAGGTAGCATAAGGGTAGGTGACACATTTTAATCAGTTACAGAGGAGATTTAGACTCAGTGGTGGGGAATGGGTGCTATGTAGCACAGTTTAGGTTGGGTGGAGAAGATAGTGGAGACATATGAGGAAAGTGCATGAAAGGGTACAGGATGAAATGGAGAAGTAAATGCAGAACTGGATGTTCTAAGTCTTTAGAAGTAAAAGGGGTGATGAAGAGAAGTAGGATAAGATATGGATGCATAACAAAGAGGGAGAAGGTAGCTGGGAGATCTTGAAGGGCTGAGGTGAGTCAGGTATATGAATTATAAAAGAAAGTGCTGCAACCCACATTCCAAGATCAAGTATTAAAAAAAGCATAACATATACATAAAAAGATATACACAAAAAGACTTAACTAAAATCACTTTCTGCTAACTAATACAATAAAGCTTTCATTGGGTCTGTGAAAAGAACTAAAATCGAGAAAAAAAAAATATGGTGCTGCATATAGATGGTACAGGGCAACTAAGACAGTGAGAGAAGAGGTCTGGAGTCAGAAAGATGGGTATTGGATGAGTGAAGTAAAAGGAGTAGATTATAACTATGTATGGAGGGAATGTGCATGTATAAGCAGCTTCTGGAAGGACTTGCAGGTTCTGAGGAGTTTAATGTACAGGAAGAATAGAAGATTAAATTGGAGTAGATGTTTATAGAAGGACAGGATGACATGAAGGTGACAGAAGAAAGATAAAAAGTGTAGTTTGTAGTAAAGGTGGCTAAATGGAAATATCTAAGCACTGGAAAAAGACTGAGTAATTGTGGTTAAGCATGATGGAACTAAACTACTGATTAAGGAAGGAATGAACACTAGATTTATAATAGATTATGTTGAAGGAACTAGTGGAGAAATGGGAAGTTTGAAGATAAATGGTACAGGAGGAAAAGGAGATAAGAGATGGAGAGGAAAGCTAGAGGGTAAATATTGCTATTACTTGATTTAAGTTCGACTAGAAGCTTGGTCACCTGGTACAGCTGGCATGGGGTGAAGGGAAATGATGAGGCATTTATTTTATTTACATTTGTTTTCTGAGGTCGAGCACTGATTTCCACAGACCTTTTATAGGCTCAGCCGAGGAGCAGTGTCTGGTTAAGTGACTTGCTCAGAAGCACACTGCTAGTCAATAGAGGCTAAGGGAATCAAACCTTGCACCACTAAACTACAGGAAACAGCTTCTTAATCCCTAAGCCAACTGCCAAACAATCAGTTTCAATGCTTTCCACATTTGGTGTATTGGGGACACAAATTCAATTCACAAGCACCAGTGCTAACATCAGAGCCATGATTGAACTGTTGTGGCTATAGGTGGGCAGATAAAGTGGGGTCTGCTATTATGTAGATGAATGAATTTCAATCACAATGCCACTACATGCCCACCTAGATGGCATTAGCCCACACAACTTTAAGAGGTAAGGCCTTAAGAGAAAAAAGCTCAGCTAGGCACAATAAGATGGCCCCAGCTTCTCCACTGCTATCAATAATCACTGGAGTGTCCGTGATTTGATTACCATGAAGTCGTCCTGAAGAGGTCCACTCAGCAAAGGAACATATTAAGGATCCCACTAAGATGCAGTGACACCTGGAGAGAGAAGAACCTATGAGGAAAACTAGACATCTGATGCCAGTAGTAGCTGACCAAAAAAAAAAAAAAGCTGTTATGTGGGAATTAACTGTTATGGTAGAAGGTGTGCAAAATACATATCAATTTTATGAGACTCACAGGAAATTTTATGTGCATTTCATTGTCAGATGCACCACTGTTAGAATGTTCTGCATGTCTGAAGCACTGCTCCCCATATCTCCTCATGAAAGAGTGTTCTGTCAGTAAGTCTGTCTGAGTTCACAAAACCAAATGAATAAATAATATTTATGTCCCTCAACTGACCATCCAGGAGGCTTACTTGCACAACTCTGACCTGCATTCTGATAGCAGCATGGGTACAGGAGATCTCACTGTAATCAGAAGAATGAATGCATTCTTGTTTGCTTCTTTACCTGAGTGGGAGAACACTGACTGAGGTGCAGCAGCCATGTTGGTCAGTGATGTCTGGATGGCAAAAACAGCTGACCTCCAAGTTTTGATTGCCCATGTCACCACATAAATGTGTGCATGTGACTGCCTCACAATGCCTCTTTGCCTGTTGATATCTTTACAAAATCAGGACAAATAAGAAGAAAAGATGCAAATTTACAATATGATGGCCACTACTGTACTTTCTAATAATTTTCCAGGGTCTGTATCAGTGAATCAAATGTCCTATTTAGTGAATGCTTATTAGTCAAACACTAATAAGTGAAAACACTAAATATCAATTTTTTTTTCATCGAAGCCTTTCCCTGGGAAAACAACCAGTCAGCCATCATCGGATATTTGCCCTTTTACTCACTTTGGTGCAATCTCAGAGTTGGTATATTTAGTTATGGGGGTGTGGTAGATGTGGGGGTGTAGCCCCCACTACAATGGGTTTTCTTTGGTGATGTTTTTCTGTGGTTCACTGGGTTGGCCAACTGGTTTTTAACCCAGTGAAATGTTTCACTGAAATGAGTATTTGATATTTAGTGTTTTCGCTTATTAGTGTTTGACTAATGTTTGCTAAATAGGATGTTCAACTGATACAGACCCAATTTTCCATTATGTATATATGTTGAACTCTTTATTTTGACACTAGTTGTCAAGCTATTTTAGTCACCGGCCAAATATGTTTATCTATATCTATATCTATCTATCCATGGATAGTGGGTGGGAGGCTGGAATAATGGTTAAGGTGTTTGCCTTACAGACACAAGGTGCAGGGTTTGATTTTCAGGTGAAGTAATTGGCTAGGCTTAAAGTGGTCTAGAAGGGCAGTTAGCCTAGTATGAACCCATGAAAAAGAAATATATAGCTAGATCCCTATCATAAGCTTGAAGTCCCACAAGTGCGAACCTTACAACATCAAGCTGGGAATATTGAAAACAAGAAAGCTCGACCAACAAACACAAAACCAGCTTTTTTGCAGGGGGCAAGGCCCACTGCACCCCCCCCCCACACACACACATCCTGCTAATTATATATATAAACTTCAAGATTGCACTACAGTGGGAGAAGAGAAAAATCCCAGTATCCACTGTACTACAATCTTGCAGAATGACTGCTCATGCTGTTTGAGCTTTTGAGTTTTCTATACTCTCAGCTCAACTTTGTATTGTTTGTGCATGTGGAACTTCAAGCATATATATATTCAATTAAGCTGCTAAAAGAGATGCTTTATGTCATTTAGCAATCAATTTTGTATTGTTTAATGGTCAAGTGTTTGTCTTTTCGGCTTTTCCTAGTTAGGGGTCGCCACAGTGGAACTCCGGTCCGCTAATGATTGGCAGTCGATTTTTATGGTGCCGAGTTGCCAGCCCGATGCCCAACCTTCAGCGAAGGCACACCCATTCACGCATGTGTTTTGGAGGCCACTCGGCCGGTCAAGTGTACAGTCTCAAAACTGGA
The DNA here is from genome assembly GCF_019279795.1 of Protopterus annectens. Taxonomy (NCBI): domain Eukaryota; kingdom Metazoa; phylum Chordata; order Ceratodontiformes; family Protopteridae; genus Protopterus; species Protopterus annectens. The sequence continues at coordinate 67,049,149 of NC_056730.1, forward strand.
CTGGCTATGCATATGGCCATGGCACCTAGTTATGTTAATTTATTCATGGTTGTGCGAGAGGATGAAAACATTAATTCCTCCAGATTTAAGGGGAACATCAACATTTTTAAGTGTTTTATTGATGACAGTTTTTGATATAGGCAGAAACTACTGATGAGTTCAATTTGTTTTCAGCATTTAAGCCAGATAGAGCAGTTTAGGAAGTTTAGTATGAACTTCAGCAGGGCACATATCACATATTTAGATAGTTTATGATTTAAAGTAGGTGGTAATATTTGTGCCAGCATGATTGCGAGGAAATGTATTACTAGCAATGCATATTTCTGATGCACAAATATGCATCCATTTGGATTATGAGAAATATTTTTAAAGGTCAGATTATTCCAGTAAGTAGATTGACCCAGAAGCAGGATGCATTTTTGAGAGCGGTGTCCTTGTTGCATTAGAATTTTTGTGAAGGGGGTTACCCTTTACATACTAATAAGCACAAGGGTGAGTGGTTGGCATAATGGTTAAGGTGTTTACCTTACAACACAAGGTGCAGGGTTTGACTCTCACATGAAGTAATCAACTGTGCTTAAAATGGCCCACAGGGGCAATTAGCCTAATACTAACTTATGAACAAAGAAGTGTGGGGTGTTATTAAAGAGAGATCTGAGAAATACAAGCCATTTATACTGCAGAATGTTGCTATTGTGGGAGTGAGTCACAATCAGGAAAATACGCAGATGTGTATGGCTCTTAAAATAGTAAACTCTCTGGTTGTTACTGGCATTAAAAAAAATTACAAAATAATCGTAGAACCCTAAAATGATTTCCTAATACGTACATTGAAAGAGTTGTGGGATGGCCCAAAGTTTATTTTTTTTAAAATGGATTGTTTAAAAAAAATTTCTGGAATATAGACTGCAACAGTTACATCTTAAGGACAGGGTGAAGTCTTGTGTGAATATTTGCCTTACAAAATGTGCTAACTCTCAAGTTAGGGGATATCCAAGTTAGAATTCCTGGGACATTTTCCTGCACTGCCAAATATGTTGTTTATGCTGCTTGTCATTTATGGACAACAGTTTTTTTAATGTTGGGTGAACTTCAAGAAAGCTGTGCAAATGTATATATATCAACATATGCATTCTGTCAAGAATAAACATGAAACGTACATTATTTATATATTACCTGCACTGTAAACCTCCTGAGTTTAAATTTATTCTGCCTGAAGAAGTTAAATCTCCTGATTGTAGGAAGGACTGTAGAGTTATTAGACTGGAGAGAGAGTGTATGTAACTGGTTAAATTAAATACATGTGTGAGACCTGGTATTAATGTTACGAAAATGTTTACAATTTTCCTAAAAAAACAAGAGGCTTATTAGTTGATGCTGCCCTCTTCACTGGTCATTGCTTTACAGGATGCACCTTTAAATAGTTGTCGGTTTTGTGAATGTATAGTTTGATGAAGTTCCCTGGTAAACGACAAAAGAGCTTACTCTGTGTGCTTTTTATTTTAATAAAGTTTTGATTGGAGTTTATCACTGTGTTTGTGATTTTTATATGGTTTTCAGAGAATTTGAATGGTTTGAAGTTTATTTATAGATAATTCATCCTTACCAGATATTATGCTTGTGCTAAAGCACTAAGTAGACATAAGGGTTAAGTTCATGAAGATTGAGAGAGAATTGATGCAAAGCAACAAAAGTTAACAGCTGAACGTTTGCTCCACAATGCAGTCATTAAATACACAAAGCAGAACATTCACCCATTCATTCTCTCATGCCCACTTTATCCTGTTCAGGGTCATGGTGAGACAGGGCTTATCCAAGCAAACTGTGGACATAAGGCACACAAAAAAAAAACTATTTTGGAGTTAAAGTTGTTTGTCAGAAAGTTAAACTTGCAATTGTTTTGGGTAATTGTTCTAGGGAACCAGGTATTTTTTCAGTCCCTAGTAAATGTAACCCACCTCTATGTCCTGTTTTGGAAATGTTCAAGCAGATTTGTGAATTGGATATCCGCCACTTACTAAGTCATCCTTCCCTGCCACAAGCGTCTAGATTCAACATCAGCAAGGAAGAAAGGGCCTTACTGGACCTTTTATGTAATGCATCGGTCAGTGTAATGAAACCTGATAAGGGTGGCGGTCTGGTGGTGATGAATGAAGGGGATTATATAAGGAGAATGGAAGACATTTTCGTTTCTGAGACTTATAAGGAAATTTCTAGAAACGAGTTGAACATAGGTCTTTCCAGAATTTCTTCTTATTATAAAGATATGTTCATCAATAATACAATTGACCTAAATTTATTCAGCTATATATCCACATCAGTGCCAAAAGTTCCAATAATTTTTGGTTCCCCCAAAATTCACAAGAACCGTGAAGACCCCCCCCTATGCACCCACTAGTTAGTGCTAGAGGCAGTATTACTTACGCAAGCGCGAAGGTAGTGGATCCAGTTTTGAAAAAATATGTAGAGAGTGAACTACAGATATCAAAAGATTCCTGGTCTTTTTTGGCCACGGTCAGTCAAATCCCTTACAGTGTAGACAGTCATTTTTTGACCATAGATGTGAGGGATTTGTATTCATCTATCCCCCATTGAGTGGCACTAGATTTGATTCCAGCCATAATGTGTTCTAAAGGAGCACCTAACGAGGAGATCCAGCAGGTGAGCGAATTGCTGGATATCATTTTATCCAGTCATTTTGTAACTTTTAACAACAAGTACTACCTACAGAAAATAGGGGTACCTATGAGATCCCCTTGTGGAGCCAGTGTGGCCAATCTGATCATGGCTTTCTGGGAAAGGGAACAGGTATTTACAAACCCTATCTTTCAGGACAAAGTGCTATTGTATACATGATTTTTGGATGATATTTTTATCATCTTAAAAGGGGATGGTGAAGCAGCTGACCAGCTTTCAAATTTCTTTAAGTTTTTAAAGTTCACTTCTAATTTCGAAAGATATAGGATTTCATATCTAGATGTCAATTTATTGAAAGACAAAGGTTCTAACAGTTTCATAGCTAGAATCCATCGTAAGGAAACTTTTTCTAATAGTTACCTACAGTTTAACAGCTGTCACCCCTTTTCTCAGAAAAAAATCCATCATAAAGGGCCAATTGGTGAGAGCTGCAAGGATGGTGACTAGAGATAGTGACTTTTTAGAAGAATGCAAATTTATGGCAAGCCTTTTTCTCAAAAGAGGATACCCGGAAGATCTTATTTTGGATTGAATTTCTGAAGTCCAAAATAAGTGGGTGTCAGGTTTTTATGTGCCTATCTTGAATTCTTTTAACACACCGGAGGTTAATGATAGATCAAACTTAGCAGTTAAGAAACTCTATCCTTGTAGTTTCATTTTGACTTATAATGTGGATGTAAAAGGCATTATTTCTACTATACAAAAAGATTGTAGTTTGATTATGCAGGGGGGTCATTCAGGGAAAGTGAAGTGGAATATCCTAAGATAATCTTTAGAAGGGGCCAAAATCTCAAAAGTATTTTGGAGTCTAAAACTAAGATCCTAGAAGCAAGAGCAGGTATGTTTAAATGTAATATGTGCCGTTATTGCAGGTACATTTCTGTGGGGTCGACCTTTGTCATAAGAAAGTCCAGATTTAGAATACAGGGTAGATTCAATTGTGACAGTTCAGGGGTTGCTTATCTGGTAAAGTGTTCCCATTGCCCAGTTTTCTATGTCGGAAAACCGACAGAAAACTACAAGAGCGTATCTATGAGCACTTATACGCTATCAGGAAGGGTAAGGTGGAAAACTCATCAGCTAAGCATATTAAGGAAAATGCCCTACATACATTTGCTTTTGCAGCCATTGACCAAGTCCGGTTGGATAGCACGGGAGGAGCTGATTCACTTATCCTTGAGAACTGATTTGGCAATTGAGATTGGATGCCTGTCATCACCCAGGCATCAATGGTAGATTATCTAGAACTTGTATGTTGAAACTAAAGAGTTTAAACAGGTAGTTATTGAGCCTGCCAGTTGTTTTTCTGTCAGGCTATTATAAGATATACAAATATATATTATCTGATAAAAGACAGTTTTATCTTAAGGTAACCTGTCTTGTTTAAACTTTTATATGTGTTCAAACTTCTACATGGGTCTCGTGCATTTCAGTTATCAAACCAATTTATATAAACATAATCAACTTTAATTTATATTTAATTTATATTTAACATTTAATTTTTAGTATTATATATATTATTTTTTTATTTTTTTTTTATTCCATTATGCACAGTCAATTCATAGACATTTATAAATACCCACATATAATAGTCCTTGCAGTTGTTAGTATATTGTTTTAGTAATGACACACAAGTTTTCCTCGGTCTATACTGATACTTGATATTTTATATTAAGATTTTTTTAAGATAACATTTTTTTATAAAACCAGCATGTTACATTTAATGAAATATGTATGTTTTTATTCATTTTTATTTTTATTTCATATGTTTCTGAACTGGTACAGTGGTTCTTCTCGATTAATATCATGTTTTTAAATGTTTTTAAATGTATTAAAAGTATCAGGTTACATTTTTTAAGTTTCCCTCACATGGAGGGTATTTAAAGGGGTGGTGATTGTTTGACGTTGTTTCCATTCCATTTTGGAGTTTCTGAAGAAGTTGGTATACATTATAACCGACGAAAAGCTTGTGAGAAGCTTAATTCAATAAAGCCTTTTTATTTTTTCATTCCATTTGATGTTTGGAGATTTTCTTTGCAGTTCCTGAGGTTCGGAGGAGCGTTGCCCATCTTTTCTTTTAAAACTGTGGACATAAGACAGAAAAGTAATTCTGAGTGTACTACTCCTCCATTGTAGGAAAAATACACATGCACACTCATACCACATGCTCACTAACATGCAGTTGAAATGGTCTCCAGTTCCCCTATCAGTATGACTTTGAAATGTGGGAGATATCTGTGACTCCCCTTCCCTGCCAGTGAAAGCCCATGCTGACTCAAGTAGAATATCTATAATCTATCAAGAAGGCACTCCAACTAAGAAACAAACCAAAGGGCCAAGCATTGTGAAGCAGCAAAGCTAATTGCTGTACCACTGTGCCTGCAAGGCAAAAAGGTAAATGGCTCATAACAACCCTAGGATTACCTGACAGTGAGCAATGCATATTTTCAACATAATAATTAAAAAGAAAATGAAAACTCCAGCAAAGCTAGAACTTACACTGAGTGACCTCCCAAACCTTTTGTATCAGAGGCACATGGAATATATGCAAATGATCTTTATGAACATCAGGTGTTTCAGCTCATTGGCAATTCTGAATGCCCATGACTTGTTTTGTCATTTTACTGGACAATTTCAGGCCAATAAAGCCAAACCCCACTAGCTATGGATATGCATATTTTGGCCTTGTTATGACCTCGTCAGCACAGCACAAGAAGAGTGTTTGACTAAGCATTAGAAACACAGGGCTGTCAAACACTCTGCTTGTGCTGTGCTGACGAGGTCATAACAAGGCCAAAATATGCATATCCACAACTAGTGGGGTTTGGCTTTATTGACCTGAAATTGTCCAGTAAAATGACAAAACAAGTCATGGGCATTCAGAATCGCCAATGAGCTGAAACTCCTGATGTTCATAAGGATCATTTACATATATCCCATGTGCCTCTGATACAAGAGGTATGGGAGATCACTCAGTGGAAGTTCTGGCTTTGCTGGAGTTTTCATTTTGTTTTTACTGATTGGTTTTTCAGTGACCTTCTCACTCATTGTTTTAACATAATAATTAAAGCAATGATAATACACAAGTTGAGAGATTAGCCAACATGCCAGGTATTTCATAAAAAAATTAGGTCTTTGTTTATTAGTAAAGCACGTTTTGAACATTAAATCTGCATGATAGTGCTGAAAGTCAGTGACACTGAGTGTACCTCACATAAACAGACCTATTTGAGTACTGTCAGAACATGCATTGAGGGAATATAACAGCTGTGAGCACTACTTATGTTGGTTGGTATTATGATACTCTAAAAACAATATTGTATGTAGCTTGTGTTGAACAAAAATCAAGTTAAAACTTTGTCAGTATACATTAGCACAATTAGTGGGCATCTGGTTTCAGCTCTTTACTGTTATTCATTTGTAAATTAGATTGTCCCACCACACACAAGGAACTTTACTCAGGGGCAATGCAGAAACACTGACAAATTAAATGACTGGGTCAGAGCTGCATGCAACTTGAGAAAGAAAGGATCACAGCCAGGATTACAGGATGACATTTGCTAACATTAAATGTTTGCTCAAGACTTCCAGTTACTGTGAATGATGCAGCAAAGTCAAGATACAGTCACGTCCATGAAGTTTTGTATTTGTATTTATTTTACTTCTGCTGTCCGCATTTATTTATTTTATTTCTGTCATGGCCATTTATTAAACTAGGGAATTAACACAGGGAAATCATCTAAATAAACGTGGACTGAAGACTTTCAGTGTGGGGAACACAAAAGCTTTGTTCTTCTCTTGAAAGGTTCTTGACTTATGTAAGGAACTCTGCAGTGAAAACAATGAAGTTCACAGTTCTACAAAAACACTAGACCGTTGAAAGAAAAAACAAAAGTCACGTGTTACAGACTATCTGTGAACTATGGCAGACTGCCTTAGCAGAACAGACGTTTTGATATACGAATCATGAGATGAAACTTTGAAGACATTTTTCAATGACACCACAGGCCTTTAAAGTAAGTTAGATACAGGTGTTCCTAAATAAAGTTAAATATCTGGAAAACCATTGAGGTGATGTGGTTTTACTAAACCACCAGAAGGTACTGAAGATAATGTTTCCATTTCTTTCCTCTGCAAGGACACTAATTTACAGTTCTCAAAAATGTAATCCAGGCTTCATCCGTGAATTTCTACCTGCATTTTTTAACTGTAATTTATGGTCTTTACTATGATTTCATTATAATTTTCTAGTGACTCTATATGTATGTAAAATTAAAACAGGTTCAAAAATAGTAATAAAAGAGGTTCTAAGCACAAAACAGGCAATAATGCAAGTTGAGGGTATTATAAGTAAAAAACAAAAATGCAAATATGTTTGGATGAGTGAGGGCTCTGGCCTAAAATGCCCAATTCTGTGGAAATCTCAAATTTTTCCAATTCTTAGAGAGTCCAGATTTGGGATTTATCAGTGTTTGTACCCATAAAAATGGAAAATCAGTGACCCTGCTAATCTGATGGTTTTGCCATCACTGCCTTCCTTACTGCTTCAGAAGGTGACCTAGTCCATCTCATACATTCATATGGGGAGTAAAAGAAGCCTACAGATTAGGAATCTGTAAAATGCAGGTGATGAGAGGTGGGTAAAACTAAGAGTAAGCATGGAAGCAGCATTAAACCTGTAAGTGTATACCACAACCTGAAGAGATGTTAATTATAACCTTCTGACTATCTTTCTCATTAGTACCCATCTATATGGTGCACCAACTTATTTCTTAGATCAGTGAAACGTATCTGGGCCATGCATCAGTGTTTCCTATCATTTTCTAAGTGCCATGTAAATGAAATGGCATATCCAAAATTGCAAAAGGACAAATTCTAGTTACTGAAGTGCTAAAACATTGAGCAAAACACAGATAACCAAAATGAACTTTTCTGAAAAGTGCTGTAAGACATTTCTAAAATAAGAACCCTAGTTAATATGATTAAAATTAACAGAGGAACTTCTATGATAGCATTTATCAAGCCAGCACTTAGCATACAGGCCACCCACCTTCAACAGACCCAGTCCCCCATTCTTGATCATTAAAATGCTATTCAGCAGCTTAATAAAATACATATTTTTAAAACAGACACTGCAGAAATCTTTGTTTTGCAGAATTAAAAAAAAAGATATTAAGGGTCCGAATATATTTTATTTTATTGAAATTACCTGCAGAAAGTCTTATGCATCCAAACCACCAATCATTACAGAAAGGGCACACTAGGCACCAAACCCTTCAGAAAAATGTCTTTTTAAACTTTTTTTATTTTATTGGTAAAGAGAGAATGTTACATACAACAATACAGTAAAACGTCTGGGCTTTAGAGCTGCCAAGTTCAGGCCTACTAAGACTGCTGTACATTGGTAATAGTTAAAAGGATATCTTTCCTTGGTGGTCACCAGCACATTTAGAAGAATGATCCAGCAATGACTTAAAAATCCAGCTACATTACTGAACAAATCAAAAAATGACCACTCAGAAATTCCACTCACTAGCCTCTGTAACAATGTTAAAGAGTCATGCACCAAATTATGTTCTGAACAAACACACAGGCAAACAACCTGTACCTCTTGTCATGTCAAATGCTTCTAAGAATTGATCAAGGAGACCTACTAGGCCCAGAATATCCATGACTGACCCCAATCCACTTGGACTGTCTCAACTACCAAAACCAGATGACATTGCCATTCTTGCAGAGCTGCCCAGAAATCCCACAGCTTTGTGCTAAAAAAGTACAGTGAGTCAGCTCTCAGAGGTTCCAACAAATAACCCTAAGAATAGCTATGAGGAGGAAAATGAACTGCATATACAGTGTGCTTCATCAGAGGATCTACTGCATATACAGTGTACTTCATCAGTGGATCTACTGCATATACAGTGTACTTTATCAGAGGATCTACTGCATATACAGTGTACTTCATCAGAGGATCTACTGAATATTCAGTGTACTTCATCAGAGGATCTACTGCATATACAGTGTACTTCATCAGAGGATCTACTGCATATGCAGTGTACTTCATCAGAGGATCTACTGCATAGACAGTGTACTTCATCAGAGGATCTACTGCATACACAGTGTACTTCATCAGAGGATCTACTGCATATACAGTGTACTTCATCAGAGGATCTACTGCATATACAGTGTACTTCATCAGTGGATCTACTGCATATACAGTGTACTTCAGCAGAGGATCTACTGCATATACAGTGAACTTCATCAGAGGATCTACTGCATCGTGTAGCTTCTATCACCAAAATACCCATAATTTCTGCAAAAAGCAGGCCGGATAGAAATAGATTTAGCAAATGCTATGGGATTTCCCATGTGGCCTAGCAGTTAGGATGAGCTTTAGAAAATGCACAGTCCATGACGAACTGCCACAATGAATGAGATAACTTGCTGACTGCTTCAAGTTTTGTCTTTTGTAGTTATCAGTTAATGTTATGTGCTGCTTAGTGCTTGTCTCTGGAGATGGTCACACTTTTTGGGTCTATATCATAAGATCGACATTTGAAAATGTCGACTCACCTTTTGGCGACATGAGTTTGTCGAACGGCCAAATCACCGATTTCTTTCCAAGGGAAAGAAATTGGTTGGCCGTTCTGTTACACCTGCCCTTTCCCCGACTGTAGTGCTGTCTCAGAGTTATAATATTTAGTTAGGGGGAGTGTTGGGGACACAGCCCCCATGGTTGGGGCTGTGGGGGGGTGAAGCCCCCCACTTAAATATGCCCCCCTTAAATATGTTTGTTTTTATGTGATGTCGTTTGCTGGTCTTCCAATTTCTTTCCCTTTGAAAGAAATCGGTGATTTGGCCATTCGAGAAACTTGCAGTTAGGCAGTTTCATGTCGATGAAACGTGAGTCGACATTTTCAGATGTTGATCTTATGATATAGACCCCACTTTTTGATTTTGGAAAACTGTCATTACACCTGTTTACAGCATTGAGTTCCGCTCCTAGGAATAATCGGACTATGTTCTGTCTTCTGTAATGTACTGAAAACTTCCTTACATTAACAGGTGCAGAAGCTGCCATATTTTTTCCATTCTCTAAGCTTTTCAACTACCTTATTAGTATTAGTATATGTTTTTGTTACTGCAGTAAAATAGTAACATTTAATGGTGCAAGTTCTTCCTTTCTATGTTTTCCTCTTATTAGGTTTCTGCTGGCTTTAGGTGGTATAGTGTGAGCTCCTTCTAAGGTCCTTTAACCCTTATGCAGCTACTGGAGTTGTAAAAGCAAATTTGTGGTTAATCAGTTCCATAGCTACTCTTTGACTGTAAGCTCTCAGATGTGAGAGTCTGTTTACATGCCTAATAATTAGTACCATCAGACTAAACTCACTGCAAAAGTGATTTACTATTTACATATGTATCCATAAAGTGCAAATGTCTGATGCCTTTTTCATGCAGAATTCAAAAGTCAAGTGCAAACATGCTATGTATTTATCTGGACATTGGGGAAGATTGTAGTAACAAAGCTCATCCTGTACCTCAAAATAGGGTATGATTTTATTAATTACCAGATTTAGGTGGTCTATGATGGAGCAGCAATTTGACAAATGCACACCAGCCAGATTTTCAACCTGATACATTATTACACATTAAATATAGTCTGTGACCTTAATAGTGAAAGCCCTGCTTTTTTATTTATTTATTTATTTTTTGTTTTGCATAATGATTGCACTGCCTTTTTTCTTCCCCTTTCAGCACTGACAAAAGGCTTGATAAGGAAAACTTTCCATTAATTTTGGTAAGGGGTTTTGTTATCATTCAAGATCCCATTTTAGATAGAACCACTCCAAGCAGAAAGAAATGTAAGAGCCCAGAAAATGTTATTATAGTCAGCTCCTAAATGCCCATGATTCATTCAAAGTGTGGTTCAAGGCATGGATCCATGGGACCCAGTCTATACATACCCTACCACCTCCCATGTGGGACTCAGTGAGCAGGAACTGAGTTACTGGCCTTGACCCTGTTACAAATGATTCATGAGGTCAGTCTGAGCCTCTTACTCCTGTTGAATCATGAGCTGGTATCTAGGAATAAATCTCCACTCCCACAAGAAAAAAGCTGTTGGGTCATATAGACCAGGCACTCTGAGCTTTAACAATTTGGACTCTCAAAAAATATAACAAAGAAGATAAAAGTTACATACTCCTTAAGCCACTGAGTAACTAGCCAAACTTCCCATAGTCAATATCAATAACACCCTGGGTTTCCCATAAAAAGAGGCCATTAGCCTAGTGGGGCTAACCTGGTCAACAAAGTGTAAATAAATAAACAAATACATAAAATGCACATTTTCCCTTAACTTCAAAATTAAGATACTGCTCAGCAGGTAGAGTACTGCTACATGCCAATAACAATTCACACTTCAAAACACTTAAAAAGAATGTTAAAAAGACACACAATCACAATATCAAAATGAATAAACAAATACATAAGTTTAATGATATACTGCTTAAATATGGAAGCACTAAATCAGAAACAGTTTTCCTGTCAAAGAGAGAAAGGGCCATTGTACAATATCGAAAATACTTGACTTTTTTTGGCTTGTAAAATTAATGAGACGTAGACAAAATATGGTTACTAGAAACCGAAAAAAGTAAAATTAAAAAGCCATTAGATAACCCTATAGCCAAAAGTAAAACTTTTGTTGAGTTTTAATCCCAGTTTTATGATTAATCAGTGCTAGTTGCAGAGGACTGTTACCACAAAGTGAAACAAATTCTGGATTACCTGAACCATAAGGCCGTCATCTAGGTGGTATAAATGATGAGCACACTGCCCAAACTTGACATATTCATTTTGATTTATGCATGATAAATAGTTCATTAGACTCACTGAAAACATTATTATCCATCATTCAAAGGTTGTTTGAAAGTATTTTGATACCAAAGTTAGTTGGTTCTGTCAGTATGCAAACACACACACACACACACACACACACACACACACACACACACACACTCACATATGCATACCATCAATTTCTAATAGCTTATACTATCAACTAAAACTCATCAAATTACAGCACATCAACATTCTGAAGCAGGCCTTACCATGGGTCCTGCAGGTAGGCAGATCCAGTACTATTTTCAGTTCTGTAGAACAGTGATCGTTTGTACCTTGACAGCTACTGTAGATTAAGGAAGCACATGGAGAGCAGTATTAAGCAAGTGTAGTTGTGTCTAAGTCTTACTGCTGATAACTTGCAATCACTTGTCCACTTATCATTCAATGTGGTGTCAGAAGTGGGATGGTCACTAAATCTCGTTCAAAGTGTAAACAAGAAAAGTAAACTGGAAAAGGTACTTGAATTTACATTAATGGCATGGCAGAGGGATTTCGTAGACCTGAATTGCCGGTGTTTGATGGCAGTGTTGCGGAGAACTGTGTGTGTTCTCAAAAGAATATGATATTTTCACAGCAGCTGCACATTCAGATAAAGATGCATGTGAAAAATAAAAAAAAATTTTGAGGAAAAAAGATAAAGACACACATTTAAAAAAGTAACTGGAACCATGAGCGGGGATAAACAGTAGTTAATTCAAAAAATTCAAAGTCCACAACTTTCTTGAAGAGTTGCTTTTTTTAAAAGTAATAGTTGTTTATTCCAAGAGTCTAAAATCCATAATATAGTTAGAAGTGCTTATTCTACAAGTTTAAAATCCACAATGTACTTAAAAAGTTGCTGCTTATTCCACATGTTTAAAATCCACAACGTACATAAAAATCTTCAAGTGCAGAAGACACTTTCACCCAGATAGGCTTCATTAGGCAAAGAAATTGAGGAACACATTGTGCTTAGCCTATATAATCAAGGTGTAGTCACACGATCTAGTCACATGTTAAAATTGTAGTCACATGGTAAGATAAAAATAAGTAAAATACCTGTAAAATTGTATATATAAAAATGTAAGTTACAATAACAGTACAAAATGTAATAAATAATGAAGGTACTTGTATAATTTTTGATTTTTCAAGTTTTTAAAACATATAGGGTACAGATGAATACAAAAAGTTCATTGTATTTGAGTATGTAAGCACTTCAAATAAGGCTTAATAGTATCCATGTCATTCAAGCCAGGGAATATATGTGCCTTAAATCTAAAAATCCATTGCAGTTCTATCCTCTCTGTGTGTAATTTTATGTCACATAAGCAGTGCACAAGTAACTTACAAAATAGCAAATTTAAAAGTATGAGTTAGATCTGTGCTAAGAATATGTTCATATAAGGCATTTGTTTGAACACTCCTCCTGATATCTGACATGTGTTGACCTATTCGCACTTTTAATTTTCTATTTGTCTTGCCTATGTAGTATGCTTCGCACTTGGAGCAGTTTGCTATGTATATTAAGTATTGTGTATTGCAATTACCAAATGCTCTTAGTTCAAAAGCTACATCTTTGACTGGATGTCTAACAAACTTGTCAATATTAATGTATTTGCAAAAAGTGCATTTGTTACATCTGCACGTTTCTTGCTTATTAGTGTAAAAGTAAGATGTATTTTTGGTTGCTCTTTATAACAAAGAATGTTCTTTAAGTTACTAGCGCTTCTATAACTAAAACTTGGTGAATCTGATAAGCTATTCCTTAGCTCGGGTATCTTAGTCAGTATAGAACAGTATTTTTTAATAGTATTCTTTATGACTGGTATTTCTATCATGTGTAAGAGTGTATCTTAGTTTGATATGATTATGACTGGTGGACAATCATATGTCTCTGTTGGTTGTTGGCAGAGGTGTGTATTCTGTGGATCTCTTGTTTATAATGTCTTGTTTAATAACCTTTCTGTATGAATTCTAAAGCAGTCCTTTCAAGTTTCTGTTCCATTAGTGAATGATTTGCATTTAATTTAGCTATCCCAACAAGTTGATTTTTAATAATGTTTGGATAGATATGTGATGGGTGTAAACTGGTTCTATGAAGATATGTATTTTTCCTGGATGGTTGTCTGTACATAGTAGCATCTATCTGACCAGTGTGAAGTTTGTTTAGGGTTATGTCAAGGAAATTAATTGTATGAAAGGATATTTCACATTTAAACTTTAAGAAATCAGTGGTTGTAGAGATGTATAGCACACATTTTATGAATTCTTCTAGTGTACTTTCCCATAGTAAGAAAAGGTCATCCACAAACCTTTTATAAAATTTCACAATTCTGAGATAGGGATTATTTTCAATAACTATATGTTGTTTCTCCCATTGGTACATTACAATGTTGGCATAGTTGCTGGTAAGTAGGGTACACATCGCCACACCTCTTGCCTGTTTGTAAAACTTCTTTTAATATAAAAATATGTTATTTGGTAAGTACAATATCCAGTAATTCACAAATAACATTAATGTAACACTGTGTATACTCAGAGAATTCAAGTAAATATTGTTTAACAAATCAAATTCCTATCTCACTGGGAATAACTGTAAACAATGAGTCTACATCCAATGTGTCTTAGTAACGGACTTGTCACTTCACTAATACTGTTGTTTTACTTAATTTGGCAGGCTTGGAGGCTATCGAGCGAGAACGTTCTTCTGTATATGCAGCCACTGTTTATGCAGGAGAGACTGAAAACTGCTGTGTCATTGCTCAAGTTGAAACACGTGAAGATCTGGAGTGTTTAAAATGTAAATTTCAAGAATTGTGTAACCCCAAGATGAATATAACGATGGAGAGACATAAATTCAATACAAGAAATCAAAAGCCTGGTGAAACTATGGAAGCATATGCACTGACTTAAGAAACAAAGCAAAGACATGCAGATTTGGGGATTTACACGATGATTTAATAAAAGACCGCCTTGTATGTAACATTAATAATAATAATATGGTGAGAAAAATGCTATTACATGATAGTGAATTAACACTGAGCAAAGCTATTGAAATTTGCCAGATACGTGAACTCACAAAAAACATACTAATATGCTTGCTGTATATGCTGCTGCAAATGTCGACAATATGCAACAAAACACTAAGACAATACAGCCTTATAAATGTAACCTGAGGACCTATACCACACCATCTGCCATTGTTAATTGTCATAATTGTAGGGGCAGTCACAAACCTAAACAAGAACAATGCTAAACCTATAGCCAACAGTGTCACAAATGCAAAAAGTGGAACCATTTCAAAAAATTCTGCAAATCAACACAGACACGAAGACAGCGGATCAAACTGAGACTGCAGCAGACCCTGATGATGGTGATGAAACCTTTTATGTTGATGGTATTTCTGTGGTCAGTGAAAATGTCGACACACTGGATTCCCACTTGTCAGCAAAGAGTGAAATATTTTGCACTGTACAAATTAATAGGAAACCAGGAGAGCTTAAAGTGCACACCAGATCCAAATGTAACGTCATGTCAGCAAAAGCTTATGTAAAAGTAAAAGTTGGAGAGAGCCTTGACTCAACAAGTAGAGCAAAAGTAGTTGCTTACGGTGGCAAAGAAATCAAGACAGCTGTAGTCCTTTCTTGCCATTCTGCAGGTAACAGTTATGATTTACAATTCTATGTAGTTAGAAGAGATGTACAGTCATTACTAGGCCTAAAAGACAGCCTAAGAATGGGATTGATTTTGCTCAGTAAAGATGTTCACCATCTAAGTACAAGCAAAATGATAATTTTTCACAGCATATCTTTAAAGAATATGCTAACATCTTCAGAGTTGAAATTGGTAAACTCCCAATTACATATTCTATAAAGTTTAAATCATGAATTAAATCCAGTTGTCAGACCTGCATATAAGATTACGGTAGCAATGCAAAGTAAAGTAAAAGCAAAATTAGACAAAATGGTGAATTTAGGCATTCTTACTCCTGTGACACAGCTTATTAAATGGGTATCATCCATGGTGGCAGCCTGCAAGAAAAGCTCAGATGACATTCAGATTTGTATTGATCATAGAGACTTAAATAAGGCCCTTAAATGTCCTCTAATGTGCACAGTCGAGGAGGTAGCAGCACTAATGCCAAATTCAACTGTTTTCTCATATTTAGATACCAAGAACTCCTTTCGAGAAATCTCGCTGGATCATCTTCTTTATTAACAACATTCAGCACACCATTTGGGAGATTCAGGTTTTTGAGAATGTCATTTGGAATCAGTTCTACTAGGAAGGTATTCCAACATGTCATAGAACAGATTTTTGCTGGATATCCCTGTGCCATTATTGTGAATAACATTATTGTTGGAGGCAACAGAAAAAAAGGAACATAACAAAAATCTCAGGAAAGTTCTAAATCATGCACATAAAGTTAACCTCAAGCTAAATCCTTTAAAATGTAAATTCAAACTGAAGAAAGTCAACTACATTGGTCAGATGTTCACAAGTTCAGGGCTACAGCCAAATTCACTAAAGATAATAGCAATCAATAAAATGCCATTTCCAGAGAATGTTACATCTCAATGATTGGCCTAATGAGGGAAGAGTAGAGGGAGACAATGACCTCTTTCTTCCTGGATACAAAACCCTTAGTAATGAGCTATAACACATAGAAGGAATTTCTGACCACAGTGGCAATGTGGTGGTCAAAATAGAGGTTGCTGTCAACCTGTGTTCCCAGATCTCTTATAAATCCTTCTGTATTCAGTGGGCTACCATTGATGTGGTAATTCATGGGAACAGTGTCTTTTCCAAAGGGAATGATAACACATTTTTTGGCATTGAGCTTCAGGCCATGGTTCTCACACCAGTCCTTGGTCTCAGTGAGGCCTTTATGTAGGATGTCAACATCACTCGGGGTGTTAATAATATCTCCCAACTTGAAATTGTCTGAGAACTTTGTCAGCCAGAGTCCATTCGTGTTGGCCTGGACTTTAGAAAAGTAGATACCAAACAGGAGAGGACCCAGGACTGAACCCTGTGGGACTCCACTCGTGACTGGTCGGCAGTCTGACTTGGAGTCAGCTAGCCAGTTTTGGGGCGATAGTTCCCAGGGTCTGTAGTCACTCCTTCTTTATGGAGAGGGATGACTATAGCAGTCTGCCACTTGGTAGGGACAAAGCCTGAGGTGAGGTTGTGATTGAACAGGGCACACAGGTGAGGTGCCAGTTCACTCTGTAGTTCATGTAGAACACAGCCAGGGATATTGTCAGGTCCCATAGAAGCTGTATTCTTGACCTTGGACAGTGCCGTTTTAACCTGTGCAGCAG
>NC_056730.1:67071049-67073549 GCF_019279795.1 Protopterus annectens
GTCTAGAGGAAAATATTTTTTTTATTCAGACATGTCCAAGGGTCAGCTCAGTGTTCCCTCCTGTCTATCTGATGAATCTGGGCATCTTGGGGCAATGCAGCAATTGCCTCATGTACACAGGCAACCCTCTCCTCCTACCACCCAACACTACAAACTGTCAGAGGTGCACTTATCTAGCCAAATTGGAGGTAAAGCTCTCTCCAGCCAAGACTGAACTTGACAGTCAAGAGGAGAAAGTAAACACCTGCACCACACCACACTCATCACATAGTCCCACTGAACCTACACCACCAAAATCCACACACAGAAACACAAAAACATTTGTGGAGGCTCTCAATAATAATCTGCTCAAGCAACAGACACCTCCAAAGCAGAAACGCAAGCAACCTCCACCCCCCCAACACAACCCAAATGACACATAGCCCACAGAATCAGTGTTCCACTCAACCACAGCCCATAAGGCAAAACAACATACCCAACATACTAGTCATAGGTGACTGTATGGTCAGGCACACTGATGTCCCACTCACCAGGCTAAACAAGGAGAAGGTTACTGTCAGCTGCCTGTCAGGTGCAGGATCTGCCACATAACCCACTCACTCAAGTCACTCCACAACAAGTACAAATATGACTCTGTCATTGGCTATGTTGGTGTGAATGACCTGAGATGTACCTCCCTGGACTACATGAAAAGAGACATGGAAGAGCTCTCCAATCTTTTAGCCCAAGCAGGTATGACCCTAGCCCTGAGTAGTATCCTGCCATCACCCAGAATGATATCACAGTACAAGGACAAAATGATTGACTTCAATGATTGGCTAAGCTTTTGGTGTCATTCTACGGGGATCCAGTATCTGTCTGCCTGGAACGACATGGTTGACAGACCACAATGCTTTGCCAGAGATGGTCTGCGCCTGTCACCCCTGGGATTCCAGATACTGGCTGAGGCTCTTTCCACCCCTATAGTGCCTTTTTTAGGCAAGGTTCAAATGACAAATTCAACACCGTAACAGGAACAGGCAAACAAAAACTGAGGGTAATGCTACTCAATGCTAGAAGTCTAAATCTCAAAATGCACTCCCTCGAGGCACTCCTTAAAATGGAGAACATTGATATCTGTGCAGTGACTGAGACCTGGTTCAAAGCTCCAGAGAGCACCCATGCATTACTAGGCTATAACTCATACCAGACTTTTTGGCCATCTAACCTGGACAAGAACACCAAAGGCGGAGGTGTGTCCATATTCATTAAGGATAGCCACACCTCCATGCTAGTTGCTCAGCATAATGCATCCAAGGTGATCCAAGTGCAACTAACTCTGGGCAAAACTGCAATCCAAATTGTAGCTTGCTACATATCTCCCACCATGCCCCAAGATTCCCACTCCTCTTATATTGATATACTGGAAAATATTAGGGTTCAACCAAATATCCTAATAATGGGCGATTTCAACTACCCTACCATTAACTGGGAAAACTACTCATGTACCAACTCCTTCGCTCAACACTTTCTGGAATTCATAAATTCCAATGCCCTGGATCAAGTTAACCACATCCCCACCAGGGGCAGCAATATCGTAGACCTAGTCATTACCAACATGAATGACTGGTGTTCCACACCTGAAGTCAACTCCTCGTTGGTCAGATCCGAACATAAGCTAATCATCATAGATATCCACATCCCACCCCCACCCCCCATTAAGGAAATCACGATAAACAATTTCTCCAAAGCCAACTTCATGTTTCTTAAGACAGAAGTGGCGAACATCATGACACCCATGCAGATGGACAATACAGTTATGACTGCTGAATCCTACACAAATGCACTCTATAAGCCCTTACACAAGTGCATGGATCGTGCTATCCCGAACAGAAGCAAGACACTATCCTCCAAAAAAAGGAAGCCAGTCTGGTGGTCCCCTGCCATAATAAAACTCTACAACAGAAGGAAGAAACTGTTGCAAAAGACAGTAAAATCCCATGAGTGGAGGAGCTCCCTGGTCAGCTTCAGTAAGAAGCTGAGATCCCTAATAAGATCCTCCAAAGCTAGCTATGAAAACAAAATCACCACTGATTCTAGGGACAACCACAAAGCATTCTATAGAGCTATGTCAAGAATCTCAATGGCAACACCCAGATCTGCTCTGAGTTACAGCACAACGGCATGAAAATTACAAAACCAACTGATACTGCCAACAACCTGGCAGATAGGTTCAGTGCTAACTTTATCCCTGTCTCATCCCCTAAAGGGTCCATATCTATACAAGAAGAATGCAGAGTCCTTGTAATCATAACTACGCAGGTAAAAGCTGCACTCTCTAAAGCCAATAACACAGCATCCATGGGACCGGACAACATCCCAGGCTGCGTTTTATATGAACTTCAGAACGAACTGGCTCCTCACCTAAGGGCCATGTTCAATCATAGCATCACATCAGGCTATGTGCCCACTGAATTGTGCAAAGCAACAGTTATCCCACTCCGCAAAGGGGGAGACACCA
>NC_056730.1:67078549-67091820 GCF_019279795.1 Protopterus annectens
ATATAGAATTATGCATGGTTCTTGCTCTCTCTTGTGGGGTTCATGGGAAACAGATATGTTCCCTTGCATGTTGTAGCACTGTATTTAGAAAATGATGTAGTATTCTGAAAGCTAAGGCCTGTGGCACTCATAATATATCTTCTGTGGAACTATGAAATGTACCTGTAGCTAATATACTTAATGCTGCAGCTGCACATATCTTTTTTCCACTGGAATGGGTTGTCCATGATTTCCCTGCGGGTCTCAGGGGTGGCTGGCAGAGACTACATTGTTCTTGTTGTGTTTCTCAGTCCACCTAGTATTACTCTGTGTTAAGAAGTCCATGAGAAATCAAACGCAGTGTAAACAACCTTCTTCTTCTTGGTCGAGTTCTGGCAACAGCAGCAGCACCTTGAATGTAAGCCTGTTGCGCTAACAGGTTAGTGCAATTGCAAACATCCTTTTTTTCTTAATGTAATCTTGACTGTAATCCAAAGAGTTTTGAATTTCAGGGCAAATGGCTACACTGGGTGTACACAATTGCTTTATAGCTTCCTGAGTAGCTCCGCCATGTTGGATTGGTTAATTAGCATGTAATTTGTCTACTTTTACTGTCATTAGTGTTCTCTGCTGTTTACCTTTGTGTTGTGGCTCTAAACTAACAACAGAGCCAATTAATGAATGCCAAATAGAATGTTATTGTGTAGGGGGCACCATGCTGTCTACATGATTGCTGCACTTAGTGAAGCTGTTAATGAATCCAGCTCAATGTCTTACAAAAATATGAAAAAGAAAAATGCCACAAACAAAAAGAAACATGGTTCTGTAACGCAGTGGTAGTAATGCCCAGGTTTCTATTAGTATTACACTTACTTTACACCCACAAATTTTAAAATGTAGTCTTTTGGTGATCTACTGACAAGAAGCTATTAAAATAAAAACTATATAAAACAAAGGAACTATTGGCAATATTGCTACGTAAAGAATAAAACAAGTTCATTGACAGTTATGCTATTTATAAAACATATTTTGGGAATTACTTCCATGGCAGAATATAATGCAATAAGACTTAAGTGTCATATCTGGTGGGGGTGAGTAGATCAAAATCTTTATGCAGCAAAGCAGACAAACCTCTAACCAGTCTCATTAAGAATGAACCATGTTTTCCAGGGAGACTGCCCGTGGAAGTTCCTACTTGGAGACTATTTTGGGCACAATGTATTATATATTGTTATATGCTACTTTATCAAAAACTCATTTAACTGAATCACAATTGATAGAAAATTGTAGAAGTCTATAGATATGTGATGGTGTTATTTCTGATCATAAGACTTATTAGTAAATTGAATCTAGAAGATTACTTGTGGATTGTCAATACCCAACATTATATAGTACCTAGCAGATATTTGTGTTTATGCACCAGCACTGATTCGTGTGGTGTTTTTTTTTCTTTTCTCCATGGTATTGCAAGCATAGATTTAGTGTATTCAAGAAAGAAGTGGCATAGGTTTGAAGCTCCCCTCCACTCAGTGAATCCAGAGTGGATTGATCCCCTGCAAAAAGCATTTTTTTAAGAATGTTGGTTTAATAGAATGCATTCCAGCAAGTGTAATTTAAGCTAAATGAATTTTCAGTCAAATACATTTTCTGTCAGTTGTGTTATCCAGGGTAAGAGGTTGCTGCCACTGCTTCACTCTAATAGGAATGTCTCATGGTGACATTGGACCTGAAGTATTACATCATTCTCCACATCTATGTATGGTGGTTTGCACAAGTCCTACCCTACCTACTCCATCTGTGCCAGGTAGCTCTGCCCAGGCTGCTGGTGCAGTGGTACCCTCCAGGAGCACTTATAGCAGTGGAGGTGATGATCTTGTCACCTGAGACAAGCTGACAGGGATGTTGAAGGACATTATGGAGAAGGGCCTCCCTGCCTGAATCAGCAGAGTTAAAAAGATCTTATGTCAGATTGCAAAAACGAGGCCACATTGGACACTGACACAGGTAACTGTTACAGAAAATGGTGATGACAGTTCTGAGGGTGAGGACAAGATTATCACTGTTCATAGGTTCATAGGTTGGTACTAGGCTATCAGCCCTAGGGCCTATACAAGCCTAGCCATAACAATTCCCTGGCTATTTCTTCCCACACTATTTACTTCCCTGGATCCCTGTCTAGCAGGGCGACTGACATGATCCCCGGGGTGAATTTCCTTTCTCCCATCCAATCATCAAGGTTCCTTTTGAAGAGGACCAAAGAGGCACTCTGCTTGACATGTATGGGCAATCTATTCCAGAGTCTGGGGAGTCTCTGGGTCAGGAACCTATCCCTCCAGCATGTTTTATTTATTGTGATGACAAGGTTTAGATCCCTGGAGTGTGTGAGGGATTGGGATTTCTTTAAGTGTAGCATGTCCAAAAGCTCTGGGTTTGACATGTCTATGTATGTTAAGCAGAGATCACCTCTGAGTAGATATGCGACAGAGTATAGCTGGAGGTTTTTAAGGCAGTCAGCGTAGGGCATCTGCTTTAGGCCTGTGATTGTTTTAGTGAGGTATTTCTGTGGCCTTTCCAGTTGTTGCAGATGTCTTGAGAGGTACATACCAAACGGGGCATTGTATTCTATAATGAGTCTAATGAGGGATGAGTACAGTGGGACAATGACCTCCTTTTTTCTGGATGAAAAGCCCTTAGTGATGAGGTGTGCCACATAGAAGGATTTCCTGACTGTTGTGGCAATGTGGTTATCGAAGGTGATACCATTGTCCACCTGTGTCCCTAAGTCTCTTATCACACTTTCGGTGTTTAGTGTACTGCCACCTATGTGGTAATTCATGGGTACATGTTTTTTCCCAAAGGGGATAACTATACATTTCTTGGCATTGAGCTTGAGCCCATGGCTCTGGCACCAAGCATCTGTTTCTGTAAGGCCCTTTTGTAGAGTATCCACATCATTTGGGGATTCAATAATGGCTCCCAGTTTGCAGTCATCTGCGAACTTTGTTAGCCAGAGTCCCTTAGTGTTGGCCTGTACTTCAGAGAAGTAGATGCCAAACAAGAGCGGTCCCAGGACTGAACCCTGAGGTACTTCACTTGTCACTTGTCTGGAGCTGGATTTGGAGTCGGCTACTTTTACAGTGTGGGTTCTATCAGTAAGCCAGTTAGCAACCCATTGGGTGACGTAGGGATTAATGCCCAGCTTAGTAAGTTTATCTATGATTCCAGAGTGGGGGATGGTGTCAAAGGCCTTGGCAAGGTCTAGATAGGCTGTGTGGACCAAACCTTGTCCATGGCTCTGGAGACTGATTTGAAAAAATCAATCAGGTTCAGGAGACAAGATCGGCCCTTCACGAACCCAAACTGGGTGGGGTCCAGAGTTTGAAGGTTGCCAATGTCTTTGTTTATAAGTTCCATGATAATACGCTCCATGACCTTACAGATAAGGCTCATCAGACTGATGGGACGGTAGTTTCTGGGATCCAAGGTGGATCCCCCCTTGTGGAGTGGGATAACTGTAGCTCTGCACCACTCAGTGGGCACGAAACCTGGGGTGAAGCTATAATTAAAAATGACACCTAGGTGAGGTGCCAGTTCATATTGTAGTTCATGTAGTACACAGCCCAGGATGTCATCTGGTCCCATGGATGCTATATTCTTAGCTTTGGAGAGTGCTTTTTTTACCTGTGTGGCCATTATTACCGGAATTTGGCAATTTTCCGGTATTGAGATGGGCCATTTAGGAGGTAAGAGGGGAGTAAAGTTGGCACTGAATCGATCTGCCAGGATATTGGCAATATCCTTAGGATCAGTATATTTAATGCCATTCTGTTTTATCTCAGAGCAGATCTGAGCATTGCCATTTAGATTTTTGACATAGTTATAGAATGCCTTGTGGTTTCTTTGGAATCTTTGGCAATTTTATCTTCATAACTAGCTTTGGAGGATTTTATGAGAGATCTCAGTTTCTTACTGAGGCTTGTAAGGGAGTTTTTTGCATCCTGGGATTTTCCACTTTTCTGCAACAGTTTCTTCCTTTTGTTGTAAAGTTTGTTTATGGCAGGGAACCACCAGATTGGCTTCCTTTTTTTGGATGAGAGCATCTTGGCTCAAGCTGGACGTGGATACACCTTTGAGGTCCCCCACATACCTACCCCCAATCATGGTGTCCACCAACCTTTTGTCTTTATCACCTTTCCCTGTCTGTCTTGTATATCCTGTATGTCTGCATCGGCTACCTAACCTACCTTGCCTGACCCTCTCATTCATAAGCACCTTCCCAAAAATTCTGTTTTCTCAAAAAAAAAAACATTACATCCCAGGCATAGCTCTCCACTTCCACTATGTGTTATCTTGGCATGCTTAATTTAGTTCATTTGGCTTTACAACATTATTGTGTTGTTGTCCCTCATCCCTGATGTGGAGACTCTCCAAAGTCATGAAATCTTTTTACAATTCTACATTTATGTTGTGAAGAACTGGATAGCTATGTTGTTCTTGTAGTCTTTCCCCTCATCTGCTTGCCACCCCCATTTTCACCACTGTCCTATCAACCCCTTTTTCACACCTTTAATCCAGTCCCAGACTATGTGTCTAGGCAGGTATGTCTCTAGCCTTAATCAGCATTTTACCTTCATCTAGGATGATGCCTCAATGCAAACAGAAAATGATTGGCTTCAATAATTGACTTAGTTTCTGGTGTCATTCTAAGGGGATCCATTATCTGTCAGTCTGGGATGACATGATCAACAGACCTCGATGCTTTGCCAGCAATGGTCTTCATCTGTCACCCTTGGGATTTTGGTTACTGGTTAAGGCTCTTGCCACCCCCATAGTGCATTTTGTAGGCAGTGTCTCAAGGAAAAACTCCATCTAAAAACAACCTCAGGCTTATGCTGCTAAATGCTAGGAATCTTACCATGAAACTGCACTTACTGGAAGCAGTCCTTTCCTTGGAAGATGCAGACATTTGTGCAGCCACGGAGACCTGGTTCAAGGCTGTGTAGAGCACCTCAGCCATACTGGGTTATACCTCCGTCCACACATTCAGACCACAAACTTAAGGCATGAAAACAAAAGGAGACATCTATCAATATTCCTTAAAGATAAATACACCTCCAGATTGGTTAAACAGTATGATTACCTGGAGATACTTCAGGTGCAGTTACCTGTTGGTAGGCCACCTATTGAAGTCATTGCCAGCTACAGGACCCCCTCTGTGAATCAGGACACTCACTCTGCCTATTTGGATTGACTTGAGTCTGTCAAGATACAGCTGTACCATGTAGCATGGTTTTGGGCGACTTTAACTACCCATCCATTGACTAGGTAAATTACTCATGCACAAACTCACTTGCCAAAAGGTTCCTCAACTTCATTAACTCCAGCTGGTTAAAACCCCCACAAGGGGTTCCAACACCCTGGATCTGGTGCTTACCAACATGAGGGACCACTCAGTGTAGCACCCCCACTGCGAGGTCTTCACTGGTAAGATCTGGCTACAAATCAGTCCCATTCAAAGTAAATATCACATCTGACCCCTCCCCCAGCAGCAATTAAATTAAAAACTTTCTCCAAAACAGATTATAACCTCTTATGGTAAGGTATAAATTGCTTCACTGCACCCCCCCCCTCAGATGGAACTGGCAGCTATGCCCAGTACTACGCTAATGCTTTATGCAAACACATGTATAACGGCATTTACTCGGCCATACCTGATAGGACCAAAACAAGCTGCCATTAACAGGCTTTACAATAAGAGGAAGACATTACTGTCTAAGAGTGAGAGGGAGCAAGGCCTAAACTAGAAACACTCCCTCATCAGCTTGAACAAGCAAATAAGACTTATTGTGAAGTCCTCCAAAGCAAACTAGCAATCCAGATTAGTTCTTGCAACTAAGGACAACAATAAGGCATTCTTTAGTTACATCCAGAATCTAAAAGGAAAAATCCAGATTTGTGCCAAACTGGTAGTTAAGGATACCATATATACCAAGCCTGTGGACATAGATAACCTGTTGGCATGGACATAGTTAACCTGTTGGCCGACAAGTTCTGTGAAAGCTTCACTCCCCTGTCCCCATCACACGTACCCCATGAAAATCCCTACCACCTGTCCCCTACTTTGTATCTCTAAACAGAAGGTCACAAGCACCCTCTCTAAGGCCAAAAACACAGCAGCTGTGGGACCTGATAACATCTCAGGCTGCATCCTACATGGGCTCCAACAAGAATTAGCAACACCATTGGATACTCTTTTCAATCATAGTCTAAGCACTGGCTTCATCCCAGCTGAATGGAAAATGGTTACCATTATTCCCTTGCACAAAGGTGGTGCTTCCACTGACCCCGGGAACTATAGACCTATTAGCCCGACTAGCTGTATCTGCAAGGTCATGGAGCAAATCACCATGGACCTTATCGACAAAGATATAGGTGATCTCCAAACACTTGACCCTACTCAGTGTGGATTTGTCAAATGGAGATCATGCCTGTTAAATCGGGTGGACTTTTTCGAGACAGTCACCAAGGTCCTGTATGAGGAGAAATCTGTGCATACAGCCTACCTAGACTTATCCAAGGCTTTTAACACTATCCCCCACTCAGGCATCATTAACAAACTCACCCAGCTAGGTATCAACCCTTATATCATTAGATGGGACACTAACTGTCTCACTGATAGAACACATATAGTCAAAACTGGGGTATTCACCTCCAACATTAGACCTGTAACCAGTGGTTTTCCACAGGGATCAGTCCTGAGACCTCTAATGTTTGGAATCTATTTCTCTGAAGTAGAAGCAAAAACTAAATGTCTGTGGCTGACAAAGTTTGCTGATGACTGTAAACTGGGAGAGGTCATAGACTCTCCAAATGATGTCAGCATCCTACAAGAGGGTCTTACACAAACAAATGATTGGTGCCAAAGTCATGACCTTAAACTTAATGCAAAAAAAATGTATTATCATCCCTTTCAGTAAGAGCAATGCTCCTCCTAGCTATCACATCAATAACAACACTCTTAAGTGTGCACTCAGTGGTGAAAGACCTGGGCACACAGATTGACAGCAACCTTACATTTGATCACCATGACCCCACAGTGGTAAGAAGGGCATTCTATACTGCTCATCTCATAAGTAAGGGCATTGCCTCCAGAAAAAAAAGTTAGAACCTCCCTGTACTCTTCCCTCATCAGGTCAATAATTGAGTACAATGCCCCTTTTGATATGTACCTTTCCAAGCACCTGCAGCAATTGGAGAGACCACAAACCTCACAAGGAAAAATGAAGATCTTCAGCATCTGTCCTATATGGATCACCTGAAATCACTGTCACACTATTCTGTTTCATGCAAACTACTCAGTGGCAATCTCTGCCTTTCATATAGGGAATCTCTTACCCTGCTTTATTCATAGGTTCATAGGTTCATAGGTAGGTACTAGGCTATCTGCCTGAGGGCATTTATAAGCCTAGCCAGAGTGTGTCAGCTTTCACCGCCCCATTAATTTATTAACTGAGCCTCTGTCAAGAAGAGCCAATGAAGTGATCCCAGGGGTGTATTTTCTGTTACCCATCCACTCGTCAAGGTTTCTCTTGAAGAGTGTTAGTGAGGGGCTCTGCCTAATGTAGTTACGAATTTTGTTCCAAAGCATGGGGAGTCCCTGTGACAGGAAACTATCCCTCCAGCATGTTCTATTTATTGTTGTGGTGAGGTTTAGCTCACTTGAGGGAGTGGCTCGCAGTGACTTGGATTTCTTTAGGTGGAGCATGTCCATCAATTCTGAGTTGGACATGGCTTTGGAAGTCAGGCAGAGATCACCTCTGAGTAAGCGATATGCGACTGAGTACAGCTGGAGTTTTTCCAGTCGGGCTGCATAGGACATATGTTTGAGGCCAGTAATCCTCTTGGTGAGGTACTTTTGTGGTCTTTCCAGCTGTTGGAAGTATCTTGTGAGGTACATCCCAAATAGGGCATTGTACTCTATGATGGGTCTGATGAGTGACAAGTAGAGGGGCACTATAACCTCTTTATTTCTAGATGCGAACCCTTTAGTAATTAGATGGGCTACATAGAAGGATTTCTTAACTACTTTGGCAATATGATTGTCAAAAGGAAAGAATACTATCTACCTGGGTCCCCAGATCTCTTATTACCTCATCTGTATTAAGGGGGCTGCCACCTATGTTGTAATTCATGGGTGTTTTGTTTCTCCCAAACAGGATGACTATGCATTTTTTGGCATTTAGCTTGAGACCATGACTTTGACACCAAGTGTCCATCTCAGTAAGGCCCTTTTGGAGAATGTCCATGTCAGCCGGAGAGTCAATTATGGCTCCAATTTTGCAGTCATCAGCAAACTTGGTTAGCCATAGTCCTCCTGTGTTTGCCTGTACTTCTGAGATGTATATGCCGAACAGTAGGGGTCCCAGGACTGAGCCCTGTGGGACACCACTTGTGACTGGTTTAGAGTCAGACCTGGAGCTCGCTATTCTTACCGTGTGAGTTCTGTCTGTAAGCCAGTTGGCAACCCATCTCGTGATGTAGAGGTTTATGTTCAGGCTGGTGAGTTTTTCTATAATTCCCAAGTGGGGAATGGTGCCAAAAGCCTTGGCGAGGTCAAGGTAGGCTGTATGAACTACCTTCCCCTCATCTATGGCCTTGGTGACTGTCTCGAAGAAGTCTACCAGGTTTAGTAGGCATGATTTGCCCTTAACAAAGCCGAACTGGGTCAGGTCAAGTATTTCGAGGTTCCCAATGTCTTTGTTAATGAGTTTCATGATGATGTGCTCCATAGCCTTGCAGAACAGGCTAGTCAGGCTTATGGGGTGATAGTTACCAGGGTCAGTTGTGGCCCCTCCTTTGTGGAGTGGAATAACTGTTCCTGTGTGCCATTCTATGGGCATGTAGCCTGTGTAGATGCTGAGGTTGAACAGTGTGTTTAGGTGGGGGGTTAGTTCGTTCTGTAGTTTGTGCAAGATGCAGCCTGGGACACCATCTGGCCCCACTGACGTTGTGCTTTTTGCTTTTGAAAGGGCTGTTTTCACCTGTGCATCTGTTTTTTCTGGGACAGTACACTTTTCCGGTATTCTTGTGGGCCCTTTTAGGGGTGAGAGGGGGGTGAAGTTTGCACTGAATCTATCTGCCAGGATGTTGGCAATATCAGTGGGTTCAGTATATTTTGTGCTATTTTTCACTAGCTCAGAGCATATCTGCAAGTTGCCACTTAGATTCTTGACATAGCTAAAGAAGGCTTTGTGGTTATCTTTCGAATCCTATTGGAAATGCTGCATGTCCACACATGAAATGATACACGGGTTACTCGCTCTAAAGACCTTAACCTGGTATGTGACTTTACTAGAACCTGCTGGAGGGACAGATTGTCTCCCAGAGGTTACCACACCTTTTAATAAAGACTCCACTTCATGTCAAACAGAGCACCTCATTGGCCCTCTTCAAATGGAATCTGGACGATTGGATGGCTAACTGTAAATTCAGTCCTGGGGTTCCACCTGTGTCCCTCTTGGACAGGGGCAGTAAGTGCTGATCGTGGAAATAAGTTAGCTTCTAAAGGCCCTAAGGCCATTAGCCTAGTAACTTCCTATGATCCTATGATCCTGTGATCAAAAATTAGAATCACATAAAGCACACATGGCTATTAATGCCCATCAAACAGACTTTATTTTGGTCCTCAGCATTTGCATAGAGGTTGGCATCACTCACAAATGCTAAGAGGTAGTGAATGCCATTTAACTTCCTATTTCAAAAAAAAGTAGATTTTAATTTCAGCCACAGTAGTGTGGTTAGTTTTGTGCAAATGTGCTTGGATCTGCTGGTCTATGGGACTACAGAATAAAGGCAGACTAAAACCACTGCTGTGAAACAGTTACTGTAGCAGTTCTTACACTGTTGGATGTAATGAGTTAGAAGGTCCTATGTGGCATGTTTTTTGCATAATTCATGGGGTTGATTACAGCTGTATGTCAAATTATTATTTCATTATTATAGCAGGCATCCTCTGACTCATTGCTGATGAATTTACTGCACATCAGCATGTCAAATGGCATCAGAAATACTCAGTCTAAGTTGCTGCATTTCCAGAAAGCCACAAATATTTTGGAAAAGATTTAATCAAAGTTATTCTCTATGTGCAAAGAAATGTTTTGTTTCATAACCAGTCAAAATGCCTGAGGATATAATGGCAGGCTGTGACTCGATTTGTTTTTCTTTCTGAAAAAAGTAAGGTTAGTAATTTGATACATTTTTTTATCTTTATCTTTTTTTTTCCTTCTTCTTTTATTATTTTCTTTGTTTAAACAATGACATTCTATTTAGATTATGTAGTGGGTAAAGGGTGGGAGGGCAGGGAGAGAACAGTAATGAAAATATCATTAATAGAATAATAACATATTTATTTCTTGTAAAAGTTTATAAGTTCTTCAAATGCTATTTCTAATTATACTTTCTTGATTATACTGCTTATGCTTGTTTGTAAATAATCTGTCATGCTTTAACTAATAATAATCAGAACTAAATAAGAGTAAATAATATGTTTTATTTTTAACTCTATTAATATAAACAGTAAGTAACATTCCATTGTATATACTTCTTACAGCTTTCTCTTACATTTTTTATTTCTGCCTCACTCCCTTTTATTTTCTACTCTCTTTTCTTTTCTTTATTAATATATAGAAATGCTTTTGACTGTGTGGGCACAGTGAATAATAGGATTTGTATGAAAATTGAGTTGGGAGAAGAATGCTGAGTTTTATTGCTTGTTGGTAATTTTGAGTTTAATTTCACTTGCATAGAGGCTGTGATGATCTGTGGAATACATTGTGGAGGTTCTGTCATGTTTAGATGCATTTACACTGCTAAATGAATGTTTGTCACTAGTTTTAATAAGTTTCCCGCCAAAATGTTGAGAGACAATCTGGGATGTGGGCTGTCTTATGCACAATGTCCTTGAGTTACCTCAGAATCTTCAAATCACAGAATTCTCACAGAGAAACTGAAAGCAGTTAGTATAAACATTGACAAGGTTATCACACTGACACACCACAGATTCAGGAAAAATACTCTGTTCATAAAATATGTCAGTTATAATGAGTTTAAATGATGTAGTTTCTTGTAGTAAGTAAATGTCTTATTTTAGAAGGCATAAAAATGAAACATTTATTTAAATGTTTTGAAAATCTACTTAACAGCAGCATAATAATCTGTGTTAAAATTTGTGTTCCAAACATATACTTTACTATAACTCATTTAATTCATCTGATTGACAAACATAAATAATCTTATAACTCTATTCTGGAAGAAATGTCATGTGATATATTTTAAAGCAGTAGGTTAGCATGATTGTAAAATCTGGTTACCAATATGTGTTTGCTGTGCATTGTTTTGTATAAAGCAGACAGATTTATTCTGGGGACAGCAAGTGGGATGGTGCTCTGCAGGGACACAACTCAGTGAGATCAGATATATATATATATATATATGTGTGTGTGTGTGTGTGTGTGTGTGTGTGTGTGTGTGTGTGTGTGTGAGTGTGATGGCTTTTTTTCTGAGAGTCTGCATGGCTATCCAATATGATTTGTAATGATTTCTATGAATACAATGTTTTACTCTATTGACAAAATGAATGTTTGCCACAAGTTTTAATAAGTTTCCCGCCAAAATGTTAAGGGAGACAATCTGGGATGTGGGCTGTCTCATGCACAGTGTCCATGAGTTTCCTCAGAAGCTTCACTCACAGAATTTTCACAGAGAAACTGAAAGCAGTTAGTATAAACATTGACAAGGTTATCACACTGACACACCACAGATTCAGGAAAAATACTCTATTCATAAAATGTGTCAGTTATGATGAGTTTAGATGATGTAGTTTCTTGTAGCAAGTAAATATCTTATTTTAGAAGGCATAGAAAATGAAACATTTATTTAAATGTTTTTGAAAATCTACTTAACAGTAGCATAATAATCTGTGTTAAAAACTTGTGTCCCAAACATATACTTTACTATAACTCATTTAATTCATCTGATTGACAAGCATAAATAATCTTATAACTCTATTCTGGAAGAAATGTCATGTGATATATTTTAAAGCAGTAGGTTAGCATGATTGTAAAATCTGGTTGCTAGTGTGTGTTTGCTGTGCATTATTTTGTGTGAAACGGGCAGATGTGTTCTGGGGATGGCAAGTGGGATGGTGCTCTGCAGGGGCACGGCTCGGTGAGATCAGATATATGTGTATATATGTGTGTGTGTGTGTGTGTGTGTGTGTGTGTGTGTGTGTGTGTGTATGTGTATGTATGTATATATGTGTATGTGTATATGTATGTGTGTGTGTGTGTGTGTGTGTGTGATGGCTTTTTTTTTTTTTTTTAGGTAATAACGCAGGTGTTTCTGAGAATCTGCATAACTATGCAATATGATTTATAATAATTTTTATGAATACAATATTTTACTCTATTGACAATAATGAGTTTAAGTAAATGCTCATATACAAACAATTCAAGATTTTTTTGGAAGCTGTTGATAGAATTCACATAACAGAAAATAGATGCATCTTAATGCATGTAATGTCTGAATCATATTAGCCAAAGTTTTTGATTTAAATGAATGTTAGAACATAATTTTCTCTCCTCTCGATTTCTAACATTAAGATTATTTGAATGCTATTAGAATACAAGTGTTATATATTACATAGATCTATATAATAGTATGAACAGTTTTAAAAAAAAAAAAAAAAAAGTTTATTTTAGTTTATATGATGCTGTTTTACCAAATGTGTAGTTTTGTCTTGATAGATAATTGAATTGAAAACTGTTAACCTCAGTTAAATATAACTAGTATTAAATTGATAAGGTGGTAGCTGAGGTACTGCTGCTTAGGGTAGGGGTTAACTTGAGTAGTAAATACTGCTCTAAGTTGGAGTTTTCAACTCAGGCGGGATGCAAGGTTTAATCCTTACATTATTTTCACTTGTTCATTGTTATATGTATATAGTTTTGACATCCACAATATATTTTGTACACTCATTGTCACTACAAACAAAATTGAATCCTATACAAAATCCCATAAGAGATTTAATAAATACACCTATATTTAAAGGTACACCTAAAGAGGAGATGTAACATTATTTATCTTGTTATTTGTTATTTCGATCATAAGATTCTTGAGTTTTAAAATGCCAAATGACATCTTCAAAAGGAATTTCTTTAAACATTAATGGATTGAATAATCCATGTAAAACGGCAAGGCTAATAACCTACATTAATCTACACAAGGCCAATCTG
>NC_056730.1:67136901-67221901 GCF_019279795.1 Protopterus annectens
AAAAAATTTTTCAAAGTAAACTAGACTCTTATAAACATAATAATAAAGAAAATATTATGGACAAGAAAGTTATTGAAGAAATAAACAAACTAAATGAGAAATACAAAGAAATTTTAACTCATAAAGTTAAAATAACTTTAGAGAAATACAAGTTTTTGTCTTATTCAATAAGCCCCAAATACTTACATAGACTTAAAAATAAAACAAAAAGACTGAATAAACAATACCATATCAAAGAAATATTTTCTCTAAGGAAAAAGAAGAATGTTTCTAGTATACCAGAAATACTGGATGAATTTAGAAATCACTTTCACAAGATTAACCATAACAACATTAACATGGAACCTAAAGATAAAATAAAGGAGTTTATAACCACAAACATGAATAAAAAGCTTAATAAACAACAGATTAAACTATTGGACAAGAGTATTTCATATACAGAAGTTATTACACAAATAAATAAGCTTAAATCAAACAAAGCACTGGGTAATGATGGTATTATACCAGAGATATATAAAATCCTTTCTAAAACTACATATTCATTAATACATAAGGTTTTTATTCTGGCCCAAACTGAGTTAATAACCCCCCCATCTTGGCAATATACATTTATTTCACCAATTTTAAAACCTAATAAAGATCCAACTAGATGTTTTTTATATCGACCCATCTCATTACTTAATGTTGATTATAAAATGTTTATGAGTATTTTGGCTGATAGATTGAAGACAATTATCCCCGGCATTATAGACATAGATCAGACGGGCTTCATTGTAAATAGAAATACTTTTGATAATATAAGAACTTTAACATTAATTGATTTTGCAAATAGGAAAAAGAAAGATTTAACACTTATTAGTCTTGATATAGGTTCAGCATTTGATTCAGTAAGTTGGGACTATCTGTTTACCTTACTGAAATGCACAAATTTCTCTGATGCATTTGTAAATTTAATTGAGCATTTATACAAAGGAACACTGGCTTATATTAAGGTAGGAACATATGTTTCACAAAAAATACCCATTCATAAAGGTACAAAGCAAGGATGTCCACTTTCTCCACTATTATTCACTTTAGTAATGGAGCCTTGGGCTAATTTGATTAGAAACAGTACTGACATAGAGGGTTTTGAAATAGAAGAAAATACAACATCAAAAATTCTACTTTTTGCAGATGATGTTCTAATTACATCAGCAGGATCTAATTCTTCTATGCAGTCTTTATTTGATAAAATGATGAATTTTAAAAGTATTTCTGGTTTAATATTCAATGAAGAAAAACTAAAATACTACCTATATATACACGAAAAATACTCTCATTAGTGATTTTACTAAATATGTACCCAACTCAGGTCAGATAACTTATTTAGGTATAATACTATCTAAAGATATTAAATCTATTATATATAATAACTATAATACCTGTTTTCTTAATATACAAAATCTTTTAATACCTGGAATAATATGTTTTTACTATGGAGGAGAGACTTACAATTATTAAAATGATAATATTCCCCAAGATTTTATACTTAATACAATCAATAATACTTTCACCTACAAAAATAACTATCAAGAAACTGAATACACTAATGTTAAATTTCTTATGGGCACCTAATAGACCTAGGATTGCATTAAAGAAACATACTAATAGCTGGTCTCAAGGGGTATTTCTTTTCCAGACTTTAATTTATATATTATCTCTTCTATTATAAAAGTTATTACTTTATTAATAGATCGGTCATATGTCAAAATGGAAAGATTATTGGGAGCTAATTAGTATGCACTTCATGAAAATCTCCTTAACACATAAAAATATGATTATAAATAACTCCATGTTGTGGTTGCTAAAGGAATTTTGTACTTCACCTATTACACCTAAACATATGGTCTGTTACCCATTAAATATTATTATTAGTTATCAGAACTTTATATTCATGCACCCTAAGTATAGGGAATGGAATTTTATTGTATTCCCTATAATTTATACTCAGGGTATGCTTATGTCATCTACTTCTGAAGGAGCTCATTTAGCTATAGATAATAATCTAAAGTACTGGTATCAGCTGATATCTGATAATAAAGTTAAAATCTAGATTTCTTAAAACAAGAATTTGATCTAAGAGAAACTTGCTGGTTAGAGGTTTAGATCTTTAGACAACATCTCATTGATAGAATAGATCTAATGTCTATAACAGTTAAAGAATCTATTCCAAAACTGATTGATTACTTGATAATAAATTTACAGCATAAAGTTTCTGATAAAGGTAAACTTTCATATATACATAAAATTATCAGACAAGAAACTTTTACAATGTAGATTCATACTGGAATTATTTCACCTCTATTAATGGGGACCCACCAACTCAACAAGATAAACAATATATATTGAATCTGCTTATAGAACTACATCTTCCATTGTCTGGAGACTTTATACATGGAAATTTTTACATAGATCTTTTTATACACCTTTGATGATGAATAAAATTAATAATAAAGATAATCTATGTAAGAGATGTAATGTAGAAATTAATGCGGACTGGGCTCATATGTTTTATGACTGTATGAAGTTGAAAGAATACTGGAAGTCAATTAATGAATTTTTGCAGGCTCTTTTTACAGATAATTTCATTATTTCTAAGTCTCTTATATTATTCAACAAACCTGTACCTCAATGTTTTAAAAAGATTAAGCTTCCCTTGTTATGGTCTATCCTAGCAGTGGCTAGGAAAATAATAACTAGAAATTGGATTTCAGATACACCTCCTTCGTTCAATGAATTTAAAAATGTTATGAATATAATGTGCCATATGGAAATAAGCACAATTAGAATGAGAACAACTAGAAAAACATCACATTTTATTGTATGGGATAATTTACAAAATTTGTTAAAAAAATTCTAATTTCAATAGCACAGTATTTTAGTTTAATTAATTGATCTGATTGTAGTGGATGTCTTTGTAAATACTTTAGTTGTTTTGTTGAATATTATAATAATACCTATTTTTAATTATTTGTATAAAATTGTTATGATATTTCTCTTATATGTTAAAACAATAAACTTGTTTTGAAAAAAAAAAAAAGAAATACTCAGTCTAGGGATCTAAACCTCTTAGGCTAAATTAACAGAATGGTTTGGAGGGACAGATATGTCTCACACAGGATACCTCTGCTGTAGAACAGACTCCATCCACATAAAACAAAGTTCATCCCCATCCACATTACAGACTCCATCCACATAAAACAAAGTTCATCCCCGTCCATATTACAGACTCCATCCACATAAAACAAAGTTCATCCCCATCCATATTCAATATGTCAACTCAAGGAAACAGAAAATCTATACTAGGACTGCCCCTGTACTAGTAATAGATGGGGGCAGCTCCTAAATGCTTTATCCTATACATGAGTCCCCCTCAAATTATCTATGATATGATCCCAGCTACTCTCACTAGGGGTAATATATAATTATCAACCATGGGAAGAGTAAGGCCAGTCTATAATCAAAGGGGATAGTTTTTTTTCTGCACAAAAAGGGAAATTAGCTAAGATTAAAATAACCAGCAAGGGCAGCTAGTCTATTACTTATCTATGAATCTATGATATTTTATACTCCTGTCATATAGTTACCTGCAAACTTCTGTATTTCTCTCCATTTACCACAGCGTTGTCGCTTCACAGTAAGACGCTATCCGGTTCGATTCTCAGCTAAAGCGTCTTCTGCATGGAGTCATGCATGAATGGGCGTACCTTCGTTGAAGGTTGTGCATCAGGGCTGGTAACTCGGCACGTAAAAATCAACTACCAATCATTAGTGGGCCAGAGTTCCACTGTGGCGACCCCTAACCGGGAAAAGCTGAAAGACACAACAACATTAGCATACTATTTGAAAAGTGCAGCAATACATTTGCAAAAATACTGCAGCCCCAACAGGGAGACTTAGTAAGTTGCCTATATCAACCTATATGAATTCTACCACTTTTTTTTAAGTTACTCATAATTATTCAGACATTAGCATTAATTATTTGGACATATTAATTAAAGATTTCAGTTCAGGTAGATTCAAGTCAGCTATCTATAAAAAACCCACTGTTTTGAATTTTATTTCCATTTCCATAGTTGCTATCCATATAAATATGGCCAGGATCATCTCAGATGATGGTGATCTAAATAAAGAGCTGAAAGTTCTCTCCAATGTGTTTTTGACAAGGAGTTACCCAAATGAGATGCTTACCAATATTAAAAAAGGAGATTTCACAAGGCAGACAACAAAAGTTCAAAGCTATTTTGGTTATAGGATTGCACTGTAATTATGCTAACTATGACAACACTGGAGACTACTTAGGTTATGACAACAATATGTGCATTTGTTAGAGAAGATCAAGCTCTTTTGCCACTTATGCATAAACATCGAATATAACATTTCATGACAGATTTTTCTGTGAGAAATCAGGTGCCAGACCTCAATTTACTTTTACCAGACATACTAATATTAAGGAGAGACTTAAGAAAGGCACAACTTCTATTATGGGTAAAAATAATTTGTTAAGACCAGGCACCAGAAAATGCGGAGCCTGTTCGCAATGTAAATCAATTTTCAGGGCAGTGAATATTTTCTGAACGATGTTAATTATAAATTCAAATTCACCTCCCATTACAACTGTAGTAGCAAGGGGGTTTATTACCTTGCTTTTTGTGATTTGTGTTTTCCTTCTACATAGGAAAAAATGAGCAACAACTTAGAAAAAAAATACAGGAACATTATTATGACATTAAAGCAAGGAAAGAATTCAGTTACTCTTTAGGCATAAATTAGTTTGTAATACTAACAAAATGTTTTACTTTCTTATACTTTAACAGATTATTCAGAATCCTAGAGGTGGTCCCTGGGAATATATACACTTGAGTGCTATGAACTATTGCGGCAAATAAGCTTGAATGAGAGTGAACATCCAGGCTTCAACTAAGCTATTTCTTTAACTAGTGTTCTGAAACTTCGTACTGCTAAATTGCAATTCAGTTATTATTATATTGTTTTTAACACCATGATGTATTTATTTTTTGGATGAAACTTTTATTTGTAACTAGTTTGATTATATATAATTTTAAAGGCGCTTTATTGGATTAAACATTCAGCCAGATTCAATAAAGCCTACATGGTCCATTTCCACCCTGTGAGCATCGCAAGCACAGTATTTTGGATTCAGTAAGTGGCTCAACATGGTATGTAGAGCTGTGCACAGCCACCCAAACAAAGTAAACACCATGGCATGTAAATTACAGCATAAGCACCTGAAATGTATGCTAATCAACCAATCCAAGATGGAAGAACTATTCAAGAAGCTATAAAGCAACCGTGTAGACTCAGTGCTGGTTTTGACCATGAATTCCAAAACCTATTGGAATACAGCCACAGAAAGGAGTCTACACAGAAACAATGTTACAGGCTGCTGTTGCTTTAATTCAGGTGTATGCACAACAGGTTGAAGTCTATGCTGCTGCTGCTGCTAACAGACCAAGGCCAAGAAGAAGAGTTTTCAGACCCCATTTAACTTATCACAATCTGCATGATGTAGAAATTGTAGAGTACTTCAGGGTGAATACAGACACACTACAGGAACTCTACAACCTCTGTCATTTTCAACTCAGAGCCAGGGTAAACCAAGGGGAACCCATCCCAGTGGAGACAAAGGTATGTGTAGCACTTAGACTTTTAGCTACAGGTACCTTTC
Source organism: Protopterus annectens (assembly GCF_019279795.1). NCBI lineage: Eukaryota > Metazoa > Chordata > Ceratodontiformes > Protopteridae > Protopterus > Protopterus annectens. Next base: position 67,142,630 of record NC_056730.1, read on the forward strand.
AGAGACTAACAGGGAACATGCTGGGGGATGTCATAGGCATCAGCATCCAGGATCCTCCATCAATTTCTGACTGCTATGATGTAGCATGCCAGAGACCACATATATTTTCCCCATACTCCTAAGGATATGGCCAGAAATATGCAGGAGTTCTACCCTGTAGCAAACTACCCTGAAGTGCTGGATGACATAGATTGCACACATGTAGAAATTAAGTAACCTGGGGAACAGGGAAGGCTTTACATTAATAGAAAAGGCTTCTACTCTATTAACTGCCAAGTCATGTGTAATGGCAAAGGAATCATCTTGAATGTGTGTGCTGGCAACCCAGGCAGTTACCACAACTCACATATCTGGCACACCTCACAAGTGTATCAGATGTTAACTAGGGTGGATATCCCACAGGGTCATTTACTGGGGGATGCAGGTTATGCACTGGAACCATGGCTGATGACACCCATCAGAAATGTGCAAACAACAACTGAAGAATGCTATAATGAGGCACAAGCTCAAACCAGAAATATCATAGACCATGTGTCTGGGCTGCTGAAGTTGCGGTTCCCATGCTTAGATACATTTGGTGAGGCCTGCAGTACAATCCATGGACATCTACTGAAATATTTACAGTATGTACCATGCTACACAACATCATCCTAAGAAAACAGCTTCAGCAGGCTCAACAAGGGGAAGGGGCACACATCCCACCACCAATGCCAAGATCACCACAGCTACACACAAGTGAGGAGTTAGAGAGAGAACCAGCAGCTGCTGTGGGTGTAGGCAGATGTAGGCATGCTCAATATAACCTCACACTGGCTAAGAGACAATGCATAGCATACTCACTCACCACCTAAGGGCCTAAAACCCTCATCCTACGCATATACATATAGTAACATTGATGCCAAGCAGCTGTCACAAACTTTACCTCCCTGTATATTGGCTGTGTACTCTTTGCATCAGACAACCAGCCCTGAAATAAAACTGTTGCAACTGCTGGATTTACAAGGTAAGTGTTGAACCTGGAGTGTATTGTGTAATAATGTGAATGACTGGCATATGCTTGCATGTTGTTACTTGGTAGTGTAAGCAAGTAAAAGGTAAGAGATTTATACAGAAATGACATTAACATGTGACAGCAAAGACTTATTTGACTTATACGTGTCCATTATTAAGTAGTAGGCCTCAGGCATCAAAGATTCACATGGACATACCTCTTCAAAGTACTGATGGTCACTGCATACCCTCAGTTTAGCACTATATGTTTGTACTGGAAAATCATTAAAGAGAGAAGTTGTAAAGTAATGATACACATTACAGTTTCAGACTTCACAACCCTCACAAGATCGTTAACAAAAAGATGGAAAAATGTTCATGCTATTAACTGTCTAACTTTCTAAGACCAATATAAGTCAAAGGTACAATTTTCAATTCAACATCACATCACAAATGCAGACATGAAAACAAACCAGTATTGGAAAAACATCAACTTGTAACAAAAATCCCACTGAACACTCAAGAAATGAACCCAAACCATAAAATTAGCGTATAGAAAATTTTAATCTCCACTTTCATCTACAAAGGGACTGCATCAGAATAAAAATCACAGCAAACAGTTTCATGTATATATACAATCTTAATCAATCAAAAAAATCAAATCAATTTATAATAAAACACTAATTAAAACTTTAAATTTCAAGAAACTCAGCAATCGTTGTAAAATCTTTAACCTTCTATTTTTAAAAAACATTTAATATTAATAGAACCATTTAATCCTGGAAGACTATTGGCACCTAACTTTAATTGCTAAAGGGTTTCTCTTTGTTCCACCCTATTTTTAAAGTCCCACTTCTCTTATCTAATGGTACTTGTTCTACTACGGCAAACATAAACTTATGAAACTTAGGACATTCCAAGGAATGTTTGTAAAGGGCATTTCTGCTGCTTTTGCTTTTAATTGCATATAAACATTCTTTAATTCTAGTATCTAAGGTCCTAGTAGTCATGCCTACATAATAGGCATTGCACCCAGTACATGTACTAACATAAACCGCTCCTTTAGATTTACAATTAAATACTCCAAAATAGGAATGGTATAGTTCAGATGTTCTAAGTATAAAAATGATCCTTCTAAAATAAACCTACAAACAAAAGAATTTCCACACTCTATATTTAGAAGACCAACGTCCCTGGCTCTCAAAATTAGTAGTACGTATCATACTGCGGAAAATTTTTAAATCATAAAAGTTCTTTAAGACAAATTTAGGCTGTGTCCCTACATATTTAACTATATCTAAATTACCTTCCAGGATATTCCAATTATTTTTGATAATAGAACAAATTTTAAAACTGTCACCTGCCATGTCAATATTGCAGTCTACTGTATTTTATCAAGATTTTCTTTCATACCAGATTTTTGGAGACTTTTTCACAAAATAGGGGGAAATAAATGTATGTATGCAGCAGAGGAGAAGTGTTATTGCAGCTTTAAAATTTATAGATAACTTTTTTGGTCTTTTATAAAGTTGTATTAAATTGAGCATGTATACTGCCACCATAAAAGCAAGTATGCATGCATTAGTTAATAGCACAAACCAATTGTAGGAGTCCAATATTAGATTTTTAGACAGATGTCGTGGGTTCAACTACCACAATTCACAACTATGCAATGCTGTTATTTCTTCTATAATATCTACATTAAATTGAAAACTCTATACCAGTGGCAAAAATTCTCTGCTGTAAACTGTAATCTGTATAACAGGAACAGGCACATCTACAATATCTGTATATTTCAAGGGTTACTTTCAGCAATCTGTATAACAGTATCGACCTGTAAGGTCATATACTTAAAACTATGAGTTCAGACAAAAGAGTTGTATAACTGTATTAATGCATTGTATGTCACATACGATGGTACTAATTTTATCTATTTTTTTCTCTCACCCCAATCCTTATCTCTCTTTGTTATTTTCTGTTATGTGTCATCAAAATGTCTCCATGTCATACATGTGTACCACATCCCTAAATGCTATACAACACAATGAGGTAGGCCAGCCCCAGTGGATTAGCCTGTCTTTGCTCCACCGGCTCCAGCACCAATGCCCAACATGTCTGGGAGTCAACCTGGAAACACTGACAGTGCTTCCCTTGCACTACCCCTGCCCTCAGGTAGTACTGCCCCAGAACTGGTGCTGTGGTACCCTCTGGGAGCAGTGGTGGAGGTGGTGATTTCAACACCCATCAGGAAATGCCAGAGTAATGGACAGAAATGTTTAAATTAAAATATACCTATAATGCTTTGGGACCAAATTCTTTACTATTCTCACACCAGGACTATAGACATGGTACCCAAACTAGAACAGATACAATGTATATCTCACAAGATCTTTATTGTAAAATCTTGAATTTTTCAATACAACCTTGTCCCTTTTCAAATCATAATTCCCTGTTGTTAACAATTCACTTGAAATTCAATCAATTAGTTATTACTTCAAGGATTCCTTCATATATCACAAAAATTAAAGACTTTAAATCTTGGATAACTTCTGGACTTCAGCTTTTCTTAGAGGTTTAATTATAAACCTGAAGCAAACACAATTATGGTTTGGGATTCTCTTAAGGCCTATCTATATGGTAAAACCATTAGCTGGTACTAAAATAAAATTAAAGAATGGGACTCAGAGTTACAGCAACTCCAAAATCAAATATTATCTCTTAAATCTAATAAAAACTTAATTGCTACAGATAATAAGAGGAAAGTAGAAGAAGCAAATAAGAAATACAATGAAATATTATCCCATAAAACTAATTTAGCTATGGAAAAACTGAAATTACATTTTTATGCTACCTCTCCTAAATATCTTCATAACCTATCTATGAAATTTAAGATGCAATCAAAAATGAATAACATTGATAGTATCTTTCATGAAGGGAAAAGGCAAAAAGTCTCGGACATAGGGGACATTCTGGAGGCTTTTAATTATCATTATGCAAAGCATCATAAAGATAAAATAAGTACAAATGAATGTTAGAAGTTAGAGAATATAGTTCCCAACAGAACAAGAGTTCCTGAGGAACTTAAGTTAGATCTACAAAAACCTATTTCTCAAAAGGAAATTATAGATGGGATTAAAGGATGTAAGTCTAATAAAGCACCTGGAATAGATGGCTTAATTATCAAAATTTATAGGTTGTTCCCTTCTTCTATAATCTCTCTCCTACATAAAACCTTTCTTAAAGTTAAAACATTAGCAAATATTCCTCCTTCTTGGAGATATTCTCTAATTTCCCCTATATTAAAAGAGAATAAGGACCCTAATCATTGCAACTCATACAGGCCAATTTCTGTGTTGAATAATGATTATAAACTATTTATGTCAATTATGGTCAATAGATTGAAAATATCCATATCGAAAATAATTAATGAAGACCAAACTAGTTTAATACATAACAGGCATACACAGGATAATATTAAAAGAATATTAACTCTGATAGATTACCTCAATAGAGGAAACCATGAAGCATTGATAATAGCTCTTGATATTCAAAAGGCCTTTGACTCCTTAAATTGGGGTTATTTATTTAAAGTCTTACAGTTATTTGATTCCCCCCCCCCTTTTTTATAACAATGATAAAGAAAATCTATGAAAATAATCTAGCATATGTCAAATTAGGTCCCTTTACTTCCAAAGCAATCCAAATCACTAGTGGTACTAGGCAAGGATGTCCCATGTCCCCTATCCTATTTGCTCTGGTCATAGAAATACTTGCCATTTTAATACATAATAACCCAAAGATAAGAGGTATAAATATATATGACCAATATATTTCTAAAATAATGATGTTTGCTGATGATGTCTTACTTACCTTACCCAACTCTAAGGAAGTGTTAGGTGAAGTGGATATAGTAACAACAAATTTCCAAAAAATCTCAGGACTTTCCTTCAACAAATCTAAATCAAAATATTTATTATTAAATAAAAAAAAAGAACACACAGGTTCCAGTTAATCATATTATTGGAAACCAAGTTTCAACTCTAAACTATTTAGGAATAGTCCTAAGCAAGAATATAGAGGAAACCTTACAGCTTAACTATGCTAAAGGCATAGACTCAATCAAGACATTAATAAGCAAATGGAATTTGTTTATAGCATTTGATGATAGGTTACAACTGATAGAAAATGGCTTTGTTACCTAAAATATTATATATAGCACAAGCCCTTATACGTCCACCAAGAAAGAAAATCCTTAATGAAATCACTTCAACTCTGTTGAAATTCCTGTGGTACCCCAAAAGAAATAGAGTGGCATATTCTCATCATATCAGAAGATGGGAACGGGGGGGGGGATTAAAATTCCCAGAGATTGAAACTTACATAAAGGCATCTATAATTAAAATAGTGATGAATTGGATAAGTCCTAGATATTCTTCCAATTGGAAACAGTTACACTCCATTATACTAATGAATGAAAATTGTTTATCAAAGAATGCTTTGGTAAATGACAAAGATAAGATATGGCACTATTTAAGTTTAAATTTACAGTACAGTACAACAAAATTAACTAAACTAACACTAATAAACAATATTTTTGATGTGTTTAGAAAATTCATTAACACAAATTTAGATGTAAAACTGTGGCATAGATTTTAAATACTATTTACTATTACAAGGGATTTCCCTGATAAAACACATAGAGAGGTTTTTGGTTTATGGGAAAATAATAACCTATTTTGTTGGTTGCAATGTATTGAAAAACAACAAGCTTTGAACATACAAAGTATATTGCCAACCTATGGCCTATCCCCTAATCAATGGTTGGTTCTTCAGAGTGTCACAGCATACACTAAGGATCTGTGTACAATAATACATAACACATCCTTCAAAACCATACCAAAAATTATAAACTGGATTTTTGGAATTCTATATAATAATATCAATGTTAAGAATTAATTATCATATCTATATAACACTTTAATCGTCTATAAGACAGCTCCTAAAGATTCTTACTGGCAATACCTAACTAAAGGGTTTCAAGTATCATTATCAATGGAAGATAAAACAAAAATTTTATTTTCAGTTAAACTAACTTCTTACAATTCTGGAGGATTTTTCATTGGAAATTTCTACACAGATCCTTTTTGACACCTGAGAAACTCTCAAAAATGAACCCTTCAAACAGCAAGTTATGTTGGAGATGTCATCTGTCCACTAATGCTGACTGGTCTCATATTTTTTATGACTGTACTAATATTAACCATATTGGAATGAGATTAACACATTTCTTCAAACTATCTATACTGATATATTTGTTTTGACAAAGTCCTTAATTTTATTGAATGTTGTTAATAGTAATAATATGAAGAAAGATGACCTGTATTTGTTGTAGATAATGTTAGCAATAGCCAGAAAATGTATAACTAGAAGATGGAACGTCTTCCTGACACATTTGATTTAGTCCGATCGGCTATACAACATGATTACATTGTTGTCACCCTTTTCTCTGGAAATGACAGTCCAAATTCAGCTAATATTCTGCACGTATGATCAGTTTTTACTGTTGGATAGCTGTGGTTCTTTCCTACCTCCCTTTTGCACATTTCTATATTGCTTTCTCACTGCTTTTCCCCCTGCTTGCTCCCCATTTCACCACTTTCCTATCTACCCCAGTTTAACATCTATAATCTGGTCAGAAAATAGAATCACACATGACACATGCAAGTAGCAGAAAAAGCAATAGATCCCTTCAGTTTTTGGCTTCTGTATTTGGGCGGAGGTTCGCATCATGCAGCAATATCAAGCAACAGTGAGCACCGGTACAATGCTGTGGTCATTTCCACACAATGTCACTTAACCCTGCTGTGCTATGCCAACACACAGCAACACATGTACTATAAAGAAGTACTGCCATTGAATTATCACTGTTTATTTAAAAGTGTTAGATACACTCGGATTCAAACCCAGTATCATATGGGCTCAAAAAGAAATGTGTAAATGCATTTACTCCTGCTGCCAGAGAGTCGGTTAAGCAGCAGGTGTGTTTCATAGACTCAGTGCTAACTCTCAGTCTTTAGCAATGCGGCTTGCATTTGCACAATGCTTAACTACATGCAAACAGGGAAAGTATTGGAAATGTGTATCTCTGATGTGTAAATACTTTGCCAACCATTGTACAAACCTGCTGCTGCTATGGAAAAGTAAATATTATTATGTATTTCTGCTGTTTACCATCCATTTCTGTCTATGACATAACATTACACATGTAAACATAACAAATTGAAGGCCCTGTCTAACAACATGTCATACATTTACAATGCAGCCTTGTGTTGCCTCCCTGCAAGCACTGCAACTCTGGTGTCTCAGTACTTTTTTCACACATATATCACCTATACAACAGAAAGTAAGATCAAATGTTGTGTGATATGTAATGCACATGAATCTGTTAACATGCAGATCTAGAACTATTGACCCATAAGTTTAAAAAGCCTTATCTGCATGACTATGGAAGGAATCAGCATGGACATTATCCACAGAGGCATAGGTGACTCTCAAAACACTTGATCTAACTAGTTTTGGTTTTGCCAAGGGTAGATTTTGCTTATAAAACCTAGTGGACTTCTTTGATATTGACCCTAAAGATGTGGATGAAGGCTAGCAGGACATTCCATCAATGTTAAGTTATCCAAGGCCTTTGATATTATCCACCATTCAAGTATCATAGACAAAATCTCCCATCTGGGGATTAACCCATACTTTAATAGATGGATAGCCAACTGTCTCACCGACAGGACACACACTGTCAAAGTTAGGACTGCACTTCCACCACTAGACCACTTACTGGTGGAATACCACAAGTATCTGCACTAGCCCCTCAACTGTTGGTAAACTATTTCTCTGAAGTCCAGGCAAAGGTAGATGGAGTGTGGTTTACCAAGTTTGCAGATGACTGTCACCTGGATGCCATCATATGGAGTCACCAAACTATGTTAACATAGTACAGAAGGGACTGGCACAAACAAATGATTGGTGTCAAACTTGTGGACTGGACCTTAAAGCAAAAAATGCCTCATTGTCCCCTTTAGCAATGATGTACCCCTGCTAATTATGACATATGTAGCACCCCTCTAAGCTCACACAGTGTTGTGAGAGTTGGCAACACATTGACAGCAATCTACACTTCAATCATTATATGTCCATAGTGGTGAGACACACATTTTATATTGCACACCTCATAAATAAGGCCATTGTATCCAAGATCAGGGAGGTCATAGCTCTGCTGTATTCTACTCTTATCAGACCACTAATTGAGTATAATGCTTTCTTCTGTCTGTACCTCACCAGGTCCCTACAGCAACTGGAGAAAACACAGATGTTTGTGAATGAGAGAATCCAGGGCCTCCAAAACATGACATGCATAGAAAGACTGAAAGACCTGTCACTATATTCAGTATCATGAAGGCTGCTGATAGTTGACCTATGCCTGGCCTACAGAGCAGTCTCAGACCCTGCCCTACTGGAAATGCTGGACCACTGCAAATCAAATGTAACATGAATAACTTGCTCCAGGGATCTCAACCTAGCCTGTGACATAAACAGAACATGCTGGAGACACAGATATATCTCCCAGTGATTACCACTTCTCTGTAATAAGCTCCCACTGCTTGTGAAGTAGTGCTCCTCAATGACCCCATTCATGTGCAGCCTTGACAACCAGATGGGCCATTGTAAATTCACCCCTGGAGTGGCCCTTATGTCCCTCATGGACAAGGCAAGTCGGTGCTGATCAGAAAATCACTCTGTTAACAAAGACCATCTAACTATGCTGAATAAGAGTACTTGTGTTTTTACATGGCTAGCTTGTAAATGCCCTAGGGCCATTAGGCATAACCTCCAATGAGCCTAAGAAGGTATAAACCTATTTAGGCCTCCCAAAATTTCTCTCCAACATGCCATGCTGATGTCATCCACTATAAGTTGACCTGCAGTCTTGTAAAAGTCAGACTTGTGCCATGGTGCTTGTACAAAGTTCTGAGTTCTGTTGTCTGTGTACTTAGATAGCTAAGGGTTCTGCTCTCACTGCAGTCAAGTGTGTGTGTGTGTGTGTGTGTGTGTGTGTGTGTGTGTGTGTGTGTGTGTGTGTGTGTGTGTGTGTATGTGTGTGTGTGTGTGAGTGTAGATAGCTAAGGGTTCTGCTCTCACTGCAGTCAAGTGTGTGTGTGTGTGTGTGTGTGTGTGTGTGTGTGTGTGTGTGTGTGTGTGTGTGTGTGCACGCATGTGTGTGTGTGTGTGTGTGTGCATGCATGTGTGTGCGTGCACACGTGTGTGTGTGTGTGTGTGTGTGTGTGTGTGTGTGTGTGTGTGTGTGTGTGTGTGTCTGTGTGTCTGTGTGTGTGTGTGTCTACGTGCTTGACATTACAGAGGGCCTTTTACACCAGCATGTGGGACACTGTTATTGCCATATTCTCCACACCAGACACTGTTGATGTCATCAGCTATATCTGATTTGTGGATATGCACTCTACCCACTAGGCAGGGTCAGAAATTGGCCTGGAGGCCAGACAGAAGTCACCTCATCCTATATAATACAGACTACAGTGACATGAATTTCAGTCTATCCATACACATCATGACATAGTTTGTATGCACTGTGTTTTCTTGTTGAGTAACCTGTGTGGTCTCTCCAAGTGCTACATGTGTCTGGTGAGGTACATGCAAAAGAGAACATTATAATCTCTATTAGTGTCCTTATTTGGTTTGAGTATAGTGCTGAAATATAATCCTGAGATCAGCTTTCAATACCAGTGTGGACACTTGGTACTCAAAGTTCAGATGCTGTATATGTGTGTGTTCCCAGTGCTTACATCACTGAGTTTCAGCATAGCAGGACTGTTATCAGTGCTGTAAATAGCAGGGAATTCCACTGTGCACAAAGACAAAATAAAGACACATTTTTGCATTTATCTGTAGACCGTGTAGCTTTGTCACCAATCACTTGTCTGTGTTTTCCCCTCCTGTAGTATGTTATCATCATAGGTGGAGTCAGTGATTGTACCAAGTATGTAAGAATCAACAAATGCGGTAAACCAAAGGCCATATAGTTTAGCCTGAACTGTTGAAAAATAGATTCCAGACAGTAAAGGGCCAAACACAGATCCCTGGGGTACAACAATGGTGACATGTGTATGTGTTCTGTTAGTGAGTCAGTTGGTTACCTATCTAGTGACTTGAGGTTTAATCCTCAGCTGGGAGAATTTCCCAATGATCCTTGCATGAGGAATAGTGTTCAAACTGTAGGCCAGTTGAGGATAGCCAGTATGCACTGTCTTACCTTCATCAAGGCCTATCAAACAGAATCAATGGGCTGTGACAACATATATTTTCTATCATGTAACTCATCACATACACCTTCTTGACTTGGTTGAATACACACTTCAACACACCCTCCACACAGACTATGTTCCTGTAGAAGGGTGTTTTCTACATGCATCTGTCTGAGTTGGGGGACAGCACACAATGCATGCACGTGTAGACACATCCTGACTCTCCTCATCTATGAGGTAGACCAACATGCCATCATGGACTTTTCTAAATGGACACTATTGATATCCCAGCTGTGTGCAACAGACCTGTGTGGGTTGTTAATGCTACATCATGGCTGCTACATCTGTTAGATACCCTCAAAGAGGTCATTGAGGGCATGAATGACGATAACACTATCAGCATTTTGAACTTGACTAGCCGAATGAATATGACACAAATCCACACTGAGGTATTCACATATAACTGTCAGATGTGGCCATATATACTTATATCACTAAGTGGGTAGACCAGTGTATCACATACATGGTATCTAAATATGTTGACATATGTGAAGTGACCTATATCTCAGTTCCAGTGATCAGGTCCATAGATCAGGACTGCCTGCTAGGCCCTTTCCTGTTCATTATTTAAGTGATGAACATCACAGATGACATACACATCTTGTGTCCAAATGGCTGCCTGAAGGACTACAGATTGTGGGCAATCATTAACACCAACTGTTATATTTGTATAGTACAGACAGTGTTAACACACATCAAAGACTGCTGCCACAGCCATGACAACAGTTACAAAAACAAGAAAACATAGTGGGATTTGTTGCACCAGGAAAAATAGCACAAAACCCAAGTATAATCTAGACATCACACCCTATAACCAGACCAATAGGTATGTGACCTGTGTCCTGGGGTAGATGGTAAGTGGAACATCCACCAGCATGTTGTCACAGTGCAGGCTACTCCCTTGTATGTAATAAAACTACTGAGTATGTCAAGGACATTCACATCACAGGTCATAATACCTCCTTAGATCCCAGTCTTCATCACACAAATAACTGAGTACAATGCATCCTTCTTCATGTACCTCTCTACACATCTTTCATTGATGTGTAACTGAAGTGTACCATCTTTGTCACAGTGAGCTGTCACACATTTTACTGGCCATATCTAGGTATTTTTGTGACATAAACATTACTGTCTGATGGTATGGAACGCCCATCAAGTTGTCACACCAGATGCATGTGTGCTACCTGTTCTGTTGATGCACACAATACATACATAGGTGTTTGACAACATTAATGATATGGATAACATTCTTGACAGTGTTGATTGTGCTCTCTCTATATATATATATATATATATATATATATATATATATATATATATCCATCTCCATCCATCCTCAACTTTTACCCATTTTGCATGTGGAGTCAGGGTGTCACTTCAACAGTGACAATCATCTTGAGCCAAGGTTTACACCACCAGGTGACTAGCCTTGCCACAGTAATTCATCCTTTCTACTCACTTGCACACACACTCACACCTATGCCCAATTTAGATTGTCCAATCCACCTACAGCATGTCTTTGGAATATGTGAGGAAACAGGAGCACCTGGAGGAAACCCACATGACCACAAGGAGGGCATGCAGGCTCTGCACAAAAGTTCCCTAGCTGAGAATCGAACCAGAGAACCTCTTGCAGTCAGGCAACAACACTAACCACTGTATACATATATAAATATATGCCATGCACACCAATCAGCTAGCCTATAATCATCATAATGTTGCATACCGGTATAGCAGTGTCCCTCCTACCATCTCCAGAAGATATTACAGTGCCACGACAGTGTGCACGATTACTCTCATAGAGTGTGGACATATCATAATAGTTGTACAAGTGTGTTTGTGCAGGCTCATCTCTGATCACTCTAAATCACATATGTTACATTAGAGGCATGGGATTACTGTTTTGTATTATTCTGATATTGTTGATAATTGTGCTTGCTTCTTTTAATGTTGTCCATGAGCCTTTACCTGTGTCCCACTTGCTGGAGACCTTTGCTGAAATTACACTCATATTCAGGCAAATCAGTTTGCATATCTACCAGGGATGTTACATGCAGTTGGAGTAGGGTGCATATTGATGCACCCTACTCCAACTGTATGTAACATCCTTGATATATGTCCTCTGCACTATTCATGTCAGGATAGTTATCTCACACAGACATCCTTCCCATTGTTATGTCACCTTGTGTCACAGTCACATAATACACATTTTCACTGTGCAGCTCTTACTGTACCAGATTGATATGTGATTGGTAATGCTGCTACAACCATCTTCCATTGACATGTCCTCATCTGCTATACATAAGTTGTTTCACCCGTCCTCTTTCCCTGTGTTCATTTCTACTATTCATCTGTGTGTCCCTGTTCATAGGTTCATAGGTTCATAGGTTTATACTAGGCTATCTGCCCTAAGGCATTTATAAGCCTAGCCCAAAGTTTTGTGGCTTACGCCACCCCTTATATGAAAAAATACTGTACTCATTAGTTTGTTGTGCCTCTGTCCAGCAGTGACACAGAGATGATTCCCGGGGTAAACCTATGATCTCCCATCCACAGGTCAAGATTTCTCTTGAACAGAGCCAGCGAGGTGCTCTGCCGAACATGGACTGGGATTTTATTCCACAGCATAGGGAGTCTCTGAGTGATAAATCTATCCCTCGAGCACGTCCTATTTATATCCGTGCTAAGGTTTAAGTCGCTTGCTCTAGTGGTTTTGGTGGATTTGGATTTTTTGAGGTGGAGCATGTCCATTAATTCTGGGTTGGACATGGCCTTGTATGTCAGGCACATGTCACCTCTGAGCAGACGGTATGTGACTGAATAGAGCTGGAGTTTCTTCAATCTGGCAGCGTATGACAGATTTTGGAGTCCCTTTATCCTTTTGGTGAGGAACTTTTGGGGTCTCTCCAATTGCTGCAGATGTCAGGTGAGATACATCCCGAATGGGGCATTGTACTCGATCATTGGTCTGATAAGTGAAGAGTACAGGGGAACAATGACCTCACTAGATCTGGATGTGAATCCCTTCATGATCAGGTGGGTAATGTAGAAGGTCTTTCTAACCACTTTAGCAATGTGAGTGTCAAAAGAAAGGCCACTGTCAACCTGGGTCCCCAGGTCCCTGATAACCTCTTCTGTGCTTAGTGGATTGCCATCTATATGGTAGCTTGGGGTTACCTTGTTTTTCCCGAAGGGTATGACTATACATTTTTTGGTGTTTAACTTCAGGCCATGGCTCTGGCACCAGCTATCTGTTTCTGTGAGTCCCTTCTGAATGATATCCGTGTCCGATGCACTTTCCACTATGGCGCCCAGTTTGCAGTCGTCTGCAAACTTTGTCAGCCAAAGTCCTCCCATGTTGGCCTGTACTTCTGAGAAGTAGATGCCGAACAATAGGGGGCCAAGGACCGAGCCCTGTGGGACACCACTTGTGACCGGCTCTAGTCTGACATAGCGCCAGCAACTCTAACCCTGTGGGTTCTGTCCTTAAGCCAGTTTGCAACCCATCTTGTGACATATGGGTTTACATTTAAGCTGGTAAGTTTTTCTACAATACCCGAGTGGGGTATTGTGTCGAAAGCCTTTGCAAGGTCAAGGTAGGCTGTATGGACTGCCTTTCCCTCATCAATGGCCTTGGTGACTGTTTCGAAGAAGTCGACCAAGTTCAAAAGGCATGATCTGCCCTTGACGAAGCCAAACTGGGTCGGGTCCAATGTCTGCAAGTCCCCTATATCTTTGTTTATGAGCTCCATTATGACCCTCTCCATAGCTTTGCAGACTAGACTTGTTAAGCTTATGGGGCAGCAATTACCAGGGTCTGTAGAGGCACCGCCTTTGTGGAGTGGGACCACAGTTGCCGTACGCCACTCCTTGGGCACGTATCCTGTGGTAAGGCTAAGATTAAACAGCTGCCTTATGTGCAGGTTTAATTCCTCATTTAGCTCGTGTAGCACACAGCCGGGGACACCATCCGGTCCCATTGATGCTGTGTTTTTAGCTTTAGAGAGAGCAGCTTTCACCTGCGCATTTGAGATGTCTGGGAGGCTACACTCCGCTGGGATAGTTATCTCTCCTTTAGTGGGGGGGAGAGGGGGGTGAAGTTTGCACTGAACCTGTCTGCCAGTATGTTGGCAATGTCTGTGGGTTCAGTGATTTTTGTATCATTTTGGACTAATTCTGAGCATATCTGCGAGTTTCCACCCAGGTTCCTAACATAGCTGAAAAAGGCCTTATGATTGTCCTTTGAATCCATGGCAATTTTTCTCTCAAAATTGGCCTTAGTTGATTTTATGAGTGCTCGTATTTTTTTACTAATAATGATCAGGGGTGACTTCCCTTTTATGGATTTTGTTCTATCATGTAATAGCTTTCGCCTCTTATTGTAAAGTTTGTTAATGGCTGGGGTCCACCAGACTGGACGTTTGCCCTTTGTGGAAAGAGTCTTGGTTTTATTTGGGATTGCCTGATCCATGCAGTCCTGGAGGTGTTCATAGAAGGCATTTGTAAGGGCTTCCACAGCTTGGGTTGTGGTTTCCACTGGCTCAGGGGCCTTGAAGGATACCACACCAGTCTTGAGTAGTGTGAAGTTTGCTTTAGAGAAGTTCTTCACTGTGGACTTTTTTGTTTGGGGTGGGGGCTGGATGTGGATTTCCAGTGAGATCAGTTTATGATCAGATCTCACCAATGAGGGATATACTTCCGGTGTGGAGCATTTTGTCCCCATGTTTGTGATAATGAGATCTAGTATATTTTCACCTCTCGTGGGAACAGTGACTAGCTGTTCCATGGCATTTGAATTTATGAACTCCAGAAATCGTTGGGCTAGAAAGTTAGGGCTTGAGTAATGTTCCCAATCTATATTCGGGTAGTTGAAGTCACCCAATATGATGGTGTTTGGAGATACATTTATACCCTCCAGTGTCTTCAGGAAGGCTGTGTGGGGTTCCTGAGTTTGAGAGGGTGGCCTGTAGCATGCTACAATTTGTAGAGCAGTTTTGCCTATGGTTAGTTGCACCTGGATGGTTTCCGAAGCTTTGTGCGTTGCCACCAACCTGGAGGTGTGGGTATCCTTTCTGAATATGGATACACCCCCTCCTTTTGTGGTGTGGTCTGGGTTTTGGGGCCGGAACGCATGATATGAGGTAAAACCTAATAGTGCCGGGGTGCTCTCAGGAGCCTTGAACCAGGTTTCAGTTACAGCACAGACATTGATGTTCTCCATACTGAGAAGGGCCTCGAGTGCGTGCATTTTGAGATTTAGACTTCTGGCATTGAGCAGCATTACCCTCAGTTTCTTCCCATTTTTGTTTTCTAGGGTGGTAGGTTTAGAATTTGAGCCTTGCCTAAAAAGGCACTATGGGGGTGGCAAAAGCCTTAGCCAATATCTGGAATCCCAGGGGTGACAGGTGCAAGCCGTCCCTTGCGAAGCAGCGTGGCTTGTCAAGCATGTCATCCCAGGCAGACAGACACTGGATCCCCTTTGAATGACACCAGACATTAAGCCAATTGTTAAAGCTGATCATCTTGTCTCTATATTGTGGCATCATTCTTGGTGAAGGAAGGATACTGCTCAGGGTCAGGGTCATACTTGCCTGGGCTACATAATCAGAGAGCTCCTCTATGTCTCTTTTCATGTAGTCCAGGGAGGTACGTCTCAGGTCGTTCACACCAGCATGGACAATGACTGCGTCATATTTGTACTTGACTTGGAGTGACCCGAGTGCTTGTGTTATGTGGCGGATTCTAGCACCCAATAGGCAGCTTACTGTGACCCTCTCCTTGTTAAGCCTGGTGAGTGGGACGTCAGTGTGTCTGACTATGGAGTCACCTATGACAAGTATGTTTGGTGTTGTATTTGGCCTTAAGGGCTGTGACTGCTTTGCACACTGATTTTGTGGTTTATGTGTTGCTTGTGGGGTGTCTTGAGGTAGCAGTTGTTTGGGTGTCTGCTTTGGAGGCCTCTGCTGTTTAGGTAAGTTTTTACTCAGAGCCTCCGAGTATGTCTTTGTGTGTTTATGTATTTGATTCAGTGGTGTGGTAGCATTATTGTGAGGCTGGTTTTGTGGTGTGTGCAGTTGCCTTCTCCTCCTGTCTGGTCTTGCCAGTCCTGAGTTGAGAGAGTTTAGCCTCCAGTTTGGCTAAATAGCTGCATCTCTCGCAAGTATTTGTGTTATGTGGGAGGAGGAGAGGTTTGTCTGTGTACATGAGGCAGTTATAACATTGCCTCAAGATTCCCAGATTCACCAGCTGGACCGGAGAGGAGATTGACAACGGACCTTTGGACATGCTAGAATAATATTGGGAATTCCTTAATAATTGAAAACAAGGGCCAGTGGGGAGTGAGGGTGTAGTGCTTTTAATTTTTAGTGCTGACTTATATAATTGCTTTAGTGAGCAAGTGCCAGGTAACTTGAGTGCAATGTGTTACAAGTAACTAAATGCAAAAACGACAAACAGTAACTTTCTTTCAAGTGAAACAAGGAAATAAGTAAAGTAAGCAATGCAGATATCACTAGTGATCCACAGAAGCACTGAGAAGCTGTGTATTAGGTGGAATTAGCGTTCCAGGGAAATAACAAGCAAACAAACAACAAGCATATAAACAAAGCTAGATTCAGCAGGCCTGGATCTAGTCTATGCTACAGCAAACAAGGTGTACCAATTTCAGTAAGATACAGTTCAAATATTCAGGCACTATAAACCTTTAACCAGAAATTCCCAGCTGTACCCCTTATATCTTTTGGTGTGTTCCTTATCAAATTTGTGGTTTTCTGGCACGTCACTGTGATTCAATAATTACATACATTTGAGTTTCAGACTTCAAATCCTTCAGAACATTTATCTTAACACAAACACCTGGTTATTCTAGCACATCACTGTGCACACATGTAAACTCCATGTAGGTTTTGTGCGAAGCCTACACAGAGTTTATTGAATCCCAAGGATTATTCTTAATTGTTGTTCTGTAATTGGATATAAGCTGTCATATGACTGTTTTAATTGATTATTTGATGGATGATTTTATGCATTCCCAAGTTCTAAAGGCTCACCCAGATTCTGCTACAGTTTGCTGTGAGGGAAAGGTCTGTTTGCTTTTTATTTGTTGTGTTTTGTATTACTTTATTGCCTTTTTCTATTTTGTATACTGTGATTTGTTTTCTTTACACTGTGTATTACTTATACTCTGCTTTTAACTGCATACTAAAACTTGAAAAGAGACCACAGCTCTGTCTCTTGTGAGTCTGACAGAAATGAGAAGAGGTCAATTAAGGAGTCACACATAAGTTACAACAGTTCAGCTAAGGTTAATCATCTGTGAACTGGGGTGGCGCTAGGAACTAAACCTTCTATTTAAGGGGTAAAATAAAACATTTCAGAGCTTTACTGGAAAAGCTCACCCAGATTCTGCTACAGTTTGCTGTGAGGGAAAGGTTAGTTTGCTTTTTATTTGTTGTGTTTTGTATTACTTTATTGCCTTTTTCTATTTTGTATACTGTGATTTGTTTTCTTTATGCTGTGTTTTACTTGTATTCTGCTTTTAACTGCATACTAAAACTTGAAAAGAGACCACAGCTCTGTCTCTTGCGAGTCAGACAGAAATGTTTCCCACCCACTCGGTAACTGTTTTGCTCTTTAACACCACTGTCTTTCTAGTTGCCTGCCCCTTATGTTAATTTGACCATATATTTAATTTCCTCTCTGCTTTTACTGGCTGGTGTAAGGACAAAATTATCATTTTGTGAAATCACCCCCTTCAACTATTTAAATTTATTGGCCATCCTACTGTATTCCATAGTACCAGAATACAAAAGTGACCACCCCTTTTCAATCTCTTGCTGTTTTAAAAATAGTGACTCTCCACTAAAAACTTAACTGTTAGACAAGTAAAACTTAAGTTACCTACTTTCACATCTAGCTCCTCTAGTACATACTGCAGTGTTTAGGATAAACATTTTTTCATTGTACCTTTAAGCATCTATTGCAAGACCACCAGTTATTGTAGAGCCCACATTCTACCTCTCAGTAGTCATCTTGGGATTAGTGCTTCTGTTTTCTCCTGATGAGAGGAGGAGTGCAGTTACATTATGTCCTGGAGACTGCTGATCACCAGAAAGTTTAATAACTGCTTTATAGGTGACATCTTAGAATCTGTGCTTATATTCTGATCCTGGTGAGAGTAGGAGCAGAGTGCATTGATTCCTGACTCCTTCTGGTTGGAGACTGGGTGTCTTTGCTTAACATACCTGATTGGTCTGGTTGCTATTCGAGGCATCTATCAGAAAAAGGCTACAAGCCTGCAGACCCTTGCATCATCTGTGACAAGACTGTGGATCATGAGACAGGCCATGGCCTGCTTCTCTTCTTGAGATTGTATCCAAAATTAGCTAGTTTTAGCTAGAACTACCCAGTTTTTTTAGTTTCAGAACTCAAAACTGTTTCCTTGTGCTCAGCACTTGCTCAGAACTCATTGTACGCACTAAATAAACTACAAATTACTAAAGCACTTGACTTTCCTCACTTGTCAAGAGGGAAACAGTTCTTAGTACTTAAATAAATAAAGACCTATCCAGGCATGCCCATCGGTCGGCTCCCAGTGTTTTCTCCTGTCCACCTGATGAATGTGGGCATCTTGGGGCAATGTAGCAATTGCCTCATGTACACTAACAACCCTCTCCTCCTACCACCCAACACTACAACCTGTGAGAGATGCACTTATCTAGCCAAACTGGAAGCTAAGCTCTCTCCAGCCAAGCCTGGACTAAACAGTCAAGAGGAGAAGGTTAACGCCTACACCACACCACACTCAACACATAGTCCTTCAAAACCTACACTACCAAAACCCACACATAAAAACACACAGCACACACCCACATTCACAGAGGCTCTCAATAAAAATCTGCCCAAGCAACAGAGACCTCCCAAGCTGAAACGGAGACAACCACCACCCCCCAACACTACCCAAATGACACATAGCCCACAAAATCAGTGTGCCACTCAACCTCAGCCCATAAGGCAAAAAAATGTACCCAACACACTAGTCATAGGTGACTCTATAGTCAGGTACACTGATGTCCCACTCACCAGGCTAAACAAGGAGAAAGTTACTCTCAGCTGCCTGTCAGGTGCCAAGATCTGACACATAATGTACGCACTCAGGTCACTCCACAACAAGTACAAATATGACTCTGTCATTGTCCATGTTGGTGTGAATGACCTGAGATGTACCTCCCTGGACTACATGAAAAGAAACATGCAGGAGCTCTCAGATCTTGTAGCCCAGTCAGGTATGACCCTAGCCCTGAGTAGCATACTCCCATCACCCAGAATGATGCCAAAGTACAAGGACAAAATGATTGACTTCAACAATTGGTTAAGCTTCTGGTGTCATTCAAAGAGATCCAGTATCTGCCTGCCTGGGATGACATTGTCGACAGACCATGATGCTTTGCCAGAGATGGCCTGCACCTGTCACCCCTTGGTTTCCAGATACTGGCTAAGGCTCTTGCCACCCCTATAGTGCCTTTTTTTAGGCAAGGTTCAAATGCCAAATTCACCACCGTAACAGGTACAAGCAAGTAAAATCTGAGGGTAATGCTACTCAATGCTAGAAGTCTAAACCTCAAAATGAACTCACTCAAGGTACTCCTTAAAATGGAGAACACTGACATCTGTGCAGAGACAGAGACCTGGTTCAAGGCTCTAGAGAGTACCCCTGCATTACCAGGCTATAATTCATACCACACCTTTCGACCACCTAACCTGAACCGAAACACTAAAGGTGGAGGCTTGTCCATATTCATTAAGGATATCCACAACCCCAGGCTAACTCCCTGGTCAGCCTCAGCAAGAAGCTGATATCCCTCATAAAATCCTCCAAAGCCAGTATGAAAATAAAATTGCCACTGATTCCAAAGACAACCACAAAGCATTCTACACCTATGTCAAGAATCTCAATGACAGCACTCAGATCTGCTCTGAGCTACAGCACAATTGCACTAAATACACAGAACCAACCGATATTGCCAACATCCTGGAAGATAGGTTCAGTGCTAACTTTACCCCCCTCACACCCTCCAAAGGGCCCATCTTAATACCAGAAGAATGCAAAGCCCCTGAAATCATGGATGAACAAGTAAAGACCTGTTAAATAAAAACAAATGATAACAACACAGGAGGCTCAGATGCAAAAAGTTTACTAGAGTACACCAGGAGGCAAAATACCATACAATACAAGTATAGAGTTTTGTCTGACATGATGTAGGAAATACACAATTTTATATAGTCATACATTCAAGCTGTGCCCACTTTACTGATGTGGTTAGTCACAGGGCACCTACATCACTATGGTCTACAATATTCTATTCATAAGAAAAAGCTGATGTTATACATTTTAAAAGTTTTCCCATGGGAATAATACAGCCTTGCAAAGCACCTGGTTAGTTATAATGTCTTTCTGTAAAATGTTATTCTTTCAAGGTTTCAGTCCTGCTCGAATACAATAGTCGGTTCAGTCTTGTAATATACTTCTTTGTTCTTCTTGCAACATTACTTTAGCAGCTATGCTTTATCTCTGATAATATTCACAAGGCCAATTATCTCAGAGGAAGGAAGAAGGATTTTCAATGCTTTATACATTTAATTTTCCTGACCCAGCAGATGATCATTAGTGAAAAACATAAGCTTGCTGAGCTGGCAACTGCCAGGGTCAGAGTTCAAATACACTGCAGCTCCAAAGCTTCAAGCAATTACATGTAAAATCATTCTTACCGCCATATTGTAAATAGAATAAAATGCATTATATACTATTTGCTTTTAAACTAGCACTTTATATATGTTCAAATACATATTTTTCTAACAAGACCAAACTCCCCAAAGCCAAGAACACAGCATCCATGGGAGCAGACAACATCCCAGGCTGCATACTGCATGATCTACAGAAAGAACTGGCACCCCACCTAAGTAACATGTTCAGTCATAGCCTCACCTCAGGCTATGTGCCTACTGAATGGCACACAATGACAGTTATCAAACTCCACAAAGGGGGTGCCACCATGGACCTCGGAAACTACCGCCCCATTAGCCTGACAAGCCTGGTCTGCAAGGCCATGGAACGTATCATCTTGGAGCTTATAAACAAAGACATAGGTAATCTCCAAACCCTGGACCCCATTCAAGTTTGGGCTTGTAAAAGGTAGATCATGTCTACTAAACCTGATTGACTTCTTTGAAGTAGTCACCAAAGCCATAGATGAGGGCAAGGTAGTACACACACAGCCTATCTTGACCTCACCAAGGATTACGATACCATCCCCCACTCTGGAATTATAGATAAACTCACTAAACTGGGCAGAAATCCCTATGTCACAAGATGGGTGGCCAACTGGCTCACTGACAGAACTCACACAGTAAAAGTAGCCAACTCCAAGTCTGACTTCAAGCCAGTGATGAGTGGAGTACCACAGGGTTCGGTCCTGGGTCCTCTCCTGTTTGGCATCTACTTCTCTGAAGTGCAGGCCAACACAGAAGGTCTTTGGCTAACAAAGTTCACAGATGATTGCAAACTGGGAGCCATAACAGAATCACTTAATGATGTAGACATTCTACAAAAGGGCCTCACAGAGGCAGTTGCTCTGTGTCAAAGTCATGGCCTCAAGCTCAATGCCAAGAAGTGCATTGTCATCCTGGGAAAAACTCGGTACCCATGAACTACCACATAGGTCGTAGTCTACTTAACACCAAAAGTGTGATGAGAGACCTCAGGACACAGGTGAACAGTTGTCTCTCCTTTGATAACCACATCACCACAGTAGTCAGGAAATCCCTCTACATAGCACACCTCATCACAAATGGGTTCTTCTCTAGAAAAAAGGAGGTCATTGTTCCTCTCTACTCATCCCTCATCAGACCCATTATAGAGCACAATGCCCCGTTTGAGATGTATCTCACAAGACACCTAATACAATTAGAAAGGCCACAGAAATACCTCACTAAGAGGATTACTAGCCTCAAAAAGATGCCATACGCAGACCATCTCAAAAAACTCCAGCTCTACTCCGTTGCATATCGCCTACTTAGAGGTGATCTCTGCATAACATACAAAGCTATAACAAACCAAGAGCTGCTGGACATGCTACACTTAAAGAAATCACAATCTCTCCTTACCACACGTTCCAGGGACCTAAACCTTGTCACTACAATAAACAGAACATGCTGGAGGGATACATTTCTGTCCCAGAGACTTCACATACTCTGGAACAAACTACCCATTCATGTCAAGCAAAGCTCCTTATTGGCCCTCTTTAAGAAAAATCTTGACGACTGGATGGGAAATAGAAAATTCACCTCGGAAATCACTTCTGCAGCACTGCTTGTCAGGGGCACAGGAAAATAATTTTCTTAGGTGGCGAAAGCCAGGGAACCTTTTTGGCTAGGCTTATATAGGCCCCAGGGCTGATAGCCTTGTACCTACCTATGAACATATGAACCTAAGTCCTTTGGATGAAAGCACTTAATTGGGACAATAAAGTATTCTGTTTGATTGGCTCTTGTGGCTTAGTCTGTCAGTCTTTATTTCGATACATTTGCAACTGGGTTACAATGTTGGGCAACCTATTCACACATAATCCATCGCTGTTATTCTGCAGAACACTGTCCTGTATAGGAATTGTTTGTTTGTCTTGTCAATGCATGATGTGCAAGATGAGACAAGACAAGTGTGCAAACATCCCAGAATGATGTGGCATTAATGCTTGATTAATAATCCACTGGTTTACATCTGTGATTATCACTGGCATCCCATACTGTGAAAGTATGTTCCACACAGTAATACAATGTACATGAAGGACAGTATATAAATCTTACCAGAGAAGTATGTCATTACATGGGACAATCATGGTGCTGTTACATTGTCCTGTGCACACATATGCATTTGTCACAAAACCTGTGATGTATACTATCACCTTTTCCAAACAGTGAATTTTTACTAATCACAAATGTGATTTTTCACATCATCAATTTCAGATTTCTTCTGCTGCTCTTTGACTAATACTATGCTTTCTAGATTGTGTAACTAGATAGACAGTAGATTCAGTTCTCACTGTGAGGAACTTCTGTGTGTGTGTGTGTGTGTGTGTGTGTGTGTGTGTGTGTGTGTGTGTGTGTGTGTGTGTGTGTGTGTGTGTGTGTTTGTGTGTAAGTCCGTGTGTGTGTGTGTGTGTGTGTGTGTGTGTGTGTGTGTGTATGCTCATGCTTCCACCACCATTTCATGGCAGCCAACACTTCTGCTGGCCATGAAACAATGTTCAGAATCGTATAAGTGCAGTGACCAGCATGCATATTCAGTGAGCACTGCTATTCTTCACTCTAATGTGCAGCAATCACGTAGGCTTCGCACGAAGCCTACACAATTGTTAATGAATCCCAGGGATTGTCTTCCATAAAAAAAACTGAATAACTGGGATTTTTTTTCCACTGGTTGTCTTCCATGATCTGATGCCCAATCTTACTCCATCAATATAAATTTCAATAGATATGTAAGCTAAATTATCCTAGATGAATTTTGGCCATTTTACAGAATATACAAATTTTACAGAATATCAAAATTGTGGCCTCTAGGGTGGCCATGGTGGTGCAGCAGTTAGCGTTGTCACCTCACAGCAAGAGGTTCTCTGGTTCGATCCTCGGCTGGGGTGCCTTCTGTGCAGAGTCTGCATGTCCTCCCTGTGGTCGCGTGGGTTTCCTCCATGTACTCCGGTTTCCTCCCAAAGACATGCTGTAGGTAGATTGGACACTCTAAATTCCCTAGGTGTGAATGCCTTCTGTGGAAGGTTGGGTGCCAGGCTAGCAACTCGACACCATAAAACTCCACTGCCAATCATGAGCGGACAAGTGATCCGCTATGGTGACCCCTAACCAGGAAAAGCCGAAAGAAGAAGAAGAAGAATCAAAATTGTGGCCTCTAGATACGATAAAACTTGTAGTTTCAAGTTTTGATTATTATCATGCTCTGTTCTCTTATTTTGGGTTGTTGATATAAAACAAATTTGTGCCATGCAAACATCATATGGCATTTTAATAACTTCAAAGAATAAATTATTACTGTACAAGATGTTATTACAGTGAACAAGTATAAACACACTTTCCTCCCCTTTCATTCATTTCAAACCTCTCATATAACATAGCAAAAAAATTCTGAAGGTGGTACACCTCTTAGCCACTTTATGAAATGCATTAGGACTGTTCCCCCTAAAGCTATAATCATGCTCATAGATTCTTGACCACAAATCCCTTTTCATCTTCCTTTTTTCTTGTTTTCTTTAAATAGCACAGATAAATGCAAGTAGTGCTGAAACCAAATCAGATCTCTTCCACGCAAGCACAAACCACTATAAGCAAGATATTACTACAATATTAGTATATTGATTTAAACAAGACATAATTAGTTTACCTGCGAGTGATTGAAGCATACTTGTTCAGCTCACCACTATCCATAAAATGAATATCAAAACAGGTACATCAAAAACACTACAAATAACATAAACATTTTTTCTCCCAGGGAGCAAGCCCCATTTCACTCACATGCCCCCTAAATTATATATGTATACCAATTCCACTGTTGTGCCACAGCCAAGAAAAGGAGGGAAAAATCCTGAAAAGCACTCCACTAGCTCACACAACACACTGTGGTGATAGTTACCACAAAATAAACTTTACACACTAAAGCCACTGATCCACCAGTGCATCCACAGCCTGTAACTATGCCCATATAGCCACCACATCCATATCGCAACCTCACTATAAGGTCTACAGGTGGTGGCAAAACAGTCAGCCTAGGTTATAATTCTCCAACCTTAAAATAAAACAGTTGAAAATACCACCTAATGAATCATCAATATATAAACTAAATTAATACTTGTAGATGAGTTGAATATAGGCTGAAGGGATGGGTTTAAATTGTTTTACTGTTTATTTCACCATGATGTACAGCATCTGTCTTCATTAAGCTTCATTGGCCTATCTCAGTTTGTCAGCCTACCCATCAGACTGAACCATATTACCAGTCAACATAGCATCATTGGCCACACACACACTAGTCTCCCCCTCATACAATGTAAAGTATGCCAACACTATGTCAGAATCCTTTAGTGACTGCCTTCCAACTATCCAAGTTTGGGAGCATGACTATGTTCATTAAACACTTACAGCAGTACAAGGTATTTGTATGATGTTACTTTTCCCATTATTGTATCTTATTAGGCTGCCGCAGTGGTGCAGCAGTTAGTGTTGCCACTTCACAGCAAGAGGTTCTCCGGTTCAATTCTCAGCTGGGGTGCCTCCTGTACAGAGTCTGCATGTCCTCCCTGTGGCCGCGTGGGTTTGCTCCAGTTTCTTCCCACATCCAAAAAACATGCTGCAGGTGGACTGGACACTCTAAACTGCCCCTAGGTGTGAGTACATGCATGCGTTTGCCTTCTGTGGAAGGTTGGGCACCGGGCTGGCAACCCAGTACCATAAAACTCTACTGCCAATCATGAGCAGACAGGTGATCCTCTGTGGCGACCCCTAACTAGGAAAAGCCGAATGAAGAAGATATGATGTATCTTAATGTTTTCTATCTATTTTAATTGCCGCAGCATCACAGTTCTACTATAGGGCCAGACAAGAACATAAACAAATGTATAATCATTCTCAGTTGCTTATTAGAAAGAAATGAAAGAACTGCTTCAACCATCGTCAACAAAATAATTAAAAAAAAGCTCCCCAAAATAGTTCAGGGTGGGACTCAAAAGACTGTTTTCACAAGGAAATGAACAGTTACCCTCTCTTCATTACCTGGTTCTTTTTCACTAACAATAGCAAAGAAGTTGAAAATTATTAGTTAAATCCAATCAAATTAATGAATACTGCCAAAAGCACATATGTACAAGCCCAGCTGATCTAACTCACAGGAATTCATTATAGCTCTCAAATACACAATATCAGCAAATGTTATATTAAGAAAATAGTATTAATAATGAAACATCATTCCTTTCCTGCAGCCGATATGATGCCTACTAAAGCCTTCCAATTAAGCATCAGCTGAAGCATCAAAAATATTTCCCCAAACTTTTAAAGAAGTAATAGTTGTTCCCCTAAATAGAAGCAGTCCCTCAATCCTCTGCCTCAAAGAACATATATTAGAATATTATAAACAAAAAGAAAAAGGAAAAAAGAATACTACATTATAAACTGTTCCCCACTCATTGACTCACAGCACAGTTTCTGCCCAGGTCACACTGTATAAACTGCCGTACTTGTAGATTCACAGTTCTGTTACTAAATAAAGACCATTGTGTACATGCCTTATTCATGCATTTATCCAAGGCGTTCAGCCAACAATTAATGTCAAAGCAATTACAGCATCAGTATCCTATAGTCCTCACCTTGCTGTCCAGCTACTGAAATTTCTGCACCTAAGGTGTACTGTAAGTGAAAGCTATTTCTATCTATGTCCCAGTACACTGAGGTATCCTACAAAGGGCCCAGCCTTTGAACTTGTCATTCTATCTTTTTAGGAACAGTAAAGCAGCATCACTATGATTCTATATGCATCATGTTCAGTATGCAGATAATTTCACTCTATTGTGCTCCTCCAGAATGTATTAGCTGCTTAAAGTCACCAGTAAAAGGGTTTTAGTCGGCTACCACAATGGCTAAATTCATTATGCCTACATATAAACTCTCTAAAACAGAACTGTTGTGCATAACTACAAACCTATGCCAAATGACCAATCAATTAATCCATTTATCTTCCGATCCCTACTTCATGAGTCATGGGGGAATCAAAACTTATCCCTGCCTCAGTGATCCAATTATAGATGAGATAGTACCTCTTTCAATATTTACATATTTGCTCACACACCATATGCAGTGTCACAGGCAATTTGGAAAAATACCAGTTCATCTATCATATATCTTTGGGATGTGGGAGGAAACTGGAGCACCCAGTGCAAACCCACTTGGACACAGTGAGGACATGCAGTGTCATTTGCACAACAGGTAGCTCACTCATCTCTGGTGTAGAAGGCTGTGGGTTCTATTCCCACTTCAGGTAGATGGATTGCTGACACTACAGTGCAGCATAAGGGGATGCTGCACTCATGCATGTGCCATCCTTCATATGAGATGTTAAACTGAGGCTGATTTGGTGGCAGCTCAGGTGGATGTAAAATATCCCACAGCACCTATTGAAAAGAGTAGAGGAAGTTCCCTGGACCAATTTCTTCTAGTAGTATAAATACCACCTTGGATCTTCTCTGAAAAGAGGCTACTAGCCTAGAGTGGCTAATGATAAATAAACTAATAAGAGACATACAAATTCTACAATGAAGGTTCCCTGACCAAGAAATGAATTGGAGAGCTAGTCAGTTCACCTACTTATAAATTATTACCCCTCAAGGCCAGTCTATTGAAATATTTTACTCCATAAAATTGACATTATATTGGACCAAGATCTGATGTTTCACCTCCGAGTTCAAAGCCTCATAGACAAAACAAATAGCTAAGTGGTATGCTGTATACAGCCCTGACTGTCTTAATACAAGCAACTAAAAAAAAAAATCACACTCTTTAAATAAATACTATATTCTAAACTCATATGGCACTCCTCTGTGAATATTAACTACCACATTCTCAGTAAGAATCAGCCTGTAGCAGGGCGGCAAAATTCAAAACTTACTTAACATTTTGGTACCATCCCTGACTCTCCCATGGGCAAATGGTTGTAGTTCCACAATTCAGTCAGCAATATCTAAATTTGTTGTTATTCACTCATATAATGTGCTGTAAACAAATTGCTCACACATAAATCATTCTAAGTATAACCCTTCACATTAATTGATTCACTCTAACTATGTCACCAGCTCAAAGGTTGCATAATCAAAACCTCTATAGTGACTTTGCCTTCACTATCTTCTTGAGAAAACTATGACACAACCCACCCACGTCTCTTGAAACTGTTTTCCTTTCCCCATCAATTCAAAGTCCTCACTAAGTCATATTTTTTAAATAAATGTTTATGAACCTGATCTATCACAAATAATATCTAATTTCATTTCCTAACAGTTAAATAATGTATTACCACTCATGCTGCAGCCCACAGCGGTGTAGTATTTTTATTATATATCATGGTACTCTACATGTTGTAAATAGGACTGCATACAGAGTACAGATACCTGCTACATTCTTGTTAAGGGAATATCATGTCTTACTGTCTCCTGGATGTACTATACATGCTGGCTCTGTAGAGGAAGTTCCCTGGCATAGATGGACATAAACCTGGCTCAGGTTCAGGTAGTGGCTCAAGCCTAGTGGTTTTAATCCTTAACTGTATTCTATTGCCAGCACATGGAGTGTCACCACCAGTGAAACATCACTGACCAGGGATGTGGATCTGGATTACCAAGCTAGTAATATTAGCCCTCATTAGCACGTGTGGGAATATATATATGCATTTGCAGAGGGAAGTACAGTAGGTCATCCATTGTAATGCACGTGCCCATATCAGCCATCAGGGCAGGGGATGGGGACTAAGAGTTGAAAACCCTCTGCAGTTAATAATGAAGACTTCCCTGTGGGTCTTTATTCTGGTTGGGAGGGTAGCCGTGGTGCTGAACATTGCAAGGCATTCAATGGGATATAAGGCAGCAGGGAAGGGCCAATGGTGGATATCTGTCTAATCAGATTGAAAGAAATCATGGCTATAAACTATAAAGTCTTTCCATCTTGACATGAGGCAAAAAGTTCAGTGAGACATATTCTTAAAGAAGGTCATGTGTGATTTCCTGCAAAGTTAGTCATATGAAAACAGTAAGAAGCCAGTAGGTATAAAATCAGTTTCTTGTCTGTCAGGTCTCTTGCAAAATAAATGGATTTATTTTACCTCACGCTGTCACATGGTGGTGGATTTGTTGTATTACTATGAGCACAGATGAACATAGCAGGTGCTGTCGTATTATACAAAATGAAAAACAGCTAAGTCATATATTACTTACTCATACAGTATAGGAAAGAACATTTAATCTGTGAAAATACTAATTTCTTAGCATGTAATTATACTTAAAAAAGATGAAGTTAAGAAAAAAAACTCAGGCTATACCTGGTGTATACAAGGTAAATTATTTTTGTATTCTCAGAATCTTTGTTTGCATTTAGCACTGCTTTCTAAATTTGAAATCCTTGAATGCAGCAGGTAATATTCTTCACATATTCTCTCCTTAAATGGTGATGCTACATCACTTCAACATGCTTGCTTCATAGTTTGCATAGTGGAATGACCCAGCCATGCCATAAAGAAGATCTGCAGAAGGGAACTGTACTTTCAAAACATTTATTTTCTAACGGTGTATTTGTCAGTAAAGGGTTTTTTGCCAAGAGTCACTAGAAGTGCTCAAAGATAACAGATGGGAGTCCGGGACTAGCAATGATATTTTCTCAGTGGAAGAGTATCAATCTCATGAAGAAACTGTTTCAAAGTAAAAAAAAATTACATAAGGACTACTACTAAACGTTAGCTGGAAATTCAAAACTGTTAAGGCCAACATTTACTGATGTTTTCTTCTGTTAATGCATTATTCACAACATTATCATGACATGCAATTATTAAAGTAAGGAAGGGGCGAATATGGACAGAGGGCAAAAAAGAACATCTACTTTGGACTATATACAAACTAAAGGTTTCTACAAGCCTTGTTTCCAAGCTATGTCCTTTACATTTTATGGAAATTCTTCAGTTTGAAGAATGTTTTTAGCACTTGTTCTGTGTTTTAAAGCTATTTTTTTACTAACTTCCCCTCGCTGCCATACAGAGTCATCTTCCAGCAATCTCACACTGTAGCACATGTACCATCCTTATCCTTACTGTATTAGTGCAATGCAGTTACATGATATTAAAATGCATGTTGTTACTTTCATGCTATAGTAATAATTTTAGTGTTCTTGCATGTCAAAGGCTTCTACTACACGTTAAATAGTTTTGCATATGAGCAACTATTTACAATACATTCTGCTTCCCTGAGTGGCACCAATATAAAAACTTTGTTTGGCTCCCATGGCATAGAATAATGCCCTATTTACCAGTGTATGCATCTTGTACTGTTAAGGGCATTGTAAACATGCACGCATGCTGTAGTACATAACCTTGCAGATGATGCACATTTTGGGCAATATGTAGACAAAACTATGGAAAATGAAGGGAGGAATTAAAATGTATAGTTTTATTGTTTTTAAATTCAAAGTTTTTGTATTCTTCATAACAGCTTCAAGTACAGTATTTAACATAATGAACCAAGAAAAACACTTTTCAATTTTACTCAAAGTAGCAGTCTCTACTAAATGACAGCATTTAATATTTTATCTTTAAATGTCAATGGGTTGAACAACTCTATGAAAAGGAGTGGTGTTAACAAATATTTAAATTTGCGTAAAGATGATTTTGCGGTTATACAAGAATATCACTTATCAAAGGATCTAAGCAAGTTGACATTCAAAGATTATAAGATTTTGATAAGTCCACACTTTAAGAGAAGAGGTGTCTTAATATTATGCAAACAATCAGTAAGAATACCAGTAATAGTTGATTCGCATTCAAGCAATAATGGTATGCATGCATCAGTTATACTAAAACTGAATAAAAAGATGTATACTTTCATTAATACTTACTGGATACCAGGTATTGGTACAAAAACTGTGAAAAAAATGTTTGGACACTATAACATCAAGGTCTAAATGTGAAATACTATTAGCGATTTTAACTGCATTTTGTCCCCCACTGATACTACAAGCTCTAAGTCCTTCAGATATCCCCAATAGCTAAGCATCTGAACAACTATATAAAAAGACAGGAATCTAATTGACATTGATTGTATAAAAGTATTACCTTCCTTGAAATATTCTCACTATTCTTATAGGTTCGGCATGCAGGCCAACATAGATAAAGTCTTAATAACTAGTTCCTTACTATCCAAAAGTGATAATGTAGTGTTGACACCATGCCCTATGTCTGACCACAACTCAGTCACCTTCAACATAACACTTAACACTGATTTATTAAATTTATGCCAAAGATAACCTGCTTATTTAGTAAAAGTAAAAGAATTTAAAGAACGGTTTCTAAATGAAATATATCATTACAAGGATGTCAATAATAATAGAGAGGTTTCAGACATGATCCTATGGGACACTCTAAAGGTGGTCTTATATGACAAAGTTAAAAGTCGTTATATAAACAAAAGAAAAGAATGGGGTAAAAAACTAGTAGACATACAAAATGAAACTGATAAGCTAAAACTTACACCAAATGATAAATCTGCACTAACTGATATATGCAAATTGAACAGGAAATACCAAGATATCATGCAACACAAAAACTCTATAAATCTCGAAACAATCAGATTGCAATATTACTCAATTAATCCTAAGAGTTATCACAAGACTGTGATTAGAACTAAACATTTAAATGAAATAAATCATATCAAAGAAATTGCATACACTAAAAACAGACTATCAGAGTTACAGACTTAAAAATGTTTTATTATGTTTTAAGACGCACTATGAGAATATTAATAAGAATAATCCCCCTTCAAATGACAATAAAAGTATAGATGTCTTCCTAACAGACAGCATTCAGAAGACGTTATCTAAGAACAACAAAAACAATCCAATCCAACCCAGTTTGGCTTTGTCAAAGGCAGATCCTGCCTCTTAAACTTGGTTGACTTTTTCGAGACAGTCACCAAGGCCATTGATGAGGGAAAGGCAGTCCATACAGCCTACCTCGACCTGGCAAAGGCCTTCGACACAATACCCCACTCAGGTATCATCGAAAAACTCATCAGCTTGAATGTAAACCCATACATCACAAGATGGGTTGCAAACTGGCTAAGTGACAGAACCCACAGGGTCAGAGTTGCTGGAGCCATGTCAGACTCAAAGCCTGTCACAAGTGGTGTCCCACAGGGCTCAGTCCTGGGTCCACTCTTGTTCGGCATCTACTTTTCTGAAGTACAAGCAAACACAGGAGGGTTATGGCTGACAAAGTTTGCAGATGACTGCAAACTGGGTGCCATAGTCGAAAACACATCTGACACAGATATCCTCCAGAAGGGCCTCACAGAAACGGATAACTGGTGCCAGAGCCATGGCCTGAAGTTAAACGCCAAAAAATGCATAGTCATACCCTTCGGGAAAAACAAGGTTACCCCTAGCTACCATATAGGTGGCAATCCACTGAGCACAGAAAGTCATCAGGGATCTGGGGACCCAGGTTGACAGTAGCCTTTCGTTTGACACTCATGTTGCTAAAGTAGTTAGGAAAACCTTCTATATCGCCCACCTGATCATGAAGGGATTCACATCTAGATCAAGGGAGGTCATCATCCCCCTGTACTCATCACTCATTAGACCTATGATTGAGTACAATTCCCCGTTCGGACTGTATCTGACCAGACACCTGCTGCAGCTTGAAAGGCCCCAAAAGTTCCTCACCAAAAGGATAAAGGGTCTCAAAAATATGTCTTATGCTGCCCGACTGAAAGAACTCCAGCTCTATTCAGTCTCATACCGCTTGCTCAGAGGTGACCTGTGCCTGACATATAAGGCCATGTCAAACCCAGATTTGATGAATATGCTTCACCTCAAAAAATCTAGATGCCTCAGAACCACAAGGGCGGGAGACTTAAACCTTGACACGGTTATAAATAGAACGTGCTGGAGGGACAGATTCATCACCCAGAGACTCCCTATGCTGTGGAACAAAATCCCGGTACATGTGAGGCAGAGCACCTCTCTGGCCTTGTTCAAGAGGAATCTTGACCAATGGATGGGAGATTGCAGATATACCCCAGGGATTACTTCAGTGTCACTGCTTGACAGAGGCACAGCAAAATGATAGGCATAGTTTTTATTCAAACTAAAGGAGTGGCGAAAGCCACATAACTATGGGCTAGGCTTATAAATGCCCTTGGGCAGATAGCCTAGTATGAACCTATGAACCTATGAACCTATGAATACCATTTTCTTTCAAAGAATTAAAAGAACAAATAAAACATCTCAAGACAAATAAAGTACCAGGACTAGATGGTCTAATCCCAGAATTTTATAAACATTTTACCTGATAACATATGAAAGTTTTATTTAACACATTTCAGGAAGTCAAACCACAACAAATGTCCCACCTTCATGGAAATATTCTATTATATCTCCCATTTTAAAACCTAATAAAGAACCTAATCTATGTACATCATACAGACCAATATCCCTACTGAACATAAACTGCAAGATATTTATGTCTGTCCTAGCTAACAGATTAAATAACATACTTCCGGAATTAATTCATAAAGATCAAACTGGTTTTATTAAAGATGGAAAGGTACAAGATAATGTAATTAGATTACTTTTTTATTACACCTAGTGAATAAAAAAAAGAATGAACTATCTATTTTAAGCCTTGACATACATAAATCCTTCTACTCTTTAAGGTGGCCTTACCTGTTTAATGTTTTGCAAAAATACAATTTCTCCTTAAACTTTGTTAGATTAATTAAAAAGCTATATGAAAATTAAATGTCTTATGTAAAGATTGGATGGATCTTATTTATCTGGTCCATTTGAGATATTAAAGGGTGCTAAGCGAGGATGTCCTCTTTCTCCATTACTCTTCGCCCTTGCCATGGAACCTCTTGTGAATTGCATCAGGGATAATGCCAATGTTAAAGGATATAAAATATCAGATGAACTTTCTGCTAAGATACAACCGTTTGCTGATGACTTATTAATAGCTTTCAATGATATTGAACATTCAATAGACCACGAGCTGAATATTCTAGATTCTTTTGCAAATATCTCTGGATTAAAATTTAATCACAATAAGATTCAGACACTTCTAATAAATAAAAATGTCACTAAAACTGAAATCAAATAGAGATATAAAATGGGAGGGTATACATATTAGCTATCCAGGTGTCCTCATTCTCAGAAAAAAAATGGCATTTTAACAGGGGTGACTACACTCTTTATATCCACTGTATGTGCAGAGATACATACATATATATATATATATATATATATATATATATATATATATATATATATATATGGGAGCCCTTCATTTGTTTAAACTTTCAAATGTTCGAAACACATATGGCTGACACCATATGGCCAAACATTTGAAAGGCCGACAAATGATAGCAGTGTGGGACTGGGAGATTCCCCTTTCCTGCACTGTAGTGTGATCTCGGAGTGAGAATATTTAGGTAGCAGGTGGTGTGGGGGCAGGGGCTTACAGGTAGGTAAATGGTGTTATTTCAGGATGTCGGTATTTCGGAATGTCGATTATATGGTGTCAGCCATATGAAAGTCGGCATTCTGAATGGTCGACATTCTGAAGTACACACACATATATATATATATATATATATATATATATATATATATATATATATATATATATAGCAGCTTAGCTATGTCTACAGGTTCATTATATGTGGTATCATTATGTACAAGTTTGGCAAGAATGTGGGTCTTTCTTTTTATGTTACACATGTAACAGCACAATGCATTGTGGTTGTCCTTTCTGGAGCAGGCTAATTTAGCTTTACAAGACTTCACAACAACACTTATTTGCTTGCTTAAGCTAAGGAGGGAGTGTCACCATCTTAGGGTGGCACCCTCCCTCCTAATGTGAGACACCAATGTCTACCTTTTATTATAAAGCCTGCTAATGGCAGTTGTCCACCAGGAAGGTTTGCTCTGCCATGAGGAGCTTGTTTTGCCTCTGTCAGGTACAGGCAAGTCAATGCAGTTGTACAGGTGCTTGTATAAAGCACTGGTGTAGAGCTTGGCATAGTTGCCTGTTCCATGTGAAGGGCGTGGTGCAGTCAAGCTATTTATACCACTCCATAGTAGGTTATAATCTGCTTTGTTGAACTTTATTAGTTTATATGCTGGCGAGGGGGTATATATATGGATCTACGTTTTTAAATCAAAAGTACGGTTCATCGAACCGTACTTTCTCGAACTTACTTCCGCGAAAGTGTATTCCTTCGAAAATGCACTTTCTCGGAATAAAAAAACAAAAACTAACTAAAAAAGTAAAATAACACACTAAACAGTGTTATGCAGGGGGCAAGCCCACCTGCACCCCCCACACCCCCTACTTTAATATTCTCACTCCAAGATCATACTACAGTGGGGAAAAGGGAATATTCCCTTACCCCCACTATACTACGATCTCAACAAAACTTTCCTTAATTGTACATCAACAGTATACATTGATGTACAACTAAGGCAACATGCAAACTTGTTTTCCTTTTTATTTGTTTACTTTATCGAAAGTGCATATTCGACAAAATGCACTTTTGCTATCGATAAAGTAATTTCGACAAAGTACAGTTCGATGAACCATACTGTCGATAAAATAAATAGGACTCATATATATATATATATATATATATATATATATGTATGCATTAGAAAACGGAACTTTTATTTGTATGCACTTCTTATTGTTCACTGTTAGCACAGAAAGTTTTGGCATTTTCTTTCTCAGATAAACAGCTCATTATCTTTTATTACAACCATTATTGAAACTGGTTCTGGTTATCTTACAATTTTCTACATTATTTCAGGGAAATGTAATATATTACATTGTCAATGACACAGGGTGTTATGCTTCTAGGATGGCATATCCAGCTCCAGACAAGTGACAAGTGGAGTACCTCAGGGTTCAGTCCTGGGACCACTCTTGTTTGGTATCTACTTCTCTGAAGTACAGGTCAACACTAAGGGACTCTGACTAACAAAGGTCGCAGATGACTGCAAACTGGGAGCTATTATTGAATCCCCAAATGATGTGGATATTCTACAAAAGGGCCTTACAGAAACAGATGCTTGGTGCCAGAGCCATGGGCTCAAGCTCAATACCAAGAAATGTATAGTTATCCCCTTTGGGAAACAACATGTACCCATGAATTACCACATAGGTGGCAGTACACTAAACACTGAAAGTGTGATAAGAGACTTAGGGACGCAGATGGACAGTGGTCTCAACTTTGATAACCACATCGCAACAACAGTCAGGAAATCCTTCTATGTGACACACCTCATCACTAAGGGCTTTTCATCCAGAAAAAAGGAGGTCATTGTCCCACTGTACTCATCCCTCATTAGACCCATTATAGAATACAATGCCCCGTTTGGTATGTACATCTCAAGACATCTGCAACAACTGGAAAGGCCGCAGAAATACCTCACTAACAGAATCATAGGCCTAAAGCAGATGCCCTATGCTGACCATCTAAAACAACTCCAGCTATACTCTGTCACATATCATCTACTGAGAGGCAATCTCTGCTTAACATACAAGGCCATGTCAAACCCAGAGCTGTTGGACATGCTGCACTTAAAGAAAGTCCAATCCCTCAGAGCCACACGTTCCAGGGATCTAAACCTTGTCATCACAATGAACAAAACATACTGGAGGGATAGGTTCCTGACCCAGAGACTCCCCAGACTCTGAAATAGACTGCCCATACATGTCAAGCAGAGCGCCTCTTTAGCCCTCTTCAAAAGTAGCCTAGTAGGAAATTCACCCCAGGGATCATGTCAGTCGCCCTGCTTGACAGGGGTCAAGGGAAGTAAATATTGTGGGAAGAAATAGCCAGGGAATTGTTATGGCTAGGCTTGTATAGGCCCTAGGGTTGATAGCCTAGTACCAATCTATGAACCTATGAACATAGACACCTTCAGAGAAGTGCTGGGCACTGTAAGAACTGACTGGCAATCATTTAAAACTGATTTTTCTGTTGTAAATATGTATACATTTTAAAGAGAATTGTATTGAAAGCATATATAACAATTGAATTATATGTTATTCCTTGGTTTGTACAAACTTTTTATTTGCCTGTTGTTTTGGGGGTTGGAGCAGCCAAGTACCATTTTTGTGTTGCCACAACAAAAGTTGTGTTTCAAGATGTTGGCTCTGGAAATTGCGTAGTCATCGTGTTATTTTATACATTCCTAAAGTGGTATTTCTTTTTTTGGACCAAACATTTGTTTGTGTGTGAGTGGGATATGGTACAACCACATAACAATTTTAATAACTGAAATATGTCTCCAGTGCTTCATGTTGAAAATATATTTAATTATGTGATATTTATGCATTGTATCCTTCTCTGTTTTATGTCACATAGGATTATGGCACCCAATCATACAAATCCATGTAAACCCCTTTTCTGTGACTCTGAAAACGACATCATAGTGCAGGCATTCAGGTGCCACAGCACATTTCTACTTGGGAGAAGATGTGGGGATATGCCTGACAGAATGTAGATATGTAGGGGCTCACACCAGGACTTATGATCTGGTGCATCATAGGGCCACTGATATGATTTCATCAGCCCAGAGGAAAGCAGCTGCAGTTGCTAATGAATAGCTGGCTACAGGGGAGAGGGGATGCTACCAAGCCACCACTAACACCATGTGAAGAGTTCCTATCCACTGTCAGAGATCCAAAGGGCTCACTGAAAACTGCACACCAAGCTGTGATTGATGTCATATTTCTTGGAGGACAACAACATCCCAGGATGAGGTTCCAGGTAAGCTTACATATGTCAGGCTGTAAGATTTGCTTGTATAGTAAAATATAAAAAAAATGTTGCTAATAGTTCATGTGTTTTTTTTTTTATGAACCTATTGATAAATTGAGAGACTTAATGACACATTATTGCTTATTACAGGTGCGCTTTGGGTGGACGTGTCATCCAAGTCTCATTTAAGTATTGTTAAAGGATATATAGGCAAAAATTTTATGTTCACTGCTCCCCTGTGTTATTGCAATTGTGATGACTGTGTCCTTACCTTGCATCAATTCTTCCAGGACCATCCTCCCTAGCAAATTTGGAGTCATCTGCACATGGTAAGCCAAACATTTTTATTTGATTATTGTTGACCATTTGTCAGATATATGCATTTATCGCTATATGTGAGGTGGGTGTAATGTGTGTGTTTATATTGCTATACCATCTGTGATAGTGGTACCAGTGCTAGTTTCTTATCATATAAATTGTTTTAAA
This sequence comes from Protopterus annectens, assembly GCF_019279795.1. Classification (NCBI taxonomy): domain Eukaryota; kingdom Metazoa; phylum Chordata; order Ceratodontiformes; family Protopteridae; genus Protopterus; species Protopterus annectens. The sequence continues at coordinate 67,181,112 of NC_056730.1, forward strand.
TATTAAATTTAGTGCAGGTATTAATTTTTGTTCCTGTGTTTGTTGTGCATTATCACAGGTGATCCTGACAGTGGAAGTGTAGGGCTCTTACCACCTGATGTCAGAGTATCAGCAGACTCTGATGATGATGGTGGCCAAACAGAGGCACAGTTGAGGGGTGCAGAGATTGAATGTGACCCTGGCTGACATTCAGCCATCCCCTGTATTTCCCTCAGACACAATCAGTAGGCCTACGCATACCTATTCCAGTGAGCCTTCAGATATTTTACAAGTGGAGGGTGACACACTTGATCAGGGTAGTATGGTTAATGCGGCTTCAGTGCCAGTCGACTCTGGCTGTAGCTAAAGTGTGAGTGAGGTGCTTTGCAGAAGGATTGCTAGGGGTGCTTGGAAGAGGCCTGCTGTCCACCCTTCACATAATCCTGGTGTGTCTTTATGTGCTACTTAAAGTATGTTTAGGGCCAACATGGAGGTGCAGACATGTTCCAATAGGGCCTCTGAGGACATTCTTAGAGTTGTAGATGTGGCATAGACTGATGTGAGTGACTTCCTCCACTGTGTGGCTGATTCAATGGTTTGGATGAATGACAAATGGAATTGGCTGTGTCTGTGATGGAATGTCTGCTGGGAGGAGGACAGCATCCACATGGACACAGGTCAGCAGCATCATCATCTGATGTTAGCCAACATGGCCGTGCCCAATTACACTCCCATAGTGGTACTACTTCCACTACTCCATCAGTGATTGAGGTGTCCACATCCAGATGGGGTAGGCCATGGGGTCATTGTCCTGAGTGTAATCATGATGAGAGGTCATCAAGCAGACATCAATCATGTTCAGGTAGCAGTAGCGCATCTGACCATGGGCATGTACATGTCAGGGCAATCCCTGGAAGAGTCAGTTCTTGCAGCTGCATTCTTCCAATCCATTCAACTTTTAACTCTACCTTGCATTGCTCACACCTGTCTGACATAGCTGGATGTAGAGCTAGCACAGAGCTTGGCTGTGTTCTTGCAGACACCCACATATGTTTCACCTCAAGTGCCCATACAGACACATACACGTAACAGTTACTTGGGTCATTTGCGAGGCTTACAACTCATTCTGTCTCAATAGCCATATGATACTTTATCAAAATTTCTGCTTGTTTTTCTTACTGGCATGCACTCGTTACCTTTTTTGTCAGGCTTGGCCTTCTGCCCCCCCGCCCCCTCCCCCGACAATACCCTGTGCAAATGATGATAACTGTGTCATATCCTTGATTTTCTATCTTTTGGATTCAGGTATACATAAGTCTTTTGTCTGATGCCCAGGGCGCATAGATGGCTAAATGCTTAGCATATATGTGTTTGTGATGTTCAAAAATTGAACTGCTTTCTTACTTTTGTAAGGTGTGCATCTTAGATGCATGAGGCCTTTTAGCTGATAGAGGACACATCTATGGACATAAGTCACTGCTGTCACATATTGATGTCATTGATGTAAAAATCACCTGCCTTCGACTTAGTTACATTAACAAGTAAGAGTATGCAAGGATATGCCATTTATTTGTGATCTTAGCCATTTATTTTCCTATTCCAGGTTCAACATTTACCTTGAGAGTCCATCAGTTACAAGTGTTTTAATTCTGGGAAAATTCTGTCTGATGCTAGCAGTACAGCTATTACATGGGTAAGTAAAGGTTATGGGCATTGCCTGGCATCAATGTTACTGTATGTATTTGCATAGGATGAAAGTTTTACCCCCTTAGGTGGAAGGCATGTGTACTATCCACTATATCTTGGCAAGGACAAGGTACTGTTGTGCATGTCTGTGTCTACCGACCCCCCACAGCAGCTGGATGCTCCCCTCTTACTCCTCACTTGTGTGTGGCTGTGGTGACTTTGACAGTGGTGGTGGGATGTGTGCCCCTTCCCCTTGGTGTTCCTGTTGAAGATGCTTTCTCTGAATAATATTGTGAAGGTTAGCACAAACAGTGAACATTTCAGCACAAGTACACAGATTGTACTGCTGGGCTCCTCCTGATGTATCTAGGAACCAGAACCATGACTTCAGCAGCCCAAACACATGCTCTATGATATTTCTTGTTTGAGCATGTGCCTCAATATATTATTCTTCTGTGTGTGGATGCACATTTCTGATGGGCGTCTTCAGCTATGGTTTGAGTGCATAACCTGCATCCCCCAGTAAATGACCTGTTGAGAGTTGTGCCAGATATGGGAGTCATAGTAAGTACTTGGGTTGCCAGTACACACATTCAGTATGATTCCCTTAGCGTTACACACAACCTGGCAGTTAATAGAGTGGAAGCCCTTTCTGTTTATATATACCCTTCCTGGTTCCCCTGGTGGTGCTTTGATTTCAATGTGTGTGCAGTCTATGGCACCCAAGACTTCAGGGTAGTATGCTACAGGGTAGGACTCCTGCATATTTCTGGCTCTGTCCTTAGGTGTATGGGGGAAATATATGTAGTAACTGGTATGTTGTAGCATAGCTTTCAGGAATTGGTGTAGTATCCTTGATGCTGATGCCTATGACATTACCAGCATGTCTCGTGTTGGTCTCTGGAAGGTTCTGGTAGCTAATATTGTAACTGCTACACATACCTTACTCTCCACAGGTATTGGATTCCCTTGGTTTGCCCTTGCATGAGGATGACAGAGGTTGCATAGTTCCTGTAGTGTGTCTCTATCCACCCTGTAATGCTCTACAATTTTCACCTCATGCAGATTGTGAAAGTTAAATGGGGTTTAAACACCCTTCTTCTCTTGACCGAGGTCTATTAGCACAGCAGAAGCATAGACGTGGGCCTGATATACATGTGTATGTGCATGTGCAACAGTAGCCCCTAACATTCTTTCCATGTAGACTAGTTTCCGTGGCCTGTTTTGGAATTTGCAAGCAAAACCTGCACAGAGTCTATGCAATTGCTTTACAGCTTGTTGAATAGCTACTCCATCCTGTATTGGTTGATTAGCATACAGTTCAGCTGCTTATGTTGTAATTAGCATGCCACAGTGTCTACCATGTTTGCACAGCTCTAAAAGGTATGCAGAACTGCTTACTGAATACAAAACGGCTTGCTACCATGTGCATGTCACACCACTATGCACACACAGTTCTAGTGCATCGTGTAGGCTTTATTGAATCTAGCCCATAGATATAAATGTAGATGTAGATATAGAAATATAGATTCAGCTATCAAGTTTGTTTTTGAAAGAGGTGAATTGCCTTCTTTCGTTAACTAGTGAAACATTTCAGCAAATACTATGCAATAAATATTTTGTTAGTATCATCCATGTTAATTTTTGGTAACAAATGACTTAACCTAGTATTAGTGTTAACATATTATTTAACAAACAACTCAAGCACAACCACAGAACTATTGATTCTTAGGTCAGTATTCAGAAGTTTATTGATTTACAACTGCTGGTTTCCAGCTTGTACTGTGGGGGTCCTGCAGGCTACTTCAGTATCTAGTGATTTGTGTTGCAGATTTTGTAGTTCTATTTGATTTGATTTAATTTATCACTATTATCTGACTGACTCAGTCTCAGTCATAATCACTGCAGAATGTCTACATTGAAAAGGCATATAGAATTTGAATTCCTCAATCTTTTGCATGTTATTATTAAATTTTGAAATGGATAAGGAAGAAAGGCATTCACTCTTTGTCTTTTAGGTTATTTGAACAAATCTAGTGTGAGCTACATAGTACTATGTATCTACTTCTATAAGACCTTCAGCTATGTGTGCCACCCTGGGATTTGAACACTACTAAATACAATCTGATTGTTTCTGATAAACATGTGAAACTACCTCATCATAAAGCAATGGTGAGCACATCTTGATCATTGTCTCATTAAGGAATATTAAGGTAAATTAAGAGATAATTGTCTGCCGTCTGTCCTTAATTATCATTCAGTCACTTGGCATTTGCTTAATAATACAAAAGACAAGAAAGGAAAAAGAAAAGAGAAAACTAAGGGATCCTAGAGCAGGGATATGAAAGGAGTAATATAAGACTGGGGTGGAGAGGTATATGAGGTATTAATGGTATGAGACAGTTGTTTGGATATCTGAGCTTTGGAGTGATGGAGGATGCGAAGTGTGTATGAGAATGAGGGACTTTCATGGGAGAATATGAGAGTTGGAGACAGTAAACAATAACTAGTCAAGCAAAAAAAAAGATGACTGGGACTGACAGAAGTGAATTAGTGATTATTATGACAATCATCTTTATGTATATGTGGTAGGAGGAGAGGAAAAGGAATAAAGGCCTAGCACTGGTAGGACAAAGGGAAAGACATGTCAGAAAGATCAGCTATATGCTAAAGATAAGTTCCATCTCAGCGGAGAAGAAGCACTGATGATTTTTGCTGATTTGGGAAGATATATCTCAATGACTGCAACTTTAAACTAAGATGGAAGGGATGGAGGGAGTGTCACAGAAACAGAAAAGGGGTGTATACATTCAGCAGTAAACAGAAAGAAAACAGGTGGAGAACATAACAGAGAAACAAACAACAGTATCTTGGAATATCTGGGAGTGTAAATGAGTAGTAATACTCTTGAGTGCAAGATCTGGGGTGGTAAGATGGAGGAGCAGCAAACAATGTTTAATGACAGGATGCTAGATATTATTGGCAATACAAAATCTAAGCCCATCATCAGTGATGGTGGATAAAGGATCTCCCTTGATAAAGATTGTTCAAAAATGAAAGAGAAAGGAGAGATGGAAGGATAGTTGCTGTCATAACTGAAGGCATCTTAGATCAGAGAAGAGGAACACCACCAAACCAAACCAAAATTGGGGAAAGTAAGTGAGCAGGTTCAGATGTTAGTTCGTATTCACTAGAGGTTAATGTGGAGGAATAATGGGGACAAAGCCTGCTGTACAGTCTGTTGCTTCCCCAGATACATCAAGGGAGGTAGGTGACAGATGAAGAAAGGGAAGTAAGTGCTGGAGTAAGAGGAAGAGGGTAATACTCATGGGTCTCTAAATCAGCTAAGAACAGACTGAGAGATTCCAATTCAGTGCAGAGGGGAGACAAAGTAGGAAGTGACTGGGTCTTGGACCAAAGGGAGCTTGTGCAAATGGTGCACTGCCATTCTAGAAAGGAAGCAATTATATATATAATCCTAACTACTGCAGGGCAATCGTGGATATCCAGGATAAGGTATCATCTTCTAACAGTTACCAATGTCACTGTGCAATTTAGAGTAGGAGGAAGGAATAAGAATACAAAGGTAAATATTATGGTGTGTATTTTTGGGAAAGTGGATTATGTTATACTTACAGAGATGATCATGGATGAATTGGGAGACTGACCGGGAACAAACTGAGGGAATAAACAAACAAACTGAATGTTGCATGAATAGAGTACAGAGTCCTGGCTATGTAAATGTGTGTAAAGAAGAGAAAAATGAAGGGAAGACCACTGTGACAACATAAGAATGTGAAGCTAGCAATTAGGTTAAAAGGGTCTATAAGAGGTGGGGAGGTATAATACATGAAAGTTACAAGAAGGACAGCAAAGTTGGTGACTACAGCAAAAGTTTAAATTCAGAGGGAGTTGATAGAAGGAATTAGGAAGGAAAACAAGGTATCTTTATGTATATAGAATTAAGGAAGAGCAGACCTAGCCAGGCTGAACAATGATGAGAAGAAGATCCCAGAAGACTTGGAAAAGCAGATATAATGAATGAATACATTCATTCAGTCTTTAGATAATAGATGGGTACAATATTGGGACAATACTGGGAAGGTGCAATACGGGATAGGAGACATGGTAAAACTAGGAGAACAGTAGAAAGATAGTAGGATAGAGATGGACAGGTGTATAGGAAAATGGGTGCCTTTAGGGAGGAAAAAAGGCAAAAGAACCAGATGGGCTACCTCTCAAAGTCCTCAAAAACATGTTGTGTGTGTTGGTAGACTCCCTAATGGAAATCTTCAACTTATCACTGGCTAGTGAAAAGGTGTTAGAGAACTAGAAGGTAACAAATATGGCAAAGCTGTAGAAAGGATGAATACAAAAAAATCAGGGACAGTTCAAGACTGTTAGCTTAACAGCAGTTGCAGGGAAAGTCAAGGAGAGAATAATAAGGTGAAGGTTAAAAGTACTTCCTGACAGCAACCTCCAGGACAGAAAGCAACACGGATTTGTAGTTAGAAAAAGCTGTTCTTTAAGCCACCTCCATTTTTTATGACTGGGTTGCAGGCACACCTCTTAACTGTCCAGATTTTCTCAGAATGTCCAGATTTTTTGCCTCATGTCTGTTCTTCATAAAATTTGTAGTTTTCTGGCAAATCTACGAGGACTGAAATCACTAAATAATGACATGCATTGAGTTTCAGACTTCATATCCTTCAGAAAATGCATGCTAATAAAATCCTATTATTCTAGCAACTTTCTAAGTTTATAAGAGCAATATTTAAAATATGTCCCAATTTTTTGGCCTTTGTCCTCCCATTATTTTAGGTTTGGTCCAGATTGAGAGGTATGGTTTCAGGTGAATTGATAGGGCAGTACCAGAATAAGTGATCCAACTGCATTTCAGCAAGGTCTTCTGCAGTAAGACCTGTGGCTGATAGGAAGACAGCAGTGCTTGTGAGAAGGACAAAGACTGAGGAACCAGATTGCTAGATTGTTGAATTGTAGGACACAGAGGATCATGAGGAGAAGGATGGCATCAGAAACATGGAAAGTGGTCAAGTACAAGTACATGTGACATGTTTGATGGAAAAGAGGACAGAGCCCACTTCTTTGTTAATGATAAAAAATAGGTACGGGGTGGGAGGTAGAAGATATTAAAGTGATGATTCGATGGAATAAGAGTGGCAGTTAAGGGTCAGCAAGAGCTAATGCAGAATCCTGCTCTTGGACAACAGCAACCTTGGTGGGAGGTATCAGCTGGGCAGTTGGAGTTGATGACAACTGTTATGGTCAAAAATAAAGTCACACAGCATAGTTCTGCAGAGTAGACTGAGCTCCTTTATTGTAAAAGAATACACGTACGTGGGAGTCTAAGCCGTCAGGGACTTGTCTCCTCGAACAAAGAAACTGCAGTCATTTTTATACTGTAAAAGCTTATGAGCAAACATTTAGCTATCGCACTACAGCAACTGACCTATTAAAACTAAACACCTCTATACTGTTTTGTTTACTAAGAATCTGAAAACCCCTTATCTGTGCTTTTCCTTATTAGGCACAAGTTTCAATTTTCCTTATTAGGCACAAGTTTCAATCTTCCACATTGGCACTATCCACCTTGGCACTTAGGAAAGACAGTGGAAGAAAATTCAAGCCAGGCCTTAGCTGTCAGGATACATCTTGAAACAACATGGATTCTATTTCCGAAGAAATATAAAACCAAACAATTTCCCTTTTTAGATTTCTCCCTTCTCACAACAGAGCAGGAAAAAAAGATGTGAAGATGTTGATCATCAGTTCTGTATTGCACCACTGAGTGTGCAGTGAGATGGTAGTGACAGCAGCCACCAGAATGGTGGGGTGTATCATCATGGGGAACAGTCTGCAAAAACTAGGTTGCAAGGCTTCTGCTCCACAGATCCCTGCTCAGATAGTAAGCTTGAGTACTGCATGCAGTTCTGAAGGCCACAAAAGGAAAGGGACATTAGATTACAAGAAGGAGGCCAGGGGAAAGCCACTAGAAAAATCCACAGAATACAGGGGAAAAGATATGACCAGAGATTAAAGGAGTTTCACCTGTTCTCAAGTAAGACCAAAAGATATCTGAGACATGGTACCAGTACACAAGATCATGTGAAGGAGATGTCTTCCTGAACAGGACAAAAAGAAGGTGAGGGGACACAGGCAGCAGATTGTGGAAACTAACTACTCCATGGATCGCTGAAAGAGCTTCTTCACAGTAAGGGTTGTGAAACAGAAGCATTCAAGAAGGGCAATAAACAGCTGGAAAAAGGTTAAGGGGATGAAGAGATGTAGAGGTAAAATGTGAAATGTACTTAAAGGTCATACTAGACAAGGTTATTATTTGTCATCAAGCAGACGCAAGGCATTGTATTTTGATGAACTCTTGCAATACTTAGTACAGAAATGTATCTGTCCAGGTCATATATCATATCACCCATTACATTTTAAAAGTTTTTATCCCAGGAAAAACCCACATAACAAGGCATTTGTAACCCATCATTTTCGCTCATGTTGGAGTCATAAACTTATTGTGCCTCTGGTTTTCATATTTGTTGCTGCCTTCTTGATCACCTTGCCACTGAAGCCATAAACCTATTGAGTCTTACATAACTCACAGCGTTTTCTGCTGTGCAGTCTCACACTGAAGACACTTGATACTATGGTCAGAAATAGAAGCTGGATAAGGAGTCACTGTAGCTCATTCCAGGATTTTCAAAAAAATCCTAAATGAAGTACTATATTGCTGAAAATGAAGACGAAAGGGATTGCAATACAAGCAATAATGCCAGCAGGGTGTGTGTTACTGTGTAAATATCACCTGCCCAGGAATGTTATGAAGCCCAATGCCACAGACATCAGGCCTACACACTCCTGGAAGGGTGTTACTTACACAGTAGCACACACCCTGGTGGGCATTACTGCATATAGAGAATAGGCTATCTGTAAAATTGTTGTTTTGCTTACTTATTTATTTTTTTTTTGCTATATTTTTTTGTATAGTTTTGATGTAAAATAATTCATTTGGCTAATATTTCAAACTTGCAGTAGTAAATCTAAATGGTGCTGGAGGAAGTATTTTACATCTAAAATATAATATTTATACAAATTATCCAGACATTTACTTAATTTTTTGGTCCTTTATACCTAATATGCCTTATCTTTTCAAAAAAAGAAAAAAAAAGAAAAAAAAAATCCTTGTTTCCTGCCTTTCTAAGCTAGTATAGTCCAGTTTTCAGGCTAGTGCTGAATTCAGGGCTGTGATACTAGTTTCTGAGTTGCCCATACCTTACTTGGATAGAAGGAAGTTTCCCTGTTCACCTGTGAGACAGGGGAGCTTTGAGCAACCTATCTGTCCCTGGAGGAGTGGTTCCAGCCCAGAAGTTAGTAGTTTATTGACCATTTTGGGCTAATTTCTATCTCTTTCATTTCCCTACTATAAAAACCATGTTTGTACAGTTTTGCGTGCCGGGCAGCGCTGATTATCTACGGTTAAATTATTCCCAATTCCACTAAGTCTCCTCTTCAGTTTTTCCCTTGAAACTAGTCTAACTCTCGACCTAAGTGCTCAAAAAGGATCTTACAGCCCAGCACTTGCTCAGACCTAATAGCAAGCACTAATATACCCTGACACTGATTGCCCAGCAGGGCAAGGCTCTTTATTCACTCCTCACCAACCAAGTGACTAAGCAGCTCACCCTACTATTCGGGCATGACCAAAGGGCAACTTCAGGTGCACTCTCCAGTCCAGCTGGTGAATCTGGGTATCCTGAGGCAATGTTACAACTGCGTCATGTACTCAGACAACCCTCTCCTCCTACCACAAAACACTAACATATGCGAGAGATGCAATTATACAGCCAAACTGGAAGCTAAGCTGTCTCCACCCAAGACTGGAACAGACAGTCAAGAGGAGAAGGTTAACACTTGCACCAAAGCCGCACACAGACCTACTAAAACAGCACTGGCAAAAAATACACATAAATACACAAAATCATACTCAGAGGCTCTAAATAAAAACCTGCAAAAGCATCAGAGACCTCCAAAGCAGACACCCAAACAACCTGCACTTCCCGTCACCAGCCAGACAACACATAAAACACAAAATCAGTGTGCAGCACAATCACAGCCCTTAAGGTGAAATAACATACCTGACACACTAGTAATAGGAGACTCTATAGTCTGGCACACTGATGTCCCACTCACTAGGCTGGACAAGCAGAAGGTTACTGTTAGATGCCTGTCGGGAGCCAGAATCCGCCACATAACACAAGCACTCAGGTCACTCCGGAACAAGTACAAATATGACTCTGTCATTGTTCATGTTGGTGTGAATGACCTGAGACTTACCTCCCTGGACTACATGAAAAGAGACACGGAAGAGCTCTCTGATCATCTAGCCCAGGCTGGTATGACCCTGACCTTGAGTAACATCCTGCCCTCACCAAAAATGATACCTCAGTATAAAGAAAAAATTATCAATTTCAACAATTGGCTAAGCTTCTGGTGTCATTCAAAGGGGACCCAGTGTCTGTCAGCCTGGGACGACATGCTTGACAAGCCGCGTTGCTTCACAAGAGACGGCTTGCACCTGTCACCCCTAGGCTTTCGAATACTGGCCAAGGCTCTTGCTGCCCCCATAGTGCCTTTTTTAGGCAAGGCTCAAAAGTCAAACACACCTACGTAAACAGCACAATTAACAAGAAACTGAGGGTTATGCTACTCAATGCCAGGAGTTTAAATCTAAAAATGCATGCACTCAAAGCACTGCTCAGTATGGAGAATGTCGACATTGTGCAGTAACTGAAACCTGGTTCAAGGCTACAGAGATCACCCCAGCACTACCGGGTTACAACTCATACCACACATTTCAGCCACAAAACATGGCCCGAAACACAAAAGGATGGGGTGTATCCATATTCATCAAGGATACTTACACCTCCAGGTTAGTGGTGCAACATGATACCACTGAGATCATCCATGTGCAGCTAACATCGGGAAAATCTGCAATGCAAATTGTGGCCTGCTACAGATCACCCTCCATGACCCAGGACCACCACTCCACCTTTCTGAAGACACTGGAAAACATGAAGGTCCTACCAAACACCCTGATATTGGGCAATTTCAATTACCCTACCATTCACTGTGAAAACTACTCAAGTACAAATTCCCAGGCCGAGCGCTTCCTGGAATTCATCAACTCAAATGCCTTGGATCAGCTGGTAAACTCCCCTACTAGAGGTGAAAACATATTGGACCTGGTCATCACCAACATGGGTGACAGGTGTTCCACACTTGAGGTCAACCCATCACTGGTTAGATCAGACCATAAACTAATCAAACTGGATGTACGCACCCCACCACCACCCCCAACTAAGGAAACCACAGTAAAAAACGTTTCTAAAGCAAACTTCCCCTTACTTAAGACAGAGGTGGTAAGTTTCACAGCCCCCACGCTAAAGGATAACGCTGTCCAAGATGCAGAAACATTTACAAATGCACTCTGTGATCACCTACAAGGATGCATGGATCGTGCCATCCCTAGCAAAACCAAGACTCACTCCTCTAAGAGACGGAAACCAATGTGGTGGACCCCTGCAATAAACAGGCTATACAAAAGAAGGAGAAAACTAGTTCGGAAAAAAAGCAAATCCTAAGAAGGAAAGACATCCCTGATCAGTATCAGTAAAAAACCAAGGTCTCTCATGAAATCATCCAAGGCTAACTTCGAAAGAAAATACCCAAGGATTCAAAAGATAACCACAAGGCCTTCTTTAGCTATGTTAAGAATCTAAGTGGCAGCTCACAGATATGCACTGAACTAGTGCAAAATAGCACAAAATATACTGAACCTACTGATATTGCCAACATCCTGGCAGATAGATTCAGTGCAAACGTCACCCCCTCTCACCTCCAAAAGGGCCCACAACAATACCAGAAAAGTGTAGTGTCCCAAAAAGTCACAGAAGCACAGGTGAAAACAGCCCTTTCAAAAGCCAAAAACACAGCATCAATGGGACCAGATGGGGTCCCAGGCTGCGTCTTGCACGAACTACAGAATGAACTAACCTCCCCCCCACCTAAACACGCCGTTCAACCCCAGCCTCTCCACAGGCCACATGCCCATAGAATGGTGCACAGCAACAGTTATTCCTCTCCACAAAGGAGGGTCCACAACTGACCCTGGTAACTATCGCCTGATAAGCCTGACTAGCCTGGTCTGCAAGGCTATGGAGCGCATCATCGTGGAACTCATTAGCAAAGACATTGGGAACCTCCAAAAACTTGACCTGACCCAGTTCAGCTTTGTTAAGGGCAGACCATGCCTACTAAACCTGGTTGACTTCTTTGAGACAGTCACCAAGGCTATACATGACCATTCCCCACTCGGGTATTACAGAAAAACCCACCAGTCTGAGATGGGTTGCCAACTGGCTTACAGACAGAACTCACACGGTAAGAATAGTGGGCTCCAGATCCGACTCTAAACCAGTCACAAGTGGTGTCCCATAAGGCTCAGTCCTGGGACCCCTAATCTTCGGCATATACTTCTCAGAAGTTCAAGCAAACACAGGAGGACTATGGCTAACCAAGTTCACCGATGACTGCAAACTGGGAGCCATAATTGATTCTCCGGCTGACACGGACATCCTCCAAAAGGGCCTTACTGTGATGGATACCTGGTGTCAAAGTCATGGCCTCAAGCTAAATGCCAAAAAATGCATAGTCATCCTGTTTGGGAAAAACAAAACGCCCATGAATTACCACATAGGTGGCAGCCCCCTTAATACAGAAGAGGTAATAAGAGATCTGGGGACCCAAGTAGATAGTAATCTCTCCTTTGACAATCATATTGCCAAAGTAGTTAGGAAATCCTTCTATGTGCTCATCTAATTACTAAAGGGTTTGCATCTAGAAATAAAAAGGTTATAGTGCCCCTCTACTCGTCACTCATTAGATCCATCATAGAGTACAATGCCCCATTTGGGATGTACCTCACAAGACACTTCCAACAGCTGGAAAGACCACAAAAGTACCTCACCGAGAGGAATACTGGTCTCAAACATATGTCCTATGCAGCCCGGCAGAAAAAACTCAGGCTGTACTCAGTGGCATATCGCTTACTCAGAGGTGATCTCTGCCTGACTTACAAAGCCATGTCAAACTTAGAATTGATGGACATGCTCCACCTAAAGAAATCCAAGTCACTGCGAGCCACGTGCTCTAGTGAGCTAAACCTCGCCACAACAATAAATAGAACATGCTGGAGGGATAGATTCCTGTCACAGAGACTCCCCATGCTTTGGAACAAAATTCCAAATTACATCAGGCAGAGCCCCTCACTAACACTCTTCAAGAGAAACCTTGACGAGTGGATGGGTAACAGAAAATACACCCCTGGGGTCACTTCATTGGCTCTGCTTGACAAAGGATCAGTTAATTAATCAATGGGGCGGCGAAAGCCGACACACTCTGGCTAGGCTTATAAATTCCCTCGGGCAGATAGCTTAGTACCTACCTATGAACCTATGAACCTATTAAATGAGTGGCTTGTTGCCAATCATTGGGGATTGAAGTCATTAAATAATGACATACAGTTTGAGTTTCAAACTTTATTTCCTTCAGAAAATCCATGCTAACACAAATCCTGTTATTTAAACAACTTTGTAATTTTATAAGAGCAATATTTTAAATGTGTTCCTATTTTTGAGCCTTTTCCCCCCTTTGTTTTGGGGTTCATCCAGATTTCTTGAGCTAGGAGATCAAGAGTATGCAAACCTCTTTATTGCCGCTATGACTGGTCAATGAATCTCATTCGCTATCTCTTTCTCTCTCTCTTCCCCTCTCTCTGTCTCTCTCACTCTCTCTCACATACACACACACACACACACACACACACACACACACACACACACACACACACACACACACACAACACACACACACACACAACACACACACATACACATATGCACGCACACAAACTATTCTTTCCTTTTTATGTTTCTTTTACTTTTACACTCGCTAAACAGCAAAAGCACTACTGAGCGAGAGTAAAATCATGGCTCGATCAATCTCACTGTCAATCATGCATACACTCACACAAACCAACATACACACAGACACTTCTATTTTCTTTTTTTTTTTTTTTTTTTTTTTTAAATGCACTGCTTAGCGAGTATAAAATGATGGTGGCCATTAGCCTTCTTTCAGTCTAAGCTCCACAGTAGCTTAATACACTGTCGTAAAGTGGCGGACTCATTTTTCATCAAACATTACTTGTAGATTAACACCCCGCTGGAGAACATTCATTCTCCAGTCAGGCTGCCCAATCTCTAAAGTGCATTTAAAACATGACAAAAATTCATACTTAAGATTGTCATTGGAAGAAAGTTTCATACACTCTATGTAGAGTATTTCCAAAATAAGCAGTAATTTGGACTACTGGCTACTGCCATTTTAATTAAATGATAGAACTTGCATGAGAGGGCAGACCATGCTAATCCTATCTAAATGGGAAATCCAGAATAAACTATATCCTTAAATGGGAACAAGAATATTTGCATTCTTTATACTTCCTTACTCTCCCTTCTTCACTTACATACTTACTGCTATCTAATTCTGTTCCCAGACTTTCTCTCTATGTACAGCATAGGCCTGTTTTTCTCTCATTTCATATTGCAGTTCCTATTTGTATTAGATTAACTTACTTTCATTTTCTTTACAAATCATCAACAATTTCTCTAAATATTAAATGATTGTCATATACCTTGTATCAATTTTTAACCAATGTTTTATATTATGTCTAATTTATTATAATTATTTAAAACTGCAGATGTTTTCTGTTTTATTTTTGAAGATTGTAAAATTGATGTTCTTAACACGTTTTGTAATAATTTGGAGCTTTTCTCTCCAGGCCTCCACTGAAAATGGGCTCCTACGCAGTCTGACTTTCCCACTAATCAGGTGTCAACAAATAAATAAGTAAATAAATGTATTTCACTCCTCATGCAAGACTTTGCAAATAGGAGATCTAAGAAGTAAAAGATAAACATTATAGAAGTAGCAGTGCACTTGTTGTGTTGTAATATTATAAAGAGTCCCTTCAAAAAAATTCTGAGCACTTGACAAATGTTACATCATCTTTGTCATTTTCTGTTCACAGAGGGTTCCCATGAGAGCTTAGTAAATATGCTTTACATACGTATAATATTGTCAGAACATTAATTTCTGGGTTATCTAATGGTCTTTAATGTATATAATATGATATTAACCACTGAGTTCTTGTACTGCGCAATATAAAGATTACGGGCAAGGTATCTTAGCATGAAAGTTTAATAAATATCAGTTTTAGAATAACATTAGTGAAGAGTTATGTAAAACAAATCCTTTGTTATTTTGCTGTCATTTAAAGACAACTGCAGTGAGTATGTGTGTAGGAGGGACGAGGGAATGAAACAGTTGTGAATGCCCTTTGCTACCTTGGCAGATGATGCTCCATATATAGTAAACATTTTTATTGATTGATGCACATGCTCTTCACTCACCTTTGACACTGCTGCTTAGCAACTAAGTACTTATGTAGGCAGCAGAATGTCAAATTGTGTGCTCAGCTGCACTGTGACGCAAAAAATAAATCCAGTCATCTCATCTACTCCCTAACAGTTTAATTTACCACTAAATATTCATTGGAAGAATCTTGGAATATAAAGGTTTGTTTATGAGGACACTGCATGTTATTTGCTTCTAAAAATAGTTGACTTAATCTTGATTTGGCATTTATCCAGTTAGCCTCTAGTTTTCTCTTTGTAAAGAGTAATGTTGCATATGGTGTAGAAACATCAGAAACCTGATGGAATGCTGATATCCCTTGCAGTGCAGTTCATTATTCCTGGATATGTGAACAGAAAAAAGTTATAAAAATGCAAATAGGCATGTTTTCAGCAGACTTGGCTATTGTATGTTGAGTGAGGTCCAGGAGAAAAGGAAGGAGTCAAAATGGGTTCTCTGTGTTGCTGGTAGTGTAGATGATTCCCCCATGCCCCTTGTTCCTGAAGTTCCTCATTGTCCTGTCCCACCATTTGTGAAGGTCTTCACAATGCTGGCCAAGGTTCTGTGTGAAGCATAATATAGATTAACATTTTCCTCACTTTAAGTAAGTACCTTTTTCTGCTTAGACTTCAGTTCTATTTTTTTTTTAATTTTGAAAGATCCACCTGTCTGAGGAACAGGGATAAGGATTTTCACAAAACCTTTTAAGGAACTCAAGTATTTGGAACATAACTCCTCTGATCCTTATGTGCTTCAGTCAGAAAATAAATTTTCGAGTCTGTGTTTGTAACTTTTGCCACACAGTTTGTGAATTTCCTGTGTGCATAATTCTCTCTCTCTTTTTTTTTTGTTCAGTACAGCCTCTGAAGCTGTAAGCAGTATATCAGGTGACCACGCATCTGTAGCTGACATCTGAAGGAAGACTACCTTCCTTTTCTGTAGGGCATCCGGTTTTGATGCATCCCAGGTCATTTGTGAACTGCTGTATCAAGAATTTACATTGTTCCAAATCATATGGGTGGGAGGTTGGCCTAATGATTAAGGTGTTTGCCTTACAACCACAAGGTGCAAAGTTTGATTCTCACATGGGGTTATTAGCTAGACTTAAAATGGTCTACAAGGGTACTTAGCCTAGTACTAATCTATGAATCTATAAAGAAAGCTGGTGATTCAAAAATTTTCTCCTACAGATCTACATTCAAGGGGTATCTACAAATGAAGATTATTTCATCTTACTCTTTCGTCTGGGTGCACATTAATTTATCAAGCTTCAGAATCATTGAGTTTCAACTCAATGAAGAAAAGAATCCACTGAGATATATTCCAGAGAACCTACTAATCAGTGCTGACACGGATTCTGCAGGGAGAATAAATCCATTACAACTCCTGCTTTCATCTACAGAAGTGAATTTCAAAGGGTTGGTTGGCTGAAGTTCAGCTCAAAAACAGTAGCTCGAAAATGCACGAAACTCTTTAATTTGATTACTTTTATTATTATGATTATTATTATTTTTGGTTACTAGATTGTCCACTTGGAAAAAAATCATTTTCACTGGAGACCCATAAAGAAAATTTCTGTAGTATTATCTCAGTGCAACAAAACATTCACAAGTTATACATTCCATAAAATGGTATGATAAAAAAAAATTACAACATAACAGTAAGTCTGAACACATATACTGTATAATAATATTATATGAATAATAATGATAAAAAGTTCACTTAATTACAATGAACTGATAACAAGTCTTAAAATTTATGTAACTAGGTGAAGTAAGATAATTAAAGCTATTAGGTGGTACCCCTCCTGTAAGTTCAAATTATTAGTGAATTGATGTAAGGGTAGAGTTTATTATTAAAATATATTCAGAGAAATATATATTTTTGCTTTCCAATAGTTGTTTTTCCATGTACTATGTGATATACGTAATTTATATTCTTTGTTATCAGTGTAATATATATTCTTTTCTATTGTTTTATGTATGTAATAGCTTCTGGTTGGCTGTTTACTTTATATTACATTTATTGACTTTGCATTATAGCCCAGATATTTGCTGATAAGGACCTGTATCAGCTCACCCATTTTTTCAACAAACAAACAAGCAATGAATAAAAAATACATTGGTAATTCCACATGTTATTAAGTAGACTGTTCTAGAACTATTTAGATTTTTCTTTCAATGCGTTTTTTTTTAGTTTTTAGTACTGCAACAAGCACCACTCACCATGCATATTGCTGAGCTTAACCATGAGTTGGTTGTTTGGCCAGTAATGATGAGAGTAAGTAATTAAATGACATATCTGGGTGCACCTCAGATGGACCTATAGATGATCAGTGCTTACGTTGATTGTAAAATGGGATATTTCAAAGAACAAGACTATTTTTATAGATACTGGATTTTGAAGACTTTTTTCTTCGGGAGTAGTAGCAGAACTCATGGTGCAGAATATTTTTATAGATGTGTTAGCATTGATGTGATATGTTACCAAGTGTCTTTTAAATCACAAAAGCAAAGATTTTTTTCTAACACTGTTATTTTTTTTGAGGTCTACTATGTTACCTTGAAATGTATGAACTCAATGCAAAGGGTTATACATTTCAGCATGAATCCTGTTGTATTGGATGTGCATCAGCTGTACACAAATGTACTCCAATGAGACCAGGAATACATGCAAATGTACAAACAGTATAATAATCAACCATGTGAGTAGTCCCACTCTGAGCTCATTTTAACTAGGAGACAGAACATGTATTAGTAAAAACATGTAAATAATAGTTGTTCTTTGTGTGCTATTCTTCAGTGCTTACAAAATAAATAATATATGTTTCAGTTTTTTATGCCGCTACAGTAACTAGTATGCAAATAGTTCCCCATTTTTTCTTTCCATTCACTGATGACTTCAGGCTCCTTGACCACCAGCTACCTGTAGTCCCATCCTCTACATTTCCCATGCCATGACAAACTCCCTGGTGTGACCATCCCAGGAGGGTCTCCCTTCTGAAAGAGATCCTGCACATGGAGACTTGTCTGTGTTCTTACTTTAATGGATAGGTACCTGGTGGCAGTGTAGAGTGCAATGGATCAGGCAAGGTGAATCCTACTTCAGCTGCCTGACAGGATTTTCCCTAGCCCAAACTCCCACCCCTACATGCTGACATCATCATGTGGCTGGGCTAGGTGAGAGGAACTAACCTGCACATGTGCCTTAACCCAGGCCTATATGGCAACTGTGCCTACTCCACCTACCTGCCTTCCCAACCTGGTGTCATCTCTCTGAGTTCTGCCCTCTATCAGAACTCCACTAGAGAGATATCCAGCATGACCGCCCCCCCCTTCCCAGGATAAGCACTCCCATACTCCATACATAGGCTGCTAATCAAAGTCAAGGTACTTGAAACATAGTCAGGGCTTCATCCCCCTACATCACTAGGCTGGTGAAGTAGAGTGCAAATAGTTTACAATGAAATAACCACTCAAACAACTACAGCTTGAGCAGCAGAAAGCTGAGCAAACAGAGTCATACTAAACCTTTTCTTAATTCACAGCATGTTTTTTGGGAAACATTACCGTTAATCCTGTCCTCATTAATTAGCTCTCAAAATATTGCCACTGTTTTGTCATGGTTGAATGTTGTTTTAAGATGTTAATACACTGGAATTTGCTTTATTGTAGGTTCACTAATATGTTTGCGAGGTCATAATACTTAAAGAAAAGAGAAAAGATGAGTTTCTTATTTTGCGACTGCAGGTATTTTCCCTTTTCACCACATTTGTGCAACCTCGGAGGCAGTTTATTTAGATCTTAGAGGTGTAAGGGCAGAACCCACCAAACTGGAAGTTGCAATCCTTGCAAAAAACAATACTTTTTAATGTTTTGCACTGTATTATTGCATAGTGTTTTTATGTTTACAGTGTTCCTAGGATTTAGATGTAGCTGTGGTATTTTTTATTCCACTTATGTTAAGATAGCTATTGTATAATCCAAAGGAATACAGCTGAGTATGTGATTATAACTAAGTTGTTATGCGTTTAAGAAACTGATTCAAGAAATTCATCTTGAAAAGTTAATATTGTGAATCCATTTCAAGACCCTATGTAAAATAGGTATAATCAAAGACCAGTTCTTAATTTTTTAATACATCCAGAGTTTCAGCTGCCCCAGTGTATTGCTAATTAAAAAAGGCAGTGTGCAGTGCCTTAAGAGCTTTTAAAGATGTTAAGAGCGGTGCACTGGGCTTCTAGCTATGTTTCATCAGTGAAATGGTTATATAACTAACTCTGTCAGCCAAAATTAAATGAAGTCAAAGCCCAGTTTCAGTAGTACCATGCCAAAGCATCTGCCTCCCACCACAAGTTATGTCTATTGGAAAGCTTTGATATCAGACAGCTTTTAGGAGCAAAGGAGAATGAATGAATGAATGAATGAATGAATGAATGAATGAATGAATGAATGAATGAATGAATGAATGAATGAATGAATGAATGAATGACGGTGAGGTCAACTTCTTCTTGGGGAGCGGGCGGTGTGAGATTTCACTTCATGTGAGTAACTCTTGATGAAAATCAAAAGGCAATCCTTATGTACAAAGGGAGCAAAACAGGACTGGGCAGTCATACAGTTGGATAATTCTCCATATACATATACACACACACACACACACACACACACACACACACACACACACACACACACACACACACACACACACACACACACACATCTCTGAATTGGTTTGCAAATTTAACAGGGACCATTATGGCCTACATAGAGAAACTCAGTTCAAGTATATTGCATGATCATTAAAATCCCAGTTCTCAACACACTTGCTTCAATTCTAAAAGGGGTCATGACAGCAGAATTCATCTTAGAAAAGGAGGATTCTCCTACAGTTGTTTTGTCTGCACATTGTAGAACAGGAAATGATTGAGTTAATGTAGGATTCTGGGATCTGAAAGCAACAAAGCCAAAAAGAGTAGAAACACTTGCAGAAAAGGTAGACTGAAAGAAATAGGATTATGGATGACTCTGTACAGGATGTCACTCATGATGCTTATGGAATCTAGCAGGGCTTCCTTCATAAAGACACCCTGGGTGTGTACTTTATGTTTATGTGTTAGAGACCGTATTATTTTCTTCTTACCCTGTTTTCTATATAGTTTGGTAAACAGAAGTATGAAGGGCAAACTTTAACTCGACAAATGATGTTGGTGAGTATGTTCATTTCTTGTTTCATGGGATCATATGTTGGAATTCAAGGCTTGTTTGACATATTTCTAATTGGCATGCTGCCATGTTTGTTAGAGTTTATAGTTCTGATTGCTGGAGGTAGTTAACCATCTTCAGGAAAGTCTTAAATGTTTCAGACACAACCAAGATGAAGTTTGTTTTTCTTTGGTCAGCAGTGTATAGTTGCCATGTGGGTGTCTTGAGTCTTCTTATGTATAGAAACTAAATAAACAATCGTTCCTGCATTCATTAGTTACAATTCCCTTTTCCAGGGAAGATTTAGGGTTCATACAGGCCATTAACAGTACTTTAATGACTAATAAGAGCATCATCTAGGCTTGTGATTTTAATTTTAAATATCTTTTTATCGTTTTACCATCTTAGTCCTCCCATCACCATACTGACACATTTGGCCTTTCATCCCAACTGATGTTAGCACCCTCAGTCATTTTGCAGTGGACTATCATTGTAACAGATCTACCCTATACTGACATTTTCAATTTATGTCCAGGTTGAAGAGTCAGGTTTTGATAACTGTAGATCACCACATAAGGGTGGACTAGACTTTTCATTTGCTTCCTACTCAGGACTGCCTCTGATGACTGGCTAACACAGTGTCGTAACTAACATATCAGACCTTACACAAGTGCATTCTTCCAGAAAGCAATAAACAAGCTAGTGTGGTACAGTATGTACTATTTGGCTGGATTTTACTGAGCTTGAGGCTGGTTCCATACCAACCACCAATTGGCATTACTGCTTGGGGGCTGCCTCTCAGCTGTCCCTTATTTTTTTAAGATGTCCTTAGTTTGGCACAAAATATTCCTGTATCTCTTCTAAAATTAAGGCATTTTTGAGAGGTTTTGTGTACCAGTACATAGTATCCAAAATTTTGGAGTTTTTCCTCTAATTATCTCATGTTTTGTCCGTAATTTCAGAGATATAGGGATGATTATTTACCACCTTGCCCCAAGAATGGGTGAGCTAGTGACAGTAACTCATTTGCCCTCCTTCCCAGCCAGATCTTTCTACTTCCAGATCCACTGTTCAAAGCCAGGCTGCTAGAACATCAGCCATCCCTTCCTCACTCTGTGTTAGTGAATCAGGCTTTCTGATTCACTGATTAATGATTTTAACATGTAAAATGTATTTACTGTTGCAGATGAATGAATTAATCGTACCTTTTCCAACATGTTGAGGTATTCTTCTTAGATGGTCTGTAGGAGTGACTGCTTACAGATGCAGAAGAAAAGTTTTGTCTAATATGATGTCTGTGACGATGTGAGGTATTGCCAGCTATGCCAGGAGAAGTAGGGCAGTGTTTGTGTAACATATGCCAGCACAGCTAGCTGGAATTTAGTAAAGAATTATATGTTATCTGAATATCAAACAGATTTGTACAGAATTTTGTGTTGATAATGGATTTGTAAAGTTGCTTGTGTTAAGAATGTAAACAGTGGGTCCTGACTGCATTGTAACTGAATTAAATATATATATATATATATATATATATATATATATATATATATATATATACTAACAGAGGATACTGGAAGAGAAGAAGTTAGGTTCAGCTCCAGATAACTTTGGAAAATAGTAAGAAATTAAATCACTGGGCCTAGGTCATAAGGATGTTATCTCACAGTTTTGAATGAAGCCAGATATGCAACGTCTGTAAGAAGCATGATTTGTTAGTCTCTGTAGGAGGAGTAGACACTTGTAATTGCTTTATGACTTTCAGAAGCTGCACCAGATCTGAGCAATGCTCGTATGTGTGTGTGTGTGTGTGTGTGTGTGTGTGTGTGTGTGTGTGTGTGTGTGTGTGTGTGTGTGTGTATTATTAACATGTAGGTGCTACATCCTGGCAGTTGCTAGCAATGGGGGGTTGCATGGGAACCAGAAGTCAGATGACCAGATTTGTGTGATGTCATTCTTTGCAGGAAATAATGTTTTAATATCTCCCTGGCCCATGTTTACACTTATCAAGGGTATCAGAATTTGTCAGAGATTTGAGATGCATGGCTAGGCTTAAAAAGACCCTTCTGGTCATTAGCCTAGTAAACACCTATGAACCTATGAAGCTAAGAATTTAGGAGACAAAAGTCTCAGGGCAGTCTGTTTCCTGGAACCTGACACAGAAAGATTCCTCACATACTTCATTTTGCCTTGCTCTATTAAGTAAGTAGGAACAGTAATTCTCTAGATCTGTCAGGAAACTATAGTGAGAATAATTAAGTATTTTTTTCTGTAACTGTGTGAATCTGCCCAACTGTGTTATTTTTAATATTTCATGTGATTGGTGTTTACTGTAAATAGATATTTAGCATTTTCATGTTCTTTACTTATTTATTACAAAATTTATTTACATTTTTCATTGTGGCTGGTCCTTTAAAACATATTTTAACCTTTCAGACTACTTATATCTATTGGTGACACTGTAGCCACTGCTGAAAGCCTGGCTGTTTGGTCAACATTACCATTTGTACTAATATTAATTTCACTCAGTATAATTGGGTACCCTGGCAAGACACTTAGAGTAGATAGTTTTGGGGTGTCCTACCTTATAGTCTGGGTAGGGGGCATAGCTAGTAAATCTGTGCCAGCCTTTCCTAGGTGTCTGCTACTTAGAGCAGGGACATGAAGCACTGGTTTCACAGAGATGGTGCTGGAGGACTTGACTTGGACACATGACTGAGGTCTCAACCCTATATCTTTACCAGTGGGGAGTCTTATTAGGGCCCTGGAGGGAGACAGAAATAAAGAAAACCATATCCTAGGTTCTATGTGTTCCCTGTGTGCTCTTAAGGGAAATTGTGCTTGATGCAGAGATGTCTGCATCTAGAGATACTGAGTGTGTCCATTTGCATTCCAAGTGAACATCCCTCTCTAGTGTCATTGGTGAGGATTCAGGCTCCTTGATTACTGGCCCAGAGTGGGGATGTCACATATTGGTTTGTATGGTAAAGCAGTAACTGCTGTTTCCAAATTGTCTGATAATGATTGTTTAAACTATGAAAAAGTAATTAAATGTTTACTTGAATGGTTTAAGTTAACAGCTGAAGCTTACAGAAACAAATTGTGAGCATAGAAGCAAGACAGATTAAAGTGTGTGTCATTTCATTGATGAATTAAGCACTTATTTTTATAGGGTGGGTATCAGGTCACCACTTTTGAAGGCCTGGCAGACATTATGGTGAGGAAACAAGCCCTTAGCACTTTGCCTGAGAACATGAGAATATGGTTGGCAGACCAGGAGCATACCTCTGCAGATGAGCTGGGGAAAAAGGGAGATCTCTACTTAGTAAGTAGGACATCACTGCACAGTAAAGGCATACCCATAGCTGCAATTGGATATAAGGGAACCCATGGTGGGCAGCCTAAGCCACCCCAACAGAGTCCACCTGGTAAGAGCCTTAGAGTAGCTGACTTTGGGGTGTCTGGTGGCAGGTATGATGTGACCCCCTTACTTAAACTGGGGCAGTAATTAAGGAGCCTCTATCCTCACCACTGTCTCTGGTAAGGAAACATCCTGAAAGCAGGAATAGAAAGCACAATTTCCCATAAGAGTACACAGGGAACAAGCTCCAAACTGGAAGTGGACTACATGCTTCACTCCAGTTCCCCAAATGATTCGGCATGCTATCCATGCAGAGCACTGTGTCCCAGTTCTAGGTATGTGACACACTCACTCTAAAATATTTCATATTCACACATACAAACACACTTGGGAAAGACTGGCACACATTTACCTGCTATGTCCTCTTTCCTAAATTACACAGTAATGCTGCCACCAGTCAAAATATCACGATACCCTTCAAAACAGGTGTTCAATTATATTGAGTAAAATAAATGTTGATATAAAAGGTAGTATGCAATCCAAGCAGTAAGGCTTTTCAGATTGACGCTGGTATTATCACAAGAAACATAAACGCTTTTACTAAAAGTGCTTTATAAATTACCAGTCACAATAGAAGGTAGTAAAATATTTAATAAATAAAAATGACTTAAAACATATATATATATATATATATATATATATACACACACACACACACACACACACACACACACACACACACACACACACACACACACACAGGAATTAGGAAAATAACACTGAAGGATAGGTCTCACCCTAATTGAAGAAAAACTCTAAATATTGAACTGTAGCTTCCTAACTGTCTAAAGATTAACTGTCCTTGTCTCATCTAATTAAGTCATCAAGGCAAGGTGATACTCTTACTTCTGCAAGCAAAAGAAGAATCTATGTCCACTCAACAGGCTGTTGTCTGGTCCTCAGCATCTGGAACAGCAAATCCTATTATTTCAGCTGAGCTGCTCTGAAAAACTCAGAGTGAAAAATACTTATCTGGAAAACAGCCACTGACTACTGAACAACTGTTGCAGCTGAACAACACTAACTCAGAACCTGCTTTTTATAGCAGAATACTTTAAAAGTCACAGAAAGCTGTTATGAAAATTCTACTTTCTCATTTCAGACTTTTGAAAAGTAAACAAAAACAGCTGCTGCAGAGATTTCATTCCTTTCAGCTCTGGCACACAATTACATCACTCTAGGTCTGCTGACTGGCACAACCTGCATTCAGAATTCTTTTTAAAAGACGTACATTTGGTCAGCTAGAAGAACACTGATTCAAACATCTTGGACAAATCAAAGAAACAATCAAAAAACATAAACTTATTTATAAAAGTATAGCTAGTCATACTGGCATTTATAACACAGGGTAATTTATAATTATTTACAAGTATTTACAAAACTGCAGCCAAACATGCTAGCACAGATAACAATATCCGACATCCTAGCATTTCTCCCCTCTTTAAAGACTCAAACTAGATTTTCAAATGATCCTAGAAAATCGTCACTTGAAAAAAATGGGGCTGACTGAAAATGTATCAACCCACACCATGTCTTGAGAATCCTTCTGCATCGGCATTGCTGAAATCTGGACTGGCTAATGCAGGGGATCCTCCTAAAACCTCTTCAAGCTTCTGGAATGCCTGCTCATAATATGTGCTCCACCCTACCTTATCCAGCTTGTTTTTCCTTGTTAGGTCAGTAAAGGATGCAGCTATTATACTATAATTCAGCACAAATGTCATATAGTACCCTGCTGTCCCTAGGAATGCTCCTACTAAGATATGATCTACTAACCTCTGGAAAGTTGCTGGGAAATTTGTCATCCCAAAGGGCATCCTTGTAAACTCATATAATCCAAAAGGAGTTAAAATAGCTGACTTCTCTCTAGCAATGGGAGTCAGTGGTACCTGCCAGCATCCCTTGGTCTGATCAGTAGTGGTCCTATACTTAGTCCCACCCAGCTGTTCTAAGGCTTCATTTGTTCTAATCAAGGGGTATGCATCTGACTGTGTGCAACTGTTTAACTTTCTGTTGTCTACACAAAATTTAACACTAACATCTTTCTTTGGAACCAATACTACTGGGAAAACCCAAGAACTACTGGAGTCCTGAATTACTACTAGCGCCAACATCTCCTTTATCTCCTACTTCAAAGTCTGTTTGACTCACTCAGGCACCATATAAGAGCTTGCTTGATAGGCCTTTGGGGTCCTGTATCCACATGGTGCTGCACTAAGTGAGTACACCCATGTTTCCCAGTGAACATGCCCCCAAATTCCTGTAACACTGCTCGTTTTTCTTTAACCTGAATAGGGGATAACTGCGGAGATATTGTTACCTCTACCACAGAAGTGTCGGTCCAAGCCTCACTGAGAAAGTCTGTCACCAGTTCCCCCTCAGACTGCTGCTGCTGTCCACTGTGAATACTTAGCACCAGGGCCTCCCTATCATGACAGGGTTTCATTATGTTAACATGATGCAGCTTATTTCCCTGCCTCCTGCCTACTAATTTTACCATGCAGTTAACATCACCAACCTTTGCAATGCCAGGTCAGTAAAAGTACTGCATAATGCAACTCTTGGTATGCCTTATGCCCATATGACCTGCAAAAGAAATTTGATGGGCTATGGCTAGAGGTGCCAGACTGTAGGCTCTGGGCACTACCAACTGCTATATTACCTCACCTTCTAACCCTCCCTCAGGGGTCCACTCTGTAAACAGTAACCCTTTGTTATCTGAAAAAGAAATATCATGAGCTATAGCTAGAGGTGCCAGATGGTAGGCTCTGGGCTCTACCACCTGCCATATTACCTCATCTTCCTAGCCCTCTCTAAGAGTTCCACTCTCTGTACAGTACCCCTTTGTTTTCTGCAAAAGAAATATCATGAGCTATGACCAGAGGTGCCTGACTGCAGTCTCTGGGCTCTACCAACTGCTGTATTACCTCACATTCTAGCCCTCCCTTAGGGGTCCATTCTCTGTACAGTACCCCTTTATTATCTGCAAAGGAAATGTCATGGGCTATGGCTAGAGGGGCCAAATGGTAGGCTGTGAGCTCTACCAACTGCCATACTTGCTCACCTTCTAGCCCTCCCTAGAGGGGTTCACTCTCTGTGCAGTAATCTCTGTACAGTAACCCTTTATTATCTGCAAAAGAAATATCATGAGCTATGGCTAGAGGTGCCAGACGGTGGAGTCTGGGATCTACCAACTGCCGTATCACCTCACTTTCTATCCCTCCCTCAGGGGTCCACTCTCCATCCCAGCATACAGACTCCCCTTTTTCTTGATCATCAGGTGCCTCCTTAGCTACTTCCCTCAAGCCTCGTAAGGTAGAGTCTGAAAATTGTTCCTGTCTCAACTCTACTTTCATGACCCCTCCTATGTCCCCTTTCACAGGAAGTACAGTATCCTCTGTCAGTGGTGCCTCACTGTTAGCTTGGATACTACCACTCACCTCTGTCCTTGGAGTCACCATGTCCCCAGGAACATCAGTACTTACCTGCAGCTGTGGTTCACCTTCTGGCTCACTGCTACAAAGTAGCTCCCTTCCTGATGTAACCACATCACCAGCCACAGATTCAGGCATATGATCTGTCTGAGTCTCCTCCAGACTACCAGACCTATGTGCCTGCCAGCAAACCTGGCTATGTGTCCCTACATGCACACAAGGTCCTACAGTATCAGAAACATTCCCTATTAGGGCATCTGCAAGGATATCCTCAAACATACCTACCTGCTTGTTCCCTTATCCACCCTCCCAGTCAAGATGGACCCTAGCCAAAGGTATTTGGAATGGAGTCTCTCCTAGAGAGCTGACTGGTTTGGACTGCCCAAACAAGTGATGCTCCTCCTTAACCACTGCAGGCCTCACAATGGTTATATCAAAGCTATGTCTACCTTAGCAGTGGTCTGTCTTCCATCCACTAAGATAGGATACAAATTTTGGTGATACTATGCACCTCTGTTGTTTCCAGAAAACTTATCACTGGCATTCTTGGCATTCCCACTTTCCGACTCCCTCACCTTTTTTTTTCTTACTTTGCTTCAGTGGACATTTGTATGCTACACAGCCCCTCTAATTACATTTGAAACATCTAATCCCTGATCCTGACTGTGTGCTTGAACTTGTAGCTTCCTCTGTTACTGATGAACTCTGTTGGAGTGGTTTAGGCTGCCCCCACGGGTTCCCTTATGTCCATGTGCAGCAGTGGGTATCACTTTTTTATGCATTGGTGACCTACTTGCCAAGTAGAGATTCCCTTTTCTCCCCAACCCATTTGCAGAGTTACACTCTTGGTCTGCCAACCAGATCCTCATGTCATCAGGCAAAGTGCTGAGAGCTTGTTCCCTTACCAAAAGGTCTGCCAGTCCTTCAAAAGTGGTGACATGACACCCACTCACCCACCAATCACACATACTTTCATATGCCTTGCATCTATGTTCACAAAATTTTTTTCTCTACATTTCAGGAGTTAATTTAAAACAATCTAGTAAACATTGTACAATCATAATTTAAACAATCAATATCAGACAGTTTAGCAATTGCATTAACAGCTCTATCAATGAGTAAGGGAGTCAGGAACAGTACCCAGAGTCCTTGGTCAACATTATATTGATTACTTACCCTTTCAAATATATCAAAAAACTATCAAAGTCATGTCCTTCCCTGTACCGAGGAAAAGGATTACTGACCTTTATGGCTTTTGGGGTTTTGTCATTCCCTTCCCCATTACCTCCACAACCCTGTTGAGGGGTTTGAAGCTCCCTTTCATGCTGTCTCTGCCTCTCATTTTCTTTAGCTTCCTTCTCCAAACACTTGGTCGCCAGTTCTTTTTCCATCTCTAAACTCTTGGTTTTCAGTTCCTTTTCAATGCTGACACTGCTCTGCCCTCTCCTCAGCCTCCAAACATTGCAGTTCATATTGACACTGCTTCTCTCTTACTTCAGCCTCCAGTTTGAGACTCCTTAACTCCAAATGAATGTTTAAGTCCTGTGAAGAAAAGGTACACAGTCTTGTCTCAGAAAGCTGCTTTTCCCCATTGCCAAACTGGATATCCTCTGAGCTGTTGGTCTGCTCTATGGCTGTGACTAAGGTTGAGATCATTACTTCCTTAGTCAGATTGGTGTGCACTAGTCCTTTGGCTTCACATACCTTGGCCAACTGGTTCCCGGTCAGCTTGTAATAATCTCTGTTGACATCTTTGCCTGCTGTCCCTGACTAAACTGACTAAAAACATAATTAGAACTGTTGTGAAATGAAACTCTGTATCTTTATCTTGTGGCTGTCAAAAGTGTACACCTCAGTGACAACTACCTACAGGCTACTAAAGCTAAATTAAAATCCCACATAGCTGGCACCAAATAATGGGATGACCCCCTACTTAAACTGGGGCAGATACTAAGGACCTTCAATCCTCACCACTGTCTCTGGTAAGGGAACATCACTGAAAGCAGGGATAGAAAATACAATTTCTCCTAAGAGTTCACTGGGAACAGGCTCCAATCCTGGGACTGGACTATATACTTCACTCCAGGTCCCCAAATGAGTCTGCACACTAATGACTGCAGAACACTGTGTCCCAGTTCTAGGTATTTGACATACTCACTCTTAAATATTTCATATTCACACATGCAAAGACACTTGGAAAGACTGGCACACATTTACCTGCTATGTCCTCTTTCCCAAATTACATGGTAATACTGCCACCAGTCAAAATACCACAATACCCTTCAAAAGGGGTGTTCAATTATATTTAGTAAAATAAATATTGATATACAAGGTAGCATGCAATCCAAGCAGTAAGGCTTTTCAGAGTAGCCCTGTTGTTATCACAATAAGTATAAACACTCTCAGATTACTAAAAGTACTTTCTAAATAACCAGCCACAGTTGAAGGTAGTAAAATATTTAATAAATAAAAATGATTTAAAACATATATACACTGAATAACTGATTTCAATAAACCCCACAGTTTCACACACAGGAATAAAGAAAATAACACTGAAGGATAGGTCTCACGCACTGATTGAAGAAAAACTCTAAATATCTAACTGTAGCTTCTTAACTAACTGTCCCTGTCTAATCTAATTAAGTCAGCAAGGCAAGGTGATATTCTTACTTCTGCAAGTAAAAGAAGAATCTATGTCCACTCCTTAGGCTGTTGTCCAGTCCTCAGTGACTGGAAAAGCAAATACTATTATTTCTTTTGAACATCTCTGAAAAACTCTGAGTGATAAATACTGATCTGGAAAAAAACACTGACTACTGAACAGCTGCCACAACTCAACAATAATAACTCAGAACCTGCTTTTTATAGAAGAATCTTTTAAAAGTCACAGAAAGCTGTTATGAAAATTCTACTCTCACATTTCAGACTTTTGAAAAGTAAACACAAATCACCTGCTGTGGAGATTTCATTCCTTTCAGCTCTAGCACAAAATGATATCAATCTAGGTCAGCTGACTAGCACAACCTGCATTCAGAATTCTTTTTAAAGGACATGTACATTTGGTCAGCCAGAAGAACACTGTTTGATTCAAATATTTTATACAAATCAAAGAAACAATAAAAAACATAAACTTATTTACAAAATTATAGCTAGTTATGCTGGCGTTTATAACACAGGGTAACTTATAATAATTTCATTTCATTTCATTAAGGATATCCACACCGACAGGCTAGTTGCTCAGCATAATGCATCTGAGGTTATCCAAGTGCAACTAACTCTGGGCAAAACTGCAATCCAAATTGTAGCTTGCAACAGATCCCCCACCATGCCCCAGGATTCCCACTCCTCTTTTCTTGATGTACTGGAAAATATTAGGGTTCAACCAAACACCCTAATAATGGGTGACTTCAACTACCCCACCATTAACTGGGAAAACTACTCGTGTACCAACTCCTTAGCTCAACGCTTTCTGGAAATCATAAACTCCAATGCCCTGGATCAACTTATCCACACCCCCTCCAGGGGCAGCAATATCCTAGACCTAGTCATTACCAACATGAGTGACCGGTGTTCCACACCTGAAGTCAACTCCTCATTGGTCCGATCCAACCATAAGCTAATCACCCTTGATATCCACATCCCGCCCCCACCCCCCATTAAGGAAACCACAGTAAAAAAATTCTCCAAAGCCAACTTCATGCTTATTAAGACAGAAGTGTTGAACTTCATGACACCCATACAGATGGACAATACAGTTACAACTGCTGAATCCTACATAAATGCACTCTATAAGCACTTACACAAGTGCATGGATCGTGCTATCCCAGACAGAACCAAGACGCTATCCTCCAAAAAAAGGAAGCCAATCTGGTGGTCCCCTGCCATAAACAAACTGCACAACAGAAGGAAGAAACTGTTGCAAAAGAGAGTAAAATCCCATGAGGGGAGGAGCTCCCTCATCAGCCTCAGTAAGAAGCTGAGATCCCTTATAAGAGCCTCCAAAGCTAGCTACAAAAACAAAATCATCACTAATTCTAAGGACAACCACAAAGCATTCTATAGCTATGTCAAGAATCTCGATGGCAACACCCAGATCTGCTCTGAGTTACAGCACAATGGCACAAAAATTACAGAACCAACTGATAATGCCAACATCCTGGCAGATAGGTTCAGTGCTAACTTAACCCCCTCCCCCACCCCCTAAAGGGCCCATATCTATACAGGAAGAATGCAGAGTCCCTATAATCACAACTACGCAGGTAAAAGCTGCACTCTCTAAAGCCAAAAACACAGCATCCATGGGACCGGACAACATCCCAGGCTTTGTTTTACACAAACTTCAGAACTAACTGGCTCCCCACTTAAGCACCATGTTCAATAATAGCCTCGCATCAGGCTTTGTGCCCACTGAATGGCGCACAGCAACAGTTATCCCACTCCAGAAAGGGGGAGCCGCCACTGATCCCGGGAACTATTAACCTATTAGCCTGGTCTGCAAGGCCATGGAACGTATCATCATGGAACTCATAAACAAAGACATTGGTAACCTCCAAACTCTGGGTCCTACCCAGTTCAGTTTTGTGAAAAGCAGATCATGCCTCCTGAACCTGATTGACTTCTTCAAGGCAGTCACCAAAGCCGTAGATGAGGGTAAGGTGGTTCACACAACCTATCTTGATCTCGCCAAGGCTTTCGACACCATCCCCCATTCTGGAATTATAGCTAAACTCACTAAACTAGGTATAAATCCCTACGTCACAAGATGGGTTGTCAACTGGCTTACCGACAGAACCCACACTGTAAAAGTTGCAGACTCCAAATCTGACCTCAAAGCAGTGACAAGTGGAGTACCACAGGGTTCCTTCCTGGGACCTCTCCTGTTTGGTATCTACTTCTCTGAAGTACAGGCTAACACAGAAGGCCTCTGGCTAACGAAGTTCGCAGATGACTGCAAACTAGGAGCCATAGTCAAGTCCCTAAATGAAGTGGACATCCTACAGAAGGGCCTTGCTGAGATAGATGCCTGGTGTCAGAGCCATGGCCTTAAGCTCAATGCCAAAAAGTGCAGTGTCATCCCCTTTGGTAAAAACTCTGTACCCATGAACTACCACATAGGCAGCAATCTACTTAACACCAAATGTGTGATAAGAGACCTTGGGACCCAGGTGGACAGTAGTCTCTCCTTTGATAGTCACATCGCCACAGTAGTCAGGAAGTCCTTCTACATGGCACACCTCATCATAAAAGGGTTATCATCCAGGAAAAAAGAGGTCATTGTTTCCCTCTACTCAACACTCATTAGAGCCATTGTAGAGTGCAACACCCCTTTTGGAATGTACCTCACAAGACATCTGCAGCAGCTGGAAAGGCCACAGAAGTACCTCACAAAGAGGATTACCGGCCTCAAACAAATGCCCTACACTGACTGACTCAAAAACCTCCAGCTTTACTCCGTAGCATATTGCCTACTCCGAGGTGATCTCTGCCTAACATATAAAGCTATGTCAAACCCAGAGCTGTTGGACAAGCTACACTTAAAGAAATCCCAATCCCTCCGAGCTACACGCTCTAGGGACTTAAACCTTGTCACCACAATAAAAAGGACATGCTGGGGGGATAGATTCCTGTCCCAGAGACTTCCCATACTCTGGAACAGGCTACCCATCTATGTCAAGCAAAGTTCTTCATTAGCACTCTTCAAGAAAAATCTTGATGAGTGGATGGGAAATAGGAAATACACCCCGGGGATCACTTCTGTGTCTCTGCTCGACAGTGACACAGGAAAATAACTTTCTTGGGTTGCGTAAGCCAGGGAACCTTGTTGGCTAGGCTTATGTAGGCCCTTGGGCTGATAGCCTAGTACCTACCTATGAACCTATTTACAAGTATTTACAAAACTGCAGCCAGACATGCTAGCACAGATAACAATATCTGATATTCTCACAGCAGGGTAACTACCTTATAGTCACGGCAGAAGGGGGAATGACTGTCTCTCTCCAGTATCAGTGGTGAGGATTCAGGCTCCTTGATTAATGGCCCAGAGTGGGGACGACACACTGTCCACTAGTCTAAGATCAACTGCTGTGGTCATTCTTATTCCCTTAAAAGATTGCCATGTTTCATCTTTATATATTATGTTTCCTTTCATTTTCAAGATGTATTGAAATACTAAAATTAAAACCATTAATTCACATTTATTGTAAGTGCAACTAATACTTTTTATTTGATGTATAAAAACTCTATATTTTAATTTATCATATTAATTAACCTCTCGGCCTTTCAAGATCACAGCAGAGGGGAAATCAAAATCATAGTAGAGTGCACAAAATTACAGCTCTAAGAATTTGTGTATACATAAATTTGATTCCAAAGATGTGAAGTATAATGAATAAATTTTCCCTCTTGGTGGCACAGCCTATAAAATTAGGACCTTTATGGTACTAACAGATGCACTTCTACATCAACATACCAGAAAACTGCATCCTTACTTCATTGTTTCAAGTTACACTTGCACACTTCTATATAGGCAAAAAGCCAAGTGATCTACACCACCCTTGAAATCAGTAAACCCCACTAATAGAAATCTGTGACATGAAAACATTTTATTGAATCAAAAATTGCAGTCAGTACATGCTATTAAATAGCACTTTATGTAGCTTAGGCATACACTATTGCAGCATTGAAAGTTAATGTGGAAACTTCCAGAGCTCCACTGGAGGGAATGCATTAAGATTACTTGTTGTTGTTTTGTTTTTTATTTATTTTATTAATAGTATAAACATATATTTTATATATTGTATGTATAATACTGCTTTACCTGATGTTGCAAAGTTAGAGTAGGATATTGTTGTTGTAGGATGTATTTTACATTCAAAATGTTAAGTTATGTAAATATTTAATAATGTTTATACTCACACAAATGCAAATGTACTCATGCAGGCACAAATATTTACACATATACAAATACAAATGAATAGAAGCAGAGGCACAGACACAGCCTTTCACAGTTATGCAGAAACTAATCTACATAGATACAGAGGCACATACACACAAACACACACACAGACACACACACACACATGTGCAGAAAGTGACAAAAACACACACGAGTGAATAAATAAATAAATAAATAATACTCATAGTAATGTGTTTTATCTCACTGTCAGGGCACATACAGTACAAGCTATTAAAGGTGCACCCTAGATACACATATACACAACATACATATGCACACATACACACACACACACACACACACACACACACACACACACACACACACACACACACACACACACAAACACATACACACACACACACACACACACACACACACACTTATATACACACGTGCAAACACAAAGTAGCCACTTTGACTGCCAGTGCTCTGTTGCCTGATCACAATCAAATGAATGAAATAAACAAATAATACTTGCTATAGTGTGCTGCTGTCAGATGTATACAATATGTGTATATATCTATCTATCTGGATTGATAGATAGATAGATAGATAGATAGATAGATAGATAGATAGATAGATAGATAGATAGATAGACACAAATACACACACATGTATGCACATGCATGTACAGATGAATAAATACTCAAGTAATAACCACAAAATATATTTTAGCTCACTGCTGTCAGGACATATACAATGGACACTATTACAACCCCTCTCCCCCCACCCCCCACCCCCACACACACAGATGCAAACACTTTGTAAATGTTGTCAGTGCAGTTACTTGCATAACCCAAACCTATTTTTCTAAGAGATACTCAAAACACTGTAGCACTAAGTTCAAAATATTATCTCCATGACACATTTTCTGTCACAACTCTCAACTTCATAAGGCAAGAACCAGGAACAGTTCCAAAAATAATGGTCATCAAAGGCCCAAAACCAGGGACAGAGTTTTAATATTGCTCTTACATATTTACCAAAGTCACTAGAACTTGCATGCATTTTCTGAAGGATATGAAGTCCAAACGTCAAATGTCTGAGATTATTTGGTGACTACAATCCTCAACAATTTATTTGTTTACCAGGAAAGTCCAACTTGGAACAAAGTCAATTTTCCGCTGAGACACAGGGAGAAATGCTGCAGATACATGTCTTTAAAATATGGGAAGAAACCAGAACAAACCCACACAAACACAGGGAGGACATTCAGACTCCACACAGAAGGCACTCCAGCCAAGAATTGACCCAAAGAACCTCTTGCTGTGAGGCAACAATGCTACCACTGCACCACTGCAACATCTGCTAGTGTGGGCATTTCGCCAGAATATCACCAATTTTATAAGGAGCAAACCAAAAATACGAGGCAGAATTATGACAGTCTATGAAATCAGGGATAGATGAGAGCTAAGATATGGAAACTCAAATGTCTGTTGATATTTAGTGACTGCAATCCTCAATAGTTTGTAGAAAACCATAAACTTTACATGGAACAGACCAAAAATATGAGACCAAAACAGGGATAGTTCATTAATATGTTAACTTGCTTCACTTAACTGGTTTGATGTCCATCCAGAATACGCAACAGCAGCTACTTCAGTCCAGATTAATCCACACCTGCTAAGACTGCAGAATAGCTGAAGCAAAGATGAAGTAGCCACAAAAAACTAAGAAATAAAAAAGCTTGCCAAGAAAAAGAGACAGTAAACCAACAGGTTTTAGTTAGCAACTTGGGTCAGGAATGAAAGAGAAAGGTAATGAGCATGCATGCAATAGTCTGGTTATGTCTGGCAGGCAGCAACATCAGTTTCAGTCAGTTCACCTCACGGACCACAAGCAGTGGCACCCTGAAGCAGTAAAAGCCACATGCTACACTATCAGACTTATCATGGTATGATGATATGGTGGCATCTATGGAATGATGATTCCAGTTATTCTCATTAGGGGTACTATATAATTATTGACCAGGGGATGGGTAAGGCCAATCTATAATCAAATGGGATAGGTCATTTTGAGCACAAAAAGGTAAACTGGCCAGGCTTAGAATGGCCCACAAGGTCAGACTGCCTAGTACTTACCTATGAACCTATGAGCCTATGAACCATTAAACTAACAGATCCTTAGTTAGTAGTTAGGGTCATGAATGGAAGGGAACAGTAATAGACATGCTGGAGTATGGTAGTGCCTGGCAGGCAGCAGCAGCAATGTCAGTCAGTTCACCCTACAGAGTACAAACAGTGGCACACTGAAGTAATAAAAGCCACGCACTGCACTACTAGCCAACTAACAGATCTACAGAATTTGACAGCAGCTGCTTGGCAAAGCAGTAATGTCAGCACAGTAAGTATGCTGACTCTGCCAATTGACTGCCAACTCCAGCCCAGCTCACAATAGGACACCAAAAGCCCAAGAAGCTACAGAACCCAAATCACATATCAAAATAAAAAGGAGATAGGAAAAGAAATATATCCAAAGAGATCTTCTCACTATATTGTCTCAACATGGTGAACCCAAATGACAAGAGTTTTGCTTACTAGCTTTTTAAAGGGACTGTTGGCTATCTTGTAGGTCTGTTTTTGTTTCCTAAAATTGCACTGCACTGCACTGTACTACTGGCCCTTTCAGTTGTTTAATAGCACAGTGCAGTTGGTGTGATAACTGACTCCATTTCACATTACACCATTTTGACTTTGATAAGCATTCTCTCTTTGCCTCAACAAGCAGTGGAACAAAGAGTAAAAAGGAGCTAAAATCAGAATGCTCCACAAATCCAGAGCAATTAAGAGATATGACTTAACTGAACTGTAATCTTATCATTCGTGATTTTACCATCATTAATGCACCAATGTTGTAGCTGAAACTAGACCCTAGTGAACCTACACAACCAAATAAATATATTAAAATATATCTCATGCAACTTCATTGCTCTGTCACATAATGTTACATTTTACAGATAAGGTCTCTATTCTATATGATACGAATGTGTTCTGTTATGTTCCTCCTATGAAAACCATACCTTTAGTAAGATAAAGCATTACACAGGAACATTCACATACTAATAGGAAGTGAATGTTACCACAGGCAGCACATTAGGCCTCTTTATTGTATTGACATGGCAAATAACAGGCATGTATACCATTCCATTTCATACCTAGCAGGCAATTTTTAATGTAACATTATATTAGTAAATTTTGGTGTGAGGCCCTTGAATCAGCTGAATTATAATGTGCGTTTCATAGCCTGCACTAGTAGCATAGTTAAAGTCTTGACTAACTGCTTGGGTACTCAATAACACAGATAGAGAGGACAGGCATGTCCATCCTTGTGGGGAAGGATGGTGGTTCCTACCCAGCTTGCACTACTGCTCAAAAGACAGAACCTTGGCTGTGGGGGCATCAGTGCTGGGAAGAATTAGGCATGGCCACCCCAAAAGGTGATTGTAGACCTTAATGGTACATGTGGCAGAGCATACATGCATGAACAAAGAGGCATCAGTGGCCTTTGCAGTGATGCAAGTGCTCCTATCATCACCACAGGTGGAGTTAGGCCCTACAATGAAAAATGTTTAATTTGCTAGGAATTCCATGAGACCACAAAGTACCCTCATGTCTACCTGGATGATGACCCCCCTCAGACAGGATATTGTCTGATTGATGGGAGGTTTGATGATCAGCAAGCATGGGGGACAAAATTCATAAAAAGTGTGGTTTCCATGCCAGTCCCTTCATGGCTGTACTCATGGCAAAGGACATAAAAAAGTTTGCATGTCTTGAACTAAAGCTTATTAATGCAGACTCTGCACAAACAAGCTTTCTAGTGGAAAATGCTTGTTGTATAAGAGCTGTAACTTAACATTGTCACAACAGTCTGCAAATGCAATAAATGCTAAAAATCAAAGCATTAGAGGGAATTACACACAGTAGTGCAAAAGGTAGAGTCCCTGTCTTTAGTGCAGAAGGTTGTGTGTGTTATTCCCCATCAGGTGGATGGATTGCTGGCACTACAGAGCAGCACAAGGAGTGTGCTGCCATCCCGAATGTGCCATCCTTAAAATGAGGCATTAAATTGAAGCTCAGTCTACTTAAGTTGGTAAAGATCCTATGGCACCTATTGAAAAGAATGGAGAAGCTCCTGTCCAAATTTCTCCTACTAGTATAAATGCCACTTTGGGTCTCCATTGGAAAGAGGCCACTAGGCTGGTCAACAAAGGATAAAGAAAAATTAATGTGCATTTTTTTCAACTTTCCACATAAGTTTGCTTCATTGTACTTAAATATTTCTACAATAATTTCACCAGCAACACATTAGAAAAGCTCAGGGTATAAACTGTTTCTTGTAAATTTGATCAACAAAGGCATGAGGTACATCAAAGATTTGAAATAGCATTTTCTATTGGAAAATAAATAAGGAATATGATAATACTGATGCTTACGAGAGAAAGAGTGAGATGGGGAATAAGTCAATCTTAAACAAGGAAAAATGTAAATGTGAAAGAACTGTGCTGCTGTTCTACATATTTTCAAGCAATGAAATATCACCTGACCTTATTAAAGTAAAAGCTGTACATGATAAGTCACAACCAACAAATGTCAAAGAAGAAGTCATCTATGCATGACTGACTACTGTTTAAGGATTTTCAAAGACTTTAATATGGCACAATTGAGAGAGTTTTTTAAAAAGAATATAACGTGAGTAGTATGAAAAACATAAAAAAGTGTTAGAACTATTAAAGAAAAGCCTAGCATAGAAACATTTGTGTCATACATAGATGTAGCTTACAGTAAATGTGAGTTACATAGGCCTGATGCAATCCTGAATCAAGTGCATAGTGGCAAACAAAGGGTAACAGATTATGGCAGTAAATCATTATCAGATGTTGGGGAAATACTGACAAAAACAGAAAATTAACTATGGCAGCAATTTAGGTTTGTGGACATAGATATACGTCTTTGCCTGGTAAGAGTTTTACATTAATCACTGGTCAGAAAACATCAGAGACAGCATTTAACAGTGCCAAATCAAAACCTCCACTTATAATGAAAAAATGGTCATTGAGGCTGCAGTCCTACTGGTTAAAACTGCAATAAAAAATGAAAGGGAAAAATTGCTAATTGCAAATGGCCCACGAGGGCAGTTAGCCTAGTACTAATCTATTAACCTATATTAACCATATCTAGGCATTCCTGTAGACTCTATAGGGAAAAGCCAACAGATAGCTTTGTACACATGATAGCGGATGAAGTCCTAAGAGCCCCAACATTGACAGAAACAAATGCAGAAACAGAAAATAATAAAATTACAACAGATAAAGCAGTTTCATATTAGTTGTACACTACATGAGAAAAACAAGGGATTCAGACAACAAAATTATAAATATGTATAAAACGTGTAAAGATGATGCTAACAGTTTCAACAACTAATACTTAGTCTAAGAGGCAAGAATTATCATTCTCAAAGAACTGCAGAAAAAAAGTGCATATAAATAGCCCATGAAGCACATATTGATAAAAAAAGCAATGGTTAGACAGGTTTAGTGTCCAGGAATGGATAAAATAACAAAGAAAATTTGAAAGGTTATTTATTGTCCCTTACTAATTTACAGCAAAACAAGAAATAAACTATCCAGCTATCTGGGTTACCAAAACCAGCTTGGATAAGTGTCAGTAAATGCATTTCTATGGACCACCAATGACAGGAACAATTTACTTGTAATGATAGATGAATACTCAAGATTCACATTTGTGGATGCTGCTTTATCCATATTAGTCAGTGTCATAATGCTAATCTTGGACAACATCTTTTCAATCTTTCCAGTGCCAAAAACGGTATAATCTAATAATGTCCTCTGTTAACAGCTCACAATTGAAACAGCTCTGTAATAGACCAATGAATATCATGCAGAAGATTGATTTCAGTAGGGCTACTTGCAAATGGTGTGACAAAAATATTTAGGGCCAACACAGAAAAAGGTATAAGAACTGAAAGTCTGCAAATCATGCCATGGATGCAATAGATGATTAGCAGGCTTAGAGGGTAAAGAAGTTCCATACACCCAATTACAGGCAGCACCAGTCCATCTGATGTTTAAGATGAAGTCTGAAACAAAGTTCCATCCATGAATAAACCAAGGAGTATGCCTGATGAATATCCAAGAAACATGCCTGATGAATGTCTAAGGAATTTTATTTTCAGAGTTATTAGTATTTTATAACTAAACAAATGACAATTAAAATAATGTAAACATGAAATATATCAATAATAAATATGCCCAAGTATAGTGAAACAAGGTTGCTGCAGTTGATGGAAGTCTTCTTCGGCCTATTAAAACTTGCTAGGGTAGGAGACTCCTGAAAACACTGAGGTACAAGATTCCAAACATGCAGTGCCTAACAAGAAAAGATCACTCCTGCTGCACCATAAGAACTTCTAGAAAACCCAGCGTGGTGGAACAAAGATTACAGTCCAGACAATATAGAAAAATCAGATTTCTCATGTAAGGAGAAGGGTTAATGAGGCTAACACAAGAACTTTAGAAATTA